>NC_080691.1:6797654-7097654 GCF_030445035.2 Dasypus novemcinctus
CCTCCAGGACTCAGGGCTCAGCACCCCCAGGCTCAGGGTTCAGCACCCCCAGGGCTCAGGGCTCAGTACCCTCAGGTTCAGGGCTCAGCACCCCAGGGCTCAGGGCTCAGGGCTCAGCACCCCCAAGGCTCAAGGCTCAGTAACCCCAGGCTCAGGCTCGGCACCTCCAGGGCTCAGGGCTCAGTACCCCCAGGCTTAGGGCTCAGCACCCCCCAGGGCTCAGGGCTCAGTACCCCCAGGCTTAGGGCTCAGCACCCCCAGGGCTCAGGGCTCAGCATCCCTGGCCTCAGCACCCCCAGGGCTGAGGACTCAGTACCCCCAGGGCTGAGGGCTCAGTACCCCCAGGTCTCAGGGCTCAGCACCCCCAGGGCTGAGGGCTCAGTACCCCCAGGCTCAGGACTCAGCACCCCCAGGTCTCAGGGCTCAGCACCCCCAGGCTCAGGGCTCAGCACCCCCAGGGCTCAGGGCTCAGCTCCCCCAGGGCTCAGGGCTCAGCACCCCCAGGGCTCAGGACTCAGCATCTCTGGCCTCAGCACCCCCAGGGCTCAGGGCTCAGCACCTCCAGGGCTCAGGGCTCAGTACTCCCAGGGCTCAGCACCCCCAGGACTCAGGGCTCAGTACTCCCAGGGCTCAGTACCCCCAGGACTCAGGGCTCAGCACCCCTGCCCTCAGCACCTGCAGGAATGCTGTCTCTGGGCAATGTGGCCCCTGGTGGCGGCTGGACACTGGCGGAGACATGGACACAGGGGCCCCGCTCTCCCTTTGCTGTGCCTGAAGTGGACCACCCTGCTGTCCAAGGGGCCCCAGCCACAGGGTGGGTGGCGGGCGCGATGCCAGGCTCCTGCAAGCCGAGCCGGCTGCCCCCCTGCCCCGCGGTCCCGGCGGTGACGGCCGGGTCCGTCCCACTCCTCCTGGCTCCACGCCCGGCTCTGCCTCCCGCCTGCTCCCGGCCCCTGCTGCAGCCAGGGGTCCCGCTCTGGCCAGGACGTCGCCCAGCAACTCCCGAGAAGCCTGCGCAGGGACTCTCCTCATCCTTCGCTCGAGGTCAGCGGCTCCCTCTTGAGCCCCGCCCCTTTTCCAGAAAAACTGCGGAAGTGTCCCGGCCCGGGGAGCCCCCCACGCCAACGCCAGGTGGGAGGAGGACGGGCACCGGGTCACGAGCGCCTGGGATGCAGGCAGCCCCGACACCTGCGGCCGGGCCTCCACCCGGGGGGACGTCCACTGCCCGCGGGTGGGAGGCCGGGCCCGGAGGGGCCTCCCCACGGCCGGGAGCACAGCCGCCTGCTCGAGCGCGGCAGGTGAGGGCAGAGCGCGGCGGGGACAGCGGGGACTGACCGCCTGGGCCCGGGGTGAAGGCAGGACCTTCCCTTCCTCGTCCTTCGCCTCGGCCCTTCCCCGCCAGCCGGCCCCCACCCTCCTCGCAGGGCCCGCAGCCCCCAGTCCCCGGGCCCGGCCCCGGCCCCCTCCTGCCATCTGCTCTCGGTGGAGAGTTCTCCCAGCGCCCGCCCAGATGGGCGAACGGCCGGCGGCCAGCGGGCCCGAACTCTGTCCCTAGCCGAGGATGGGTCCTGGGCGCAGGCGGCACGACGTGTCCCGGGTATTACCGTATCGCATCCGTCGGCCTGCGGCTTGAAGAGCGAGCGGCGCAGCGCCGCCACCGGCCTCACTTGGGCTGCAGTTCACGCGGCAAGTGGGCAGCCACGTCCACGTCTGGGCTGGAGCCCCCGGGGAACCCCCAGGGCCTGATGCCGCGACAATCACCTCGGCGTCCCCCCGGCAGGTCCGCCCGTTTTCAAGTCATACGTCCAGGCCGCTGTGGGGACGCCCCTTCCCACCTGGGCCCACGCGGCAGGGGAGGTCCCGGGTGGGAGCGGGCAGGCCTGGCCCCTGACGCGGGGTCTTCCTGGGACTGACGCGGTGGCGGGAGGGCTGCTCCGTCAGCGTGCCCGTGGAGCGCCGTCATTTCGTCACCTGCCCGAGTCCCACTGCCTCATGGGCGGCAGCTCCCTCGGGTCCGGCGCCTTCCCAAGAAGCCTGGGGCGTGTCCAGGCCACGGAGCCCACTGCCCAGACACCAGCGGGAGCGGGGCGTGGAGGGGTCAGGGCCCACGCTGCTGCCGCGTCTCGCTGCCCCCACTGTGGCTGGGCCTGTCCTTCCTGCCTGGACCCACCATGGGGACCACCCACGCAGGGACCAAGCCGCCAGCCCCTAGGTCCCGGAGCACACGCTCGTCCGCCGTCCCAGGTGAGGACAGCGCTGCCGCCAGCCCCACCACAGGCCCTCGCCAGCTCAGGGAGGTTTCTTCAGGGGCCGCGTCGCCCCTTCTGCCCCGGCCCCTGGCCCGGCCCCCCACTGCCCCAGGCGCAGGGAACTGGCCGCAGAGCCTTTGGAGTCCCGAAGCTTCCGGCGGGAGCACCGGGTGGCCCGACCACCACTGCCCAGGCCTCCAGCAGCCGGAGGGTCAGGGGAGGTGAGGCCCGGGAGCCGAGGCCCGTGGGGAGCCGCAGGCGAGGAGAGGCTGCCCGGCAGGACCGCGGCCATGGAAGAGGCGCGGCCACCCCCAGGAAAGGCGCTGGGACGCCCGTTTCCCTCCTCACAACCTCCAGTCTTCCACCACCGTCTCCTTCCGGCTAAACCTACGTGGAAGCGGAAAGAGAAGGAAATCGTGGAAAACGGGATGCTCTGAGATGCAGAAGCAGAGGTGCAGGCAGGAGCCAAGAGGCGGTGGGCCCCGGCCGCTCCCAAGCACCGCGACACCACAGGAGCACCTCGGGCACCACGGGAGCACCTCGACACCACGGGAGCACAGCGACACCACAGGAGCACCTCGGGCACCACGGGAGCACCTCGACACCACGGGAGCACCGCGACACCACGGGAGCACCTTGGGCACCAAGGGAGCACCTCGACACCACGGGAGCACCTCGGGCACCACGGGAGCACCGCGACACCACGGGAGCACCTTGGGCACCAAGGGAGCTCCTCGACACCACGGGAGCACCTCGGGCACCACGGGAGCACCGCGACACCACGGGAGCACCTCGGGCACCACGGGAGCACCGCGACACCACGGGAGCACCTCGGGCACCACGGGAGCACCGCGACACCACGGGAGCACCTCGGGCACCACGGGAGCACCGCGACACCACGGGAGCATCTCGGGCACCACGGGAGCACCTCGGGCACCATGGGAGCACCTCGACACCACGGGAGCACCTCGGGCACCACGGGAGCACCGCGACACCACGGGAGCATCTCGGGCACCACGGGAGCTCCTCGACACCACGGGAGCACCTCGACACCACGGGAGCACCTCGGGCACCACGGGAGCACCTCGACACCACGGGAGCACCTCGACACCACGGGAGCACCTCAGGCACCACAGGAGCATCTTAACAGCTCATGGGAGCACCTCAGTCACTCATGGGAGCATCTCGACACCACAGGAGTACTTCCACAGCTCATGGGAGCACCTCAGACATCCCGGGAGCACCTCAGACACCACAGCATTTCGACAGCTCATGGGAGCACCTCGACACCGTGGGAGCACCTAAGTCACTCATGGGAGCACCTCGGACACCCCGGGAGCACCTCAGACACCACGGGAGGCCCTCGGCGGCTCCGGGAACAGCTCACAGGAGTGCCCTGGCAGCACTGGGAGCATCACAGCGGCCCATGGGAGCACCTCGGCAGCTCACAAGGGCACCTTGGACATTAACAGGAGCCCCTCGGCTCAGGAGCACCTCGGGGGGCCCAGGTTCCCGGCTTTGGCAGACAGGAGGTGCAGGAGGGTTGACACCACGGGAAGCAGCGCCACCAGCCAGGCCTGCTCCCCAGAGAGCTGGGTGCTAAGACCCCAGCACACCACCGCTGATGTTTCCCAGGAGACTCGGGCAGGGTGTGAGTTCTCAGTCTGGGGAACTGACTGAGATGGACACTCAATGGATTCTTTCCACACAAGGGACACCTGCTTGGGAGGAAATTCCTGCCCCCGCTTGTCAGGAATAAGTGCTGGAGAGAAAAGGCAAGGAAGGAAAGCAGGAGGGAGGGAGAAGTGTGCATTCGCAGCCGCGCACACGAATGAGAACTGTGTCCCCGGCGGAACGCACAGGCAGCCCCCCGCAAAGCCGAGGACCCTGACCCGTTTCCTCGAGGACTGAAGCAGGTGGGATGAGCAGGTGGCAGGAGAGGCCCCAGATTCGCTTTGCCCCAAGCCCCTGTCCTTCCACTCCTTGCTGCCCTATACCTTTTTCTTCTTTCAGAGCAGCAGTTCATGGTTTAAATGGGGAAGATACAAGGAAATAGAATCCAATGACACTTAGCAGAACAAAGTCTCATTCATTCAACTGCAAGTGGATGACTTAAGACTCTAACCCAAAGCTTGGGTGAGGTGTGGCAGTCACCCCAACACTCTTGGAGGGAGAGGCCTGGAGCTTGGTCGACAAGCAGATGCTTGATGAGGGTGGAACCAAGAAAACGGCCATCGGGCAAGACTGTGGAGAGGGCGGGTCCCCATATGGCCCCAAGGAGAAGAAACCATCATCTTAAGAGTGACTCTCAGGCTGAAGGTGAATGGAGGATGCCCTGCTGGTCCACTGAATTGTACCAGAGACGCCTGTTTCCCTCCCAATTTCTCCTTTTTGTAATGAAAATGTTTATCCTTTGTCTGTCCATTCTGTATTGGAAGCAGATAAATTGTTTTGTAAGTTTCAGAGGTCTATAGCAGACAGGGCTTTACCCCAAGACAAGCTATTTATTTAAATTGATTGTGATGTGATTTAGTACTGGCATTGTTACTGATTTAAGGTTTTTTCAAATATTGGAATGTCTTTTTGGAATTCAGAAGGTGGAGTGTAACAGTTTGATATGGTTATGAATTCCAAAACTAGATATTGGAATATGTTTGTAATCTGGTTTGTACCGGGCGTGATTAAATTATGATTAGGGCTTTGACTGGGCCACATCATTAGGGCGTTGAGTCCCTAAAAAGGCATGGCGAAGAACAGAGTTGGAGTTTTGATGTTGGAGTCTTGAGCTGGAGCCCTAGGAAGTCAGCTCACAGAGGAAAGAGAAATAAGCCCTGGGAAGAGAGGACCTGAGCCAGGAGAAGAACACAGAGGAATAGAGACAGCTCCTTAGACACGGCAGAAACCCCGGGGAGGGGACAGAGCCGATGGCCTGCTAGTCCACAGCTGACCTTGTGGAGGAAACAGGAGCTGAGCCCAGAGGAGCCCAGGCAGCCTGAGCCCTGCAGGCGTCGGCAGCCATCTTGCTCCAACACGCGGAAATAGACTTTGGTGACGGAAGTAACTTCTCTTTTATGGCCTGGTGTCTGAAAGCTCCTACCCCAAATAGACACCCTTTAGAAAAACCAACCAGTTTCTGGTGTTTTGCATCAGCACCCCTTTGGCTGATTAATACAGTGGACTCTGCAGATTCAGGAAAAATGCACATCATTTGCTTAAAAAGGTTTGTTTGTAACCAAACCTAATCCCTGTGGCCCTGGGAGAGGCTGTTAGCCCAGCACAAGCTCTGGATGGATGCAGTGCAAGCACGGGTTGGTGGGTTTTGGTTTTTTTTTTCCTTTCCTCTGCTCTTGATAGAGATAACATAGGTCAGTATTTAATTTTGCCAAATGAAAATGTTCATTGCTCCAGTGAGTCTTTGTTTACAGCTCAGACTGGCCGCTGGAGCAGAGGTCAGGCGGAGGGGCTGACTCCAGGGCTGGGGTCCCGGGGGGGGGGCACAAGGTGGGAGGGGCAGCTCCAGAGGGTCCGGGGCTGGGACAGGTGCGGCTGACCCCGCCCATGCCGAGACGGTCTAGCGGAGCACCTCGCCTGCGTTCTCGAGCAAGCAAGGGTGATGGGAAACACGGGCACAGGGCGTCACCCGCGGGCCGCGGGGCTGCTCTGGGGTCTCTTGGGAAGCCGAGTCCAAGGAAGGGGCGCAGAGCAGGAGGCCGCGCGGAGCAGGAGGCCGCCGTTTCACTGTGTGGCTCCGGAGAAAGTCACTTGTCTTGTCTGAATTGTCCATAAAAGGGGTCAATACCTGCTTCCAATTCGCTGTGAAAGTCAGGAAAACGCCCGAGAGCCGCTACCCTGGGGGCCCAGTTATGCTGCTTTCCTTCTTCACTTTGCTTGTCTTTATTCTCTTAAGTTTTCAACAAATAAATTTCTCAGCAGGGAATGCTACCTGCCCTTTCACTCGTGTTTACTGAGTGCCTGCTACGTGCCAAGCCCGTGCCTGGTGCTGAGGATGCAACAGTGAAGGAAACGGGTTCAAATCCAGCCCTCGAGGAGCCGGGGTACGAGGCTGGGGAGCTGGAGAAAAGCGGGCCGAGTGTACGTTCGGCGGTGCAGCCGTCAGGGGAGCGCGGCGGGAGGTCAGGCTGCGGTTCACACGAGGAGCAGAGCTTGCGGAGAAGGTGGCGCCGGAGCAAGCCCCGGAGAGGACGGCAGGGCCAGGGCCCCGCGGCGGCGCCTGCACGAAGGTGCGTGCCGGGGCAGGGCCTACCGGGCCGAGGGAGCGGGCTTTCCAAGGCTTCCTCCGCGCAGGCGGGGCCAGAGCTGTGGCGAGAAGGGCCGCGAGCACCGCAGAGAGCAAGGCGGCCGCCACGGGCCAGCGCCCCTGCAGGAGGACGGCTGTCCGACGAGGGGCTGGAAGACAGCAGGAAGGGGGCGCTGACGCCGGGGATTCCGCGCGGGTCGGGGGCCGGGGTGGGGGGCTCTGCCGTAAGCAGGCGGCTTGGAACAGAAGCGTCTCCGCCCCCCGTCCTGCAGCCAGAAGGCCGACATCGGCGTGGCCGGGCCGGGCTGCGCCGGAGGCTTCTGGGCCCTCCCAGCTCCTGGGGGCCTGTGGGCGCGTCGCTCCGCCGTCCCTGACCTTTGCCCGCGTTTCCGTCCAATGGACGCCAGGTGCCCACCTGGGTGACCTCGTCTCGCCTGAGTCCAGCTCCGAAGGCCAGCTGGACGTGGGGATGCGCGGGGCGGGGTGAGGGTGGGACGTGGGGACAGGCAGGACCGGGCATGGGGACAGGCGGGGCCGGGCATGGGAGAGGCGGGGCCGGGCGTGAGGGCCGGACGTGAGGGCTGGATGTGTAGACGGGCGTGGGGGCTGGACGTGGGGACAGGCGGGGCCGGGCGTGAGGGCCGGACGTGAGGGCTGGATGTGTAGACGGGCGTGGGGGCTGGACGTGGGGACAGGCGGGGCCGGGCATGAGGGCTGGACATGGGGGCCGGGCGCGGCTCTGTGGGACATGACCACCCACACGGTGGGCAGCGCACGCCTGGACATGGGCCAAGCTTGAGGCGCCTCAGCCTAAGTCTGGGGTCTCTGGCGAGCTCCGGCTGGGATCGTGGCCTTTCAAGCCGGGAGGTCGTGAGTGTCCGGGAGGAAGAGGGACCAGGACGAGTCCTGGGGCGCCGTGCGGGGAGGCGGCGGGTGACGCGGGGCAGCAGGCGGGAGGCCGAGGGCCGGGGGGTGGGAGGAGAGCGGGGGCGCGGCGCTGACACCGGGCTCCCGAGACGCCATGTGCATTTGGGAGAGAAGGGTACAGACCCCCTGGCTGGGAGCGGGAGCTCTTGGGGAGTGGAGGCCGGGCGGGCCGCAGGGGCCCCCACCCGCGTCCCCCGTAGACGGCCTCTGTGGCAGGGCCCCCCCCCAGGCACCTGCTGGGCCGCACAGGATCAAGGGCTCGGACCCGGGCCTGGCCCAGAGTCCACGACCCAGCAGGCGGGGGGCCAAGCACCGAGTTGGCGCCGACTGCGTGCTGTGCTGCAGGGGCCCGCCTGCCCTGCTGGGGGGCCCGGCCCTGAGGGGCGCTCTGTCCGCCTCCCCATCCCGAGGTGCAGGGGCCGTTTCCACGGCGGGGTCTGGGGCCGTCGGGGGTCAGCGCCCCCTGGACACCGGGCCCTGAGTTTTAAACCTGGGTGGCGGGTGTCGTCTGCTTCAGCCGAGTTTTCCCAAAGGAAACACGGGACCCCGCGGGCGTGGCGTGCATCACGTGACGCCACCCCGACCTCGCGGCGAGGCCGGTCCGGAATCTGCGCCCCTTGCCTGGCAGGAGGCCCCGACGCCTCCCTCAGCTTTGACACACGGAATGCAGCCCCGTCCCCACATTCCCCCGCCGTCGGGGCCTGTGACCCGTGGCGGCCTCTCCCCTCCCTGTCCCCACAGCGCCGGGGGCCGTGCTCAGCGGAGAGCGGACCCAGAATCAGCGGCTCCCTCCCAAACGCCGTCGGCGCAGGGAGCTGAGGAGGGGGCGCGGTCGGCTCGGGCCCGCGGCTGCTTCAGAGACTCGTCCTTCCCACCAGCGCGCCCACCGGACAGGCGAGGACGGCCCCAGGGCCTGGTCTATGCTGAGTCCCTGAGGCCAGATGTCCAGGGGCTCCAAGACCCCTCCTCGGAGTGTCAAGACAACTCCGAGGAACCACAGGGACCCCCCCGCAGAGAACGGGGCGCCCCCGGCCAGGTGGCCAGGCGGCCAGGCGGGGCGCGGGGCCTCGGGGCCCCCGAGACATGGGCGGGTCTTGCTGGCCCTTTCCTCCCCACGCCTGCCAGCCGGGCTCGGCGCTCCGTCAGGAACGTGGCGTTTGGGGCTCTCGAGCAGGAGGGGGTGACGCTGGCTCCAGGAGGCCCCCAAAGCCAGCAGAAACGCTGGGGAAGTCAAGGCCAGGGGAGGCCACGGCGGTGCCCGCAGCTTGGCGTGGAGCCGCTGGGAGACCGCACGCTGCTCTGCTCGGTGGCCCAGGCCGGGCCGACTTCCCCGCGGGGACAGCGCGGCTTCTGCCTCAGGTCCGCTCCCAGCTCCCACGCGCACGTCTCGCTCTGGTGCGGGGCGTTGCCCGGCTCCAGGCCCACGGAGGGAGTGGACTGCCGCACCCCAGCGGGGCTCAGGGCCTCGAGGAGGCTGCGCAGTGGTGCTCTCGGGCCGCCTGGAGCGCGTCCGCCGCTGCGCCGGGCCTCCCCGCCCTGGGCTGCAGCCCCGGGGCCCCTGGCCCTCTGGGACACCTCTGGTTCCCAAAGCCTCGGCCCCGTGGTGCCCAGAGAGGCCCAGGAACCCCCTGGAGTCCTCGGAGCAACAAGCTGGACCGCGGCCCCTGGGGCGTGGGGAGAGAGGCCCTGGCTCCCGCGCGGCCGTGCTGACCCCAGGCCTGTCCAGCTCTACTGCCACACGGCCCCTTCGACGCGCGCATGGCCAAGAAGCACGTGGACAGACGCTCGGGATCTGTGGTCACCAGGGCAGAGCAGGGCCAAGCCACCAACCCGCGGACAGGCTGTACCCCAAAAGGCCAGCGGCGCCGGGGCCAGTGTGCTGTGGCCCCTCACACGGCGGCGGGAACGTAAAACGGTGGAGCCGCCGCAGAAAACCTCCCAGCAGTGTCTCGCAAAGTTGGACCCTCATTTCCCCCGACCCAGCAGGCCCTCTCCTAGATTTACCCGAGAGACCCGCAGGTGTGTCCACGCAGGGCTCCGGTCAGCTCGCGCAGCTGCTTTATTCACGCAGGTCCAAACTGGAAACAGCCCGAGTGTGTGCCAGCAGGGGCCGACATGTGGGCAGTCGTCTATCGCAGACCCCGGACAACGTGGGGGCAGAGGCCAGGCCGCGAGCCCCCTGAGGACCCGGGCCGGCGGAGCCAACGCCTGCTGTCCCCGAGCCAACGTCCACGGAGAAGGGACCGTCGGGCAGCGGGCAGAGGGCAGAGGGCTCAGGACTCCCTGGACTGCAACTGCCTCTTCCCGCGAATCAAAACAAAAATGTAAAAACACCGAAAACGGAAAACGGCCGCAGAGGCGGCCATGTGGGGAAGCTGGGACCCCCGTGGATTGCTGGTGGGAACGCCGAGAGGTGCGGCCGCTGCGGAAACCAGTGCTTCCTCGAAAAACTAACTCAGAACGACCCCGCGGTCCAGCTGCTCCACTCCCAGGCGTAAACCCAAAGGAACAGGCACGTTCCTGCAGTCGGGAAGCGGCCGTGGCTCCACCAACTGGGCTCCGTCTACCATGTGGGGGTCCCTGGGTTCGCGTCCCGGGGCCTCCTCGTGAAGGCAGGCTCGCCCGCACGCTGAGGAGCGCCGACTCAGCCAGGTGACGCAACAAAAAGGGAGACAAGCAAAAACACAGAAGAGCGCACAGTGAATGGACACAGAGAGCAGACAGCAAGCAAACCACAAAGGGAGGAGGGGAAATAAATAAAAATAAATACAGACACAGAAGAACACACAGCGAATGGACAGAGAGCAGACAGCATGCAACAAAAGCACAAGGGGGGGGATAAAAAAAAGGTGAAGGGGTCTCCAGCAGTTAATAAAAACTATCAGAATATTATTTTTAAAAAGTTCCTGAAGTAAATACACGACTTGCGCATACACAGCAGCCAAAAGGCAGCCACGGCCCGGATGCCGAGTGCCCACCCGCGATGGACGGGCAGGCACAGTGGACCACCACTCGGCCCAGAAGCGGAACGACCTCCCGAGACTTGCGTCGTGGGCGGGTCTTGGAAACGCAAAGCCGAGCGAAAGAGCCACACGCAACGGGCCATGTAGCGAGTTCACCCCAAACTGTCCAGAAAAGGCAGGCCCACGGAGAGCACGTGGCTGGCTGCCACGCCAGGGGAGGAGGGAATGCGGCGTGGCTGCTAATGGGCGTGGGGTCCGGTCTTGGGGCAGTGGGAATGTTTTGGAACCAGCTGGAGCTGCGGCTGCACAACACGGCGCGCACCCAGCCCTCCCTCGTCCCTCGACTCTGCTGACCCCGGCGCGCCCGCACCCCTCAGGAGGACACGAGCCTGCGCCTGGGCCCGTGGGCGGCGCTGCGCCCGCTCTGACACATCCCTGGTCTCTTGCGCATCAGCGGGCACGCCCCTCGTGGACAGGGCCTCCCCGGGCATTGCTGCGTTAAAGCGGGGCGGGCTCCGGCCGGCTCCCCGCAGGCCTCCAGGGGACGAGCCGAGAGGCCAAACAGCCGGGGACCAGGGCTGCGGGAGCGTCGTCCGGCCGGCACTGGAACCTGAGCCAGGGGAGCCCAGTCCTGCAGCTGGGGGCTCAGCGGGAAACTGAGACAGGGCCCCTGGGGCGTGCAGAGTCATCTCCCCTCTCGAGAGTCTTACTTGACCCGGAAGGTGACAGCCTGGGGGACGAGGGCTCGCACCTGCCCACCAGCCAGCGCGGCCAGCGGAGGAGCCACCAGCGCGGCCAGCGGAGAAGGCGTTTGTCCTTCTCCCTCGTCCTCCCGCCCGCGAGGGGCCGCGGGGCTGTGTGGGGGGTGGGGGGAGCGAGGGCGGGCACGCGTGGCCGACCTCCGCCCGCAACGGCCTGTGCCAGGAGCAGCGACATCCGGTGAGACGCGGCGCAGGCAGCAGCCCCCGCCAGCCAGCGCCACGCACTGCCAGCTGCGCCAGGCGCGACACGCCGCTTTGCGCCTTGGAGGCTCCGCCCCGTCACACATAGAGATGACGACGTGAACGCCACCTGTAACGTCGTTCAGAAAATACATATTGAGCACCTGCTGTGTACCGGGCTGGAGCCCGCCCCGTAGGCCCCAGTGATGGCACATGTGCGCGTGTGTGGGAGCGCAGGCTGCGTTGTGTGCATGTATGTGTGCTTGTGCGTGTGCACGTCTGTTGTGTGTGCACGTATGTGTGCCCATACATGCATGTGTGCTTTGTGCATATATACATGTGTCTGTGTCATACATGCACGTGCCCACACGTGTTTGTGCACGTGGATGTGCTGCATGTCTGGGCGTCGACTTCTACTTTTTTCCATCAAAACGTCCAGTCCCCCGGCCCCCCGCAGTGAGGCCCAGGCAACATGGCCCCCAGCCGCGGCCCCGGGGTCCCCGTGAGGCCAGGCCTGCCGTCCCCCGGAAGCTGCCTGCTGGGCCCAGCGCGGGGCAGAGCAGCGCAGGGTGCTTCAGGCAGCCCCCGCCGCTGCCCCTGCCCTCGGCTGTCGGGAATATGAGGGACCTGCCCCAGCGCCTCCCAGGAGGTCCGCGGAGCCCGGGTCGGCGCTGAGGCCACACGGGCCTGTGGCCTCGGGTCTGTTGGGGAGGACGGCGCCCCGGGACACGCACCGGACAGGACGCAGGCGGGGTTATCGCAGGCTCCCCCAGCGGAGGGCTCCGGAGAGACGCCAGCCCGGCCCGGGAAGGGGTATCTGAGTTCCTGCCGCGCGTTCCTGGGCTTGAAGTGGGAGTCGGGGGGAGGGTCCGAGGGTCCGAGAGGGGCAGGGCCACAGGAAGCACTGGAGGAGACAGTCCCCCCCGCACGGCCAGAGGGGAGCAGGTTAATGTCCTGGAGCGGGGAGGAGCAGGTGGGGCTTCGAGCAGCAAGGGGGTCTCCACCTCCCTTCCCTCCCGTTTGCACGGGGTTTCCGCGTTCGTCTCTGGGAAGTGCGGTGCTTTCAGACGCGGGGGCTGTGCGGGGAAACCGAGTCACGGCTTGTGGATTCTTGCAAACCCAGTGGGGGGACCTCTAACAAGGTCCCTGGTCAGCTCAGGGGCCATCACCCCCTTTCCCTTCACCCCCTCAGCATTCCTGGGTCACGTTGCACCCCAGGAGACGAAGGAGGGTCCTCGGCCTGGAATGCAAGGCTGGGGGGGGCTGAGGGGGACTGGACCCCGGGATGGGGGATGGACCCGGGGGTGCTGGACCTGGGGGGGGAGGACCCAGGGGTGGGGGAGGATTCGGGGGGTGCTGACTGAGAGGGGTGGGCCTGGTGGGGTGGGGTCGTGGACCCCGTGGGCCTGCCCAGGGCAGAGGAGGAAACGTGCAGAGGCCAGCGCCAGGCGGCAGCCCCTCTGGACCCTGGCCCCACCCACCGGCCCACCCCTAAGCCACCGGCCTCTGGGCTCCCTGGGAGCAGAGATTGCCACCCACTGTCCCCCCAGCAAGGCCCCGGGCTGCCCGCCTCTGCTGCAGGCCGCTCCTTCCCTCTGGGCGCAGCTGGGAGACCCTCGGAGCCGGCCGGGGACCCAGGGGGGAGCGCCAGCGCCTGCTGGGGCGGAGCGAGGAGGGGCCGCGCTGCCCAGGAGGATGAGTGGGACGGTGGGGGCTGAGGGGTGCGCACGGAGGAGGAGCCGTCCAGCTGCGTCCCGCGCCCCCCACGCCACCCCTCCCCGCTCCCCCCGTGTCCACCCTGAGCCCCCCCACACCCCCGCCCCTCCAGGAATCCTCCAAGGCGGGAAAGGCTTTGCCAGGAGATGGGGAGCAGGGACCCCGAGGAGGTCCCAGCGCAGGGAGCTGAGGAAGGCCGAGGGCGGGGGCTCGGGCTGGGGGGCCTGACACACAGAAGGACGTTCAGCTCCAGGCAGGGTCGGGGCAGGTGACCTAAGTTTTATTGGGTCAAAGGTCGTAAACTAGGGGCTCGACTGGCTCCCGGCCGGCCGCCTGGGTGGGGGTCTCGGCTAAAGAGGAGCCCAGCGGCCGGCGTTGTCAGCCTTGGCTCAGCTCCAGGGTCCGGGCGGGCTCTGCACAGGGATTTCCTTCCGCGCCGTCACCGCCGCAGGCCTCGCCCTTCGTCGCGCATTTCTCAGGTTTGCTGAATTTCGAGGTTTTCACCGTCCCACTGACAAGGGCTTTGTGCCTCAGTTGTACCGTTTGTCCAGTTAGAGGCAGTGCTCGGCCCTTTAAGGGTAGGGGGATCCGACCACGGCTGAGGCAAGCTGTGGAGGGCCCGGGACGGGCGTCCCTACCTGAGCCGGGCACCCGGGGGCTCCAGCCGAGGGCAGGTGTGCCAGCGGGGTGCCTCCAGCCCCCTGCGCCGCATCTCCGGGCGCCACCGGGCCCTCTGCGCCTCCGTGGCCCCGGGCCCGGTGCCCACCTCTTTGGGGAGCAGAGCAGGGCGCCCCTCGTCAGCGTTGTGGACGTGTCTTGCAGTCCCAGGACTGGGCAGCCAGCGAGCTGGCAGGGGCCGCCCCCCCACGGCCCCGTCCTGCCGCACAGGGTCTTCCGGTGGCCCTGACGAGCAGCCCCTGCCCCATGACGGGGACCCAGCAGGGACAGAGCTCCCACAAGCGCAGCAGGGCCACGTGCACCCCGGCCCGCCCAGCGCTGTCTCGGGGCTGCAGGGTCTCCTCCTGCGTTCGGGGGGTGCAGAGGGGTCCTCACAGCCCCCCGGTTTCTGATTTTCCCTTGTGAGTAGCCACCTGGGGAGGAGCAGAGGCCGACGACAGGGACCGGCCCACGTCCTTGGCCTCCGTCCGCTCCGAAGGGGCCCTGGAGGAGCCGGTAACGCTGGAGAGAAAGCTGCACCCGTGAGAGCGTGCAGGCTCGCCCGCTTGCGGAGGAGAAAGGGATTTTATCAACGGTCTTGCAAGGACGGGCACGACCTGGGCAAAGCGGCCGGCGCGCCAAACAGCAAGAGACACCTACACGCATCCCCTGACCCTAGTGGGCGGTCCCTCCCCTTCCCCACTGATGGCACTTCAGGGCTCCCAGCCTATCCGCGGGTCTCACCCCCTCGGCTCCTGCTCTCAGCCGCCGCTCCTGGCTCTCTGCACCCCGGCGCGCTGTGCGGGCTCCGCGCCGCGCTCACTCCTGGCGCACTCTTCAAGTTTGGTGCCGCTTTCACTACTGGCCCCGCACCCGCGTCTCACCAATGCCCCCCCTCATTTTGGCTCCACTTTTCAAATTCTTGGCACCAAAGCTGCTAGAGCCCCTCTCCCTCCCTCCTCCAACGGCCCGGCTCCCACTTCCCCTCTGTGGAAATTAAACCTAACCCTTTCCCACAGTCAGGCCACCTCCTGCCCTTGGGCGAGGCGCTGGCGAGTGCTACCGGCCGTGGATCCCGAAGGAGACCGTCGCCACCGCCACCTCCCTGGCACCTGGTGTCTTACTCCCACTTGACCAGCACTCTCCTTTGCTGCCCTTCGGCTCACCCGAAATTTGTGCCTTGAGTGGAACAAGCCCTCAGGTTCCTAAACCTTGGGGTGCTAGGGCAGCACCTGCGTTCAAGGCAGGAGCAGTCAGGGCAGAAAGAGGGGGGAGACGACGGAGAGCGTCGTGGGGAAAGGGGGTGTTGTCGGGCTGGGGACCGGGCCCTGTGAGGTGTGTGGTGAAGACGACGCTGGGCGGATGGTGACAAGAGACGGAATAAGGCACGGAACTCCGGCGTCGCACGGAACTCCGGCGTCTCGGGCACACGCTCTCGGTCGGTGGCCCCTGCTTGGAGAACCCTGGCGTCGGCCTTAGAGCAAGATCCAGCAGGGGCCGGCCCCCCGCGGGCGCGGGGCACGTTGTGGTTGTGCCCAGGGGTCGCCTCCCGCGGTGGCCGGCGAAGCCCAGCCCGGCCCTAGTGCAACGGCTCTTGTCGAGGTCCGTGGCTCTGCTGCAGAAATGAGTTTCAAGAGCAGGTCGGGTGAGTGAGGCCGGTAGTTTACTCAGGCAGGGAGGGACGAGAAATGGGAGAAAATAGCAGAGGAGGGGGCCCCGGTAGAGAGGAAGGGGTGAAGAGCGATAGAGCGGGCTGGTTTACAGACCACAGCTCCCCGTCATAGGCTGTAAATGCCCAGTTTCACTTGTGCGGCGCCCACGGCAGAGGGAAAACGGCAGGAGTGGCGCAGAGGGCAGGGGTCCACGGGCGAGAGAGAGCGCCAGCTCAGGCCTCGGGCTGCTTTTTTGAGCTGTTAATTACTCCGCCTCTTTGCTGATGGCGGGGAGGGGCCCGGCTGTTGGCTGTTTTGATTGATCAACCCGTGATAAAGGCCTTGGGGAGTATCAGGGCGTCTCCTGGGTCCAGAGGAAGTCCTGTTCTGAGCGCAGGACCTTGGGGAGGGGCCCCCAGCAGCCGTCCTGGGGGCTATTGACGTCCGCGTGGACTCTGCCAGGTTCCAGATCCTTCTGTCGATTCCCTGCTCACTGGCCGGCTTCTGTAGCGCAGTCCTGCCTCGATGGCGCTTCCCGCAGGCCGAGTCTCCGTTGAAGGTCCCGCAGCGTCTGACCGGAGGCGGGACGCGCGCAGCTCGTTCCCTCCAGCAGTTCCCGCTCCACGCTGGCTGGCGTGGTCTGGAGTCTGGAAGCAGGGGAGGGGTCCTCCCGGGTCTTCCCGCAGCGGCGGCGGGGGAGGGCCGCGCTCGCCCAGGGCCAGGCCGCCCGCCCATCGGGGCCAGCGGCAGAGCCCTGGACAAGGCTGAGAGGGCTCAGGTAATTCCAGTTCTTTTTAACCTGGAAAACTGCCCAGCAGATTTAAAAAAAATAAAAAGCAGACCCGGGCGCACGCCCAGTTATCCCCCACTGTTAGAAGACGCCTGAGGGCAGCGGGGCAGGTGGGCTCGCGGTGGTCGTGGGAAAGCCCTGCTGGCCGGCGGCCCGGTGGCAGCCCTGGAAGGCGGCGCGCGGGGCGGTCGGCGGGCGCGGCGGGTTGGCCAACGGCCTGGTCCCTCGTCTGCGCAGCGCCTCGTGCGCCCTGGAAAGCGCCATCGTTTCCTGTGACAGCGCCCTTGGGGTCCAGGCGGGGCCAGCTGCGGGGCCCTGTCCGTGTTGGCGCTGTGCCGCGCTCCTGCCCCGTGGCCGTGGCCTTGAGCTGCGATTTGTGTCCCGTGTCAGTGCAGCGGGTCGCCCGGAGGGCCTGGGGGCGCATCCCGCTGTTTGTTCTAAGACCCCTTCCCTCATCCTGCCTCCCCGACAGTCGAGGAGGGAGGGGCAGCGGAGCTTTCGGGGTGGGGGAGACCCTGCAGAGGTCCTTGTCACAGGTCCCGTAAGCCGGAGCCTCCGCAGCTTGGAGCAGCAGGCTCCCCAGGAGGGGGCCGGGGTGGGCGGTGATTTAGCTGCTGGGAGGGCAGGACTCGTGCCCAGGAGAAGCTCAGTCCTTCCTGGAAACGGACAAGGCGGGCAGCGTCGCGCTCCTGTCCCATGGCGGGAGGTGGCTGTGCAAAGGCCGCGTGAAGGTGTCGCAGGGCACCGCGGCCGGGCAGCTGGGCGCTGTCCACTGGGCGGTTTGACCGGGGTTGTGCTGATGAAGCTCCTCGCCTTGCCTCTCGTTTCGATGCTGTTTTGTTGCTCCTTCCCACTGCAGAGGCGGCTCTGGTCCTGGCCGAGCGCATGCCCTTTCAGGGAGGCGTCAGAGCACAGCGGAACCAACTAGAAGATCCGCTTGTTTTGCGGCAGGTAGCAATTTTTTAAAGAATAACTGGAATTCTGATCTCTAACACGGTACTGTTGTCTGACGTCACGTCGCTCAATATGAGAGCCTTGTCTGATCTTGGGCAATGTTATGTAATCTCGTAAGTATTTACATAAATAACATTTTACCCATACACATTCAGCCAGCGCAGGTCAGAAAATCTCTTTCAATTTGACGGCACTTCCCATGCAGCTCATAACAGCAAATGAACCTAATTAATTCCTCGCACCTCTCTTTTCACAAAGCGAAAGAACGAATCCTTGTGGTTTTCCAGGGTCCTCCGGAAAATCCTAAAGACCGCTGGAGATCAGTAAGACGCCGTTAAGGCTTCGTTCAGGGAAAGTAAAATGCTTGAATATCATGTTAAATAGGAAAAGGGGTCACTGTGAAACAATATTTGGTTCCCTGTTTAACCAAAGCAACAGTAAAATAGTAAATAGGAGTTAATATGATTGTGGGGAAAAGATTTAGTTCTCTTAAAAGTGGGACCTGTCGCCTTAAATAATAAAGGATGATGAGATGAACATAAAGATCAAGGACATTGATCTGATATGACGAAGAAGCCTTGTCTTCCAGGCAGATTACTCAGATGGTTAAGAGAAAGCACGTGGGAAACGGACTTGGCCCAGTGGTTGGGGCGTCCGTCTACCACATGGGAGGTCCGCGGTTCAAGCCCCGGGCCTCCTTGACCCGTGTGGAGCTGGCCCGTGCACAGTGCTGATGCGCACAAGGAGTGCCTCGCCACGCAGGGTGTCCCCCGCGTAGGGGAGCCCCACGCGCAAGGACTGCGCCCCGTAAGGAGAGCCGCCCAGCGCGAAGGAGGGAGCAGCCTGCCGAGGAATGGCGCCGCCCACACTTCCCTTGCAGCTGACAACAACAGAAGCGGACAAAGAAACAAGAAACAAGACGCAGCAAAAAGACACAGAAAACAGACAACCGGGGGAGGGGAGGGGAATTAAATAAATAAAAAATAAATCTTTAAAAAAAAAAAAGAGAAAGCACGTATAACCCCTCACTGAGAGCCAGCCGAGAGTCCAAGAAAACGTCCTCCTTTTAACAGAAAACCACATGCTAATGTCACACGAGGACCCTGTCTGATGACAAAGTCTTCAAATCTCATAAGCCCGTCAAATCTTAGCCAGCCTTAACCGGGGCAGCTTCCTGTCCAGGAACCTTCCACAACTTTCTCTGTGCATTCGAGTTTTGTCCTAGCCAGTCCTGCTCCTCGTTCTGCCACAGCCAGTCATTCTACTTCAGGGCCAGAACTACACTGCTTCTCCTTAAAGCACATCCTGCTGGCATTACGTGCCTGCAGACCTCAAGTTGCCAGGGAAGTCCCTAAAACTGTCTTCAGACAAACCCTACAAAAAACAATTATTCTTAAAGTTTATAAAAATAATAACTCAATTTTGTTAAACACAAGATTTACATTTTCCATCATCTTAAAGATCTAGTGGATCTAGCTTATTTTATCAGGAAACCTGAGTACATTTAGGGAGCGCATGCACAGTCGAATAAAATTGTGTTTGTATTGTACTTAACATTAATAACCCAGATGGCATGGCTGTTTTTATTCAACTAACAATATAAAACTAGCCCCATTTAACAAATCTGAATTATGTGACCTGCTAGCTCACGGGACAGCGAGGCCTTCCGCTTGGGGTTATGTGGCCCCCATGGGGAGGCCTGGGTTTTCGGGGACCCAGGCGGGCCCTCACGGCCAGGGTCTCGGGGGTCCTCCCCGCTCTGCTCTGGGTGGAGCCCTTCCTTCGGCCTCGCGGTCATGCTCTCCGCCGGGCCCCAGCCGTGACTCGTCCTCCCTCGTTCGCTTACTGACCTGCCTCGGTGCAGGTACGTGAGAGCGGGTGACTTAGCGGGAGGGCGCCGGGTTAGAGCAGAAGACACCCCACGCCGCGGCCAGACCAAACGTCCCTGGGGCCCGCCCTTTCGGCTCAGCCTCCTGGCTACCATTCTGACCCCAAAGGGTCCCCATGAGTGGAGGCTCCGGGCGGGTGTTTGGAGCTGAGCAGGGGGCAGCCTAATGGACAGAGGAGGGGGGACGGGCACCCCGCTCGCCGTGTGGCTGGGATGGGCTTAGCCGGCCTCGTGGGTCCCACAACCCGAGGTCTTTGAGAAAGACAGAAAATTAGACCTGGAGAGAGACGTGAAATGAAAGCAAATGGAAGGTGTGACAATAGAACCAAAATCAAACTAGAGGTACCCAGGCCCAACTCCTGAACGAAGGGCAGTCGAACTTGGCACAAATTGCGGACTTCAGATACAGCATGGGGTTTCCTGGGAGGTGCTAGTCTCAACAGTCGGACCGCGGACACAAAAGTGTCTTTCGTGGGCACCTCCCCTGGCCAGTCTCTGGAGCCCACAGCCCCAGAGGGCACCTGCTGTACCTTGGTGGGACCTCCGGGCTGTGAAAGACAAACCCAAGGGGAGCTTGCAGACTACAGCATTTTATTCGAGACACCAAAGTTTTGCTGCAGCAAAGGAAACAAGAGTGGAAGTTGCTTTGGTGTTCTAGGGACGGCAAAGGACTTTCATAGGTATAGAAAGGAAGTTAGCCCGACTCCTGATTGGACCAGAGGTTGTCCACCTGCTAGGAGCGGGTTTAGGGCAGGTGAGCTTTATTTTGTGTTGTCAACAGAGAAATAGCAAACTAAGCTACAGGCAATCAGGGCGTTTATTTGGGGTCTTAGAATTACAATTCGGGGAGCACAGATTCAGGCAGCAGTCCAAATCATGCCTGCTTCGGCGTTTCCAGGCAGGGGGATTTAAAGAAAAAGAAGATTAGACAATTGATTGCGGCTAGTGACTATTTGGGCTGCTCTAATTGTCCTTCAGGTTAGACAGTTAATCGAGGTCTTTCTCCCAGGGTTTGTTTCATGGCCCAATGTCCTTGGGATTTCAGGAGCATTGTTGCTTGAGGCTTTGCCGACAGCGACAGTTTGTGCCATCTGGCTGAGACCTGCCTAGGAGTGACCTCCAGAATGACCTCCAGAATCCATTTTAAATCTCATATTGGGGAAGCAGGTGTGGCTCAAGCGATTGAGCTCACGCCTACCACATGGGAGGTCCCAGGTTTGGTTCCCGGTGCCCCCTGGGGAAGACGGGCAAGACAGTGAGTTGACGTGATGGGCAGGTGTGGCAAGCTGACGCAACATGATGATGCACCAAGAGACACAAGGAAAACATAAGGAGATACACACTGAAGCAGAGAGCAGAGGTGACTCAAGCAATTAGGCACCTCCCTCCCACACGGCAGGTCCCTGTTCAGTTCCCAGTGTGTCCTAAAAAAAAAAGACTAGCACATAATAAACAGACATAGCAAGTGCAAACCACGAGAGCGTGAGGAGAAATAAATAATAAAATAAATCTTAAGAAAAAGTCTCATACTGGGTTCCTGTTGCCCCATGTCCTCCACCATATTAGGTTTCAGAACCGGGCAGTCTTCAGCTTGCCAGCTTCTCTTCTAAGCCGTGTCTCCCTTTCTTTTTCGTCTGCTAAGGGGACCTAATGGCTAAGTCTTGAGTGAAGCCCATCACTGTTCCTCATCCAGGCCTTTGCTTATGACTTCCCTTTAGCCAGGGTTAGCTTTATCCAAAAACAAAACTAAGCAAAAGGGAAGCGGACTTGGCCCAGTGGTTAGGGCGTCCGTCTACCACATGGGAGGTCCGCGGTTCAAACCCCGGGCCTCCTTGACCATGTGGAGCTGGCCCATGCACAGTGCTGATGCGCGCAAGGAGCGCCCTGCCACACAGGGGTGTCCCCCACATAGGGGAGCCCCATGTGCAAGGAGTGTGCCCCATAAGGAGAGCCACCCAGCACGAAAGAATGTGCAGCCTGCCCAGGAATGGTGCTGCACACACGGAGAGCTGGAACAAGATGACGCAACAAAAAGAAACACAGATTCCTGTGCTGCTGACAACAACTGAAGTGGACAAAAAACATGCAGCAAATAGACACAGAGAACAGACAACTGGGGCTGTGGGGAGAAGGGGAGAGAAATAAATAAATAAATAAATAAATAAATATTAAAAAAAAAAAACTAAACAAAACAAAAAGGCCAGGATTAGGTTTATCTTAAAACAAAACAAAACAACAACAAAAAACCTTTGTTTGGTCAGGCTCTTTCTCCAGAAGCATTGCTGAGCAATATTTGGTAATAATCCCTCAGTGCCAGGAAGGCTTATCCCTGGGAGTCATGTCCCACCTAGAGGGGAAGGTAACAAGTTTATTTGTAGAATTTGGCTTAGAGGCCACACTTGAGCAACAAGTTGGTTTTCAGGGGATGACTCTTAGGCATGAATTATAACTAGGCTCACTTTTATCACTACAGAAATCAGTTTTGTGAGGGCAAGCTTCAAGAGCAAGGGTTTGGCTTATTAGCATAACCAGGGAAGTAGATGTGGCTGTTATTCTGGAGATGAGACTATGAATAAGAGACATTTAAAATAAAAAGGAATAGCAAGGTTTGAAATATGTTATGATCTTGTCCCCCTAAGATACAAGATTTAGCCAATTAAATAAGTGCCTATGAGTGCAGCTAATAATGGTGCCCCTTCCGTGGAGCCTAAATTAGCATAAACCCAGGAGTTTGGCAGATTGCCTAGATCAGTCTTTTGTATAGCTGTAAAAAAAGGATGGTGAATGGCAAGGAGAGAGAGTAAGGGCGAGAAGAAGGAGGTTAAAAGGGGTGGAATTCATTGTGGGAGGGACAGGGGTGGACTGGAGTACAAAAGAAGGGGTGAAGGAGGAATGAAGATGCAATAGGATAACAAAGAATATCATAGCAGGGGTTACTGAGTGGAAATCAGGCCTCTTCTTGGTTCTTGGCTTAGCCGTTCAGACGCCGTCTACTTCTGGGTGATGCACACCTAAGATCACCAGTAACTTTTAATTAGACAGGCCTGATCCCGGGATCTTGGGATACCTGTCTACATCAGATGCCCTCTACTTCTGATCTCTGGTGACTGAACTTTAGGTCCCAGTAGGAATGGATTTCCAGGCAGGGCTGGGACCTTTTTTTAACTGAGAAATACGAATCCAAGAATCAGTACCTTCTGATTTAGCTGCACATGGGTTAGTTAAAGTACCTGGTAGCATCCTTTCCAGCAAGGTTGGAGAGCATCTTTATGGAGGTCTTTTCCAACACACAGTTGCCAGGCTAAAGAATGTGGTTTTGTAGTTTTTAGTATCTTTGTCTCCCAGGAGCCTGCTGTGAAAGGATTACTCTGCTACGGCTTCATTTTTCTTTAAGGTTTTGATTAGTTCCTGACAATAGGTTGCCTTGTTTTCTTTCATGAGGCAGGGCTCATACATTCCAGTTTATTTTCATAGGTCTTTCTGTTTTAATTTCAAATGGGGATAACTTGTTTTTTCCAACAGGAATGTATCTTAGATTTAATAAGACTATAGGTAAGGATTTTGGCCATGATGGAGTAAATGGTTCCATGAATTTAGCTAGCTGAGTTCTTTTTTAAAGCAGTTTCATAGAGATAATAGTCACATTACCATACAGTCTACCCAAAGTGTGCAATCAATGGCTTTTATTTATTATTATGTATATTTTTGGAGATACTGGAGCTGGGTATTAGACCCGGGACCTCATGTGGGAAGCCAGCGCTCAACCACGGAGCCACATGGGCTCCCCTGAGTTTTCTGTTTGTGTGTTTGCTTGCTTCTTGTTTGTCTCTTTGTTTTTAAGAAGCACCAGGGATCGAACCCAGGCCCTCCCATGTGGGAAGCGGGTGCTCAACTGCTTCAGCCACATCTGCTCCCCCAATCAATGGCTTTTAATATAATAATCAGTGTTGTGCATTCATCACCACAAAATATTTTAGAACAATTCCATTACTCCGTAAAGAAAAACCCCACATTCCTTGGCAGTCACCTCTCAATCCCTTTATCCTTCCCCAACCCTACAGAACCGCTAATCTAATTCCATCTTGTTAAATTGATTTATATTTGCATTTTATACAGATGGAGTCATACAATATGTAGTACTTTGTGCTTAGTCTCTTTCATGTAGTATAATGTGTGGTGTTGTGTTTTGTTTTGTTTTGTTTTTGCCTGATGTTAACATCTTGTCACATTAACGTACATTTCTTCAATTTCAAAGAAAAACAGTCTTATGTATACAATTTTACCCATATTTATATTTCACATAAGGTTACACTATGCTATACAGTCCCAGGTTATGTTTTTTACCTTCCCTTCTAGTAATATAAATGCCCTTAGACTTTGCCTTTAAACCACTGTCATATACATACAACAGCACTGCTAGTTACAAACACTATGATG
This sequence comes from Dasypus novemcinctus, assembly GCF_030445035.2. Taxonomy (NCBI): domain Eukaryota; kingdom Metazoa; phylum Chordata; class Mammalia; order Cingulata; family Dasypodidae; genus Dasypus; species Dasypus novemcinctus. The sequence goes on from NC_080691.1 coordinate 6,821,087, forward strand.
TGTTTTTGCTTTCACCTTTTCTATTCATTTCCAAAGATTAACAACCTTTTTACCAATTCTGCACAGGTTAACCTTCATTCTATTTTCTAGTGACCCATATTCTATTTAGTACCTCCATGAATTTACACAATATATTTAGTTCATAACAGCACAGTCATGCAGTGTTTGTCCTGTTGTGTCTGGCTTGCTTCACTCACCATAATGTCCTCCAGGTTCATCCACGTTGTCATGTGCTTCATGACGTCATTTCTTCTCACAGCTGCATAATATTCCATCCTGTGTATACACCACGATTTATCTGTTCATCGGTTGGTGGACACCTGGGTTGTTTCCATCTTTTGGCAATCGTGAATAATGCTGCTATGAACATCAGTGTGCAGATGTCTGCTTGTGTCACCGATCTCAGATCTTCTAGGTATATACCCAGTAGTGGTATTTCCAGATCATGTGGCAAATCTGTATTCAACTTTCTTAGAAACTGTCAAACAGTCCTCCACAGCGGCTGTACCATTCTGCATTCCCACCAACAGTGGATAAGTGTTTCTGTCTCTCCACATCCTCTCCAACACTTGTAGTTCTCTTTTTAATAGTGGCCATTCTATTAGGTGCAAAATTATATGTCATTGCAGCTTTGATTTGCATTTCTCTAATTGCTAGAGACATTGAATTTTACTCATGTGTTTTTTCACATTTGTATTTCTTCTTTGGGCAAATGTCTATTCAAGTCTTTTGCCCATTTTTTAATTGGGTGGTTTGACTTTTTATTGTTGAGTTTTAGCATCTTTTTATATATCATGGGTATTCAACTCTTATCAGATGTATGATTTCCAAATATTTTCTCCCATTGAGTTGGCTGCCTTTTCACCCTTTGACAAAGTTCTTTAAGGTGCAAAGTGTTTAATTTTGAAGAGGTCCCATTTATCTACTTTTTATTTTGTCGTTCGTGCTTGTGTGTAAGATCCAAGAAACTACCATCTACCACAAGGACTTGAAGGTGTTTCACTAATTTTCTTCTAGTAGTTTTATGGTCCTGGCTCTTATATTTAGGTCTTTGATCCATTTTGAGTTAATGCTTATATAGGGAAGGAGATAGGTCCCACTTTCATTCTTTTGGTTATGGATATCCAGTTTTCCCAGCACCAGTTGTTAAAGAGAATGTTTTGTCCCGTTCACATGGACATGGTAGGTTTGTCAAAAACCAATTGGCCAAAGAGGTGAGGGTTTATTTCTGGACTCTCAATTCTATCCCACTGATCAATGTGTCTGTCTTTATGCCAGTGCCATGCTGTTTTGACCTCTGTAACTTTGTAGTAGGTTTCAGGGTCAAGCAATGAAAGTCCTCCCACATCGCTCTTTTATGATGCTCTTGGTTACTTGGGTACAATTTCCCTTCCAAATAAATTTGGTAATTGCCTTTTCTATTTCTGGAAAGTAGGCTGTTAGAATTTTGATTGGGATTTCATTGAATCTATAAATCAGTTTGGGTAGGATGGACATCTTCACAATATTTAGTCTTCCAATCCATGAACACAGAATGTCTTTCCATTTGTTTAGGTCTTCTTTGGATTCTTTTAGCATTGTTTTCTTGTGTTTTTTTTAAGATTTATTTTTTTAAATTTATTTCTCTCAACCCCCCCCCCCCCAGTTGTCTTCTCTCTGTGTCCATTCGCTGTGTGTTCTTCTGTGTGACCACTTCTATTCTTATCAGCAGCACGGGAATCTGTGTTTCTTTTTGTTGCGTCATCTTGTTGTGTCAACTTTCCGTGTGTGCAGTGCCATTCCTGGGTAGGCCGCACTTTCTTTCATGCTGGGCGGCTCTCCTTACGGGGCGCACTCCTTGTGCGTGGGGTTCCCCTACGCGGCGGACACCCTTGCATGGCACAGCACTCTTTGCACGCATCAGCACTGCGCATGGGCCAGCTCCACATGGGTCATGGAGGCCCCGGGTTTGAACCGCATGGTAGGCGGACGCCCTATCCATTGGGCCAAGTCTGCTTCCCTGTAGTTTTCTGAATATATGTCTTGTACTTCTTTGGTTAAATTAATTCCTAGGTATTTGAGTCTTGTTGTTACTATTGTAAATGGAATTTTGTTCCTGATTTCCTGCCCAGATCAATTTTAGAGTGATTTTTGCATGTTGATCTTGTACCCTGCCACTTTGCTGAACTCATTTATTAGCTCAAGTAGCTTTGTTGTAGACATTTCAGAATTTTCTAAATATAGGATCATGTCATCTGGGAATAGTAAGAGTTTTATTTCCTTTTTTCTATTTGGATGCCTTTTTTTTTTTTTCCTCCTTGTCTAATTGCTCTAGCTAGAACCTCTAGCACAGTGTTGAACAACAGTGAGGGCAGTGGGCATCCTTGTCTTGTTCCAGATTATAATGGTTAAGCTTTCAACCTTTCCCCATTGAGTATGATGTTGGCTGTGGGTCTCATACATGCCCTTTATCATATTGAGGAATTTTCCATCTACTCCTATCTTTTGAAGTGTTTTTTTTAAATCAAGAAAGGATCCTGGATTTTGTTGAATGCCTTTTCTGCATCAATCGAGAGGATCATGTGTTTTTTTCCCTTCAATTTGTTAAAGTGGTGTATTGCATTAATTGATTTTCTTATGTTGACCCACCCTTGAATACCAGGAACGAATCCCAGTTGGTCATAGTGTATAATTCTTCTGATAAGCTGTTGGATTCTATTGGCAAGTATTTTGTTGAGAATTTTGCACCTCTGGTCATTAGAGAGATGGGTCTGTAATTTTCTGTTCTTGTAGTATCTTTATCTGGCTCTGGTATTATGGTGATGTTGGCTTCATGAAATGTGTTGATAATTTTCCCTCTTCAATTTTTTGGAAGAGTTTCGACAGGATTTGGTGTTAATTCTTTTCAAAATGCTTGGTAGAATTCACCTGTGAAGCCATCTGGTCCTGGATTTTTCCATTTTTGTGACTGATTCAATCTCTTTAAATGTGATTAGTTCTGGCACTTCTTGTAGCATCAGTGTAGGTTGTGTGTGCATTTCTAGGAATTTGCCCATTTCATCTAGGTTGTCTAGTTTGTTGGCATAGGGTTTTTCTTAATATCCTGTTAATGATTCTTTTTTTATCTGTGGGGTCAGTCATAACTTCCCTCCTTTCATTTCTGATTTTATTTATTTGCATCTTCTCTCTTTTTTCTCTATTAGGCTAACTACGGGTTTGTCTATTTTATTGATCTTCTCAAAGAACTACCTTCTGGTTTTGTTGATTTTCTCTATTGTTTTTTGTTGTTGTTGCTCTCATTTTCATTTATTTCTGTTCTAATCTTTGTTATTTCTTTCCTTCTGCATGCTTTGGGAATGATTTCCTATTCTTTTTCTAGTTTCTCCAGTTGTTGAGTTATATCTTTGATTTTAGCTCTATCTTTTTTTTTAATGTAGGCATTTGTAGCTATAAATTTCCCTCTCAGGGATTGCCTTCTCTGCATCTGTGATGTCAGGCTCTTGTGTCAACTCAGCTAGGTAACTATGCCCAACTGTGGGTCCAGCAGGCACTGGGCTAACTGTAATCCAAGGGCATTTATGGACTTCAGTCACCTTCACTGCAGTGGTAAATCACAGATAGCTGATTACAATTACATCAGTCAGGGAGATTGCCATCAGCAATGAGTGATGCTTTATCCAATCAATTGAATGCCTTAAAAGTGGAAGTGATTGCAGCACTGAGAGAGAATTTCCCAACTCGTATTTGGACAGCCAACGTCTCCCAGAACTCTTCAAGAACCTTCACTGGACTTTCACTGGAGCCCCTGGTTGCAGCCTGCCTTCAGAACCTGGACTTGTGCATCCCCACGGCTGCGTGAGAGACTCTTACAAAATCGCATGCTATTGACAAGTATCTCTTGTTGATTCTGTTTCCCTGGAGAACCCTGACACACTTGGTATCGGGAGTGGTTCTTGAGGAACAGTCTTAAACATGGGGTGCCTGAGGTGGTTCTGGGAGTTCTGCAATTGGCTCTGTGCTCTAATTGGACTCAAGGGTACTGACAACTCCATTTCCAATACTGAAGAGGCGGCTAACAGTCCATGGCAGGAGTTGGCAATTGAGATATGCAAAATAGCATCACTAGGTTCCCCCACTTCCATGCTTGTAAGAAGCAAGGATCTGGGTGAGAGTGTTTTCAGCACCTTAACAGAGTTTTGTGGAGTCAAATGGTGTAATGACGTTGGCTGGCTCCTCCTAGATACTCTGGATACTATTACGAAAGAAATAAATGAGTTAAAGGCTTCAAATTTGAAACTTAAATACCACATGAATGATGTGAAAGTTTGTACAGTGTGCTCTGAAAAAAAAATCTTGTCTCCTGTAGCCACAGGCTCGAAATAGCTGAGAACCAAACTCAGACTCTCATTGTTCAAGTAGTGGAGTTACAAAGGAAACTAAACCCACAGGGTTTCTGCAGTTGAAGTGAAGGTGTTGATTGGAAAAGAGTGGAATCCAGAGAACTAGGATAGAGACTTACCGGATGATGATAATGTTGGTGGAGACGCTGGAACCCTGAATTCTCCTGAGAATTTACCAGATAAGCCTGCCACGGCCTGCCCTGCCCAGACCACACCTTGTCAACCTGGCATCACCCAGCCTCCAGCCTGCCCCAGGGAGTCTGGACCTCCTCCCAGCCCTGAGGTAAGTACCAGCCAAACTCCAGCAAGCACTGCCCAGCCTCCAATCTGCTCTGAGGAAAAGAGCTTCCAACCCCTGCCTAAAGAGATTAATCCTGTCTCACCAGAAGGAAATGCAAGGGAATGCCCTGAGGTCAGAAGCTTGCAAGGCTTACTAATCCTTCTCCTTACCCACCCCCACCACCTCTCTTGTCTTGGAGATCTATTACTAGACTAAAATCACAACAAGCCCCCAAAGGTGAAATACAAAGTGAGACCCATGAAGAAGTAAGGTATATCAGAAAGAACTGCATGAATTTTCCCACCTCTATAGACAGAAATCAGGGGAGTATGTGTGGGAATGGATACTAAGGGTATATGGGATAATGGTGGTAGGAATATAAAGCTGGATCAGGATGAATTTTATTGATATGGGCCCACTAAGCAGAAATCCTGGATTCAATGCTGTAGCTCGAGGGGTTAGAAAGGGCTCTAACAGTTTGTTCGGGTGGCTGATTAAAAACATGGGCCAAAATGTGGCAAAGCACGTCTGAGGTTGAGATGCCCAATTTGCCCTGGTACACAGCAGAAGAGGGAATTCAAAGGCTTAGGGAGACTGGAATGCTAGGATGGATTTACCATTTGAGACCTGCCCACCCACCCCAGGAATGTCCAGAGGACCCACCTTTAACCAGGACTGAGAGGAATAAATTTGTAAGACTAACTCCATCTTCCCTGAAGAGCTCTGTGGTTGCTCTTCTCTGTAGTCCAGATATTATTGTAAGGAGGGCTGAGATGGAATTAGAATCCTTAAACATTTTGGGGGTGATTGGATGTCAGTCTGATAAAAGTCAAGTATCAGCAATTAATTGACAAATTCAAGGTGGGTGTGGCTACTTCAATGAAAGGCAGGTTCAAAAAAGCACTCAAAATAGTCTGAGTCATGTAGAATTATGGCATTGGCTAATACATCGTGAGGTACCTAGCAGTGAAACAGATGGGCAGTCTGCTAAATTTCATCGGGATCTGTATACAAAGAAGAGTTCTGGGACAAGTGAACGAAACCCAACTCAAATTACAGACACAGAGAATCATGGCCCCTTAATCAATTCCAGACTTGAGACAGTTTAGAGACCCAGAGCCCCTTGAATGAGGAGGAGGCCAGGTCTCCTTGGGGAAGGATCCTGTGAAACTGCCCAAAATGTATACTGTTAATCTTCCTCCCACCTATCCCCAAGGAGATCCATGGCCTTTTACCAGAATAACTGTGCCCTGGGGAAAATGAATGATCAGATATTTCAGGGATTATTAGACACTGGCTCAGAAGCGACATTAATTCAGGAAAACCAAAACATCACTGTGCCCACTGGATGGAACGTGAGAGAGTCTAGGCTATGATGTGGACCATTGACTATGGGGTGCAGTGATGCTCAGAGATGAACTTACCAGGTGCAATGGATGTATCACGATGATGGGAGAGAGTGTTGCTGTGGGGGGAGTGGGGGGCGGGGGCGGTGGGGTTGAATGGGACCTCATATATATTTTTTAATGTAATTAAAAAATAATAATAATAAATAAATATTAAAAAACAAAAAAAACAAAAAAAACAAAAAAAACATCACTGTGGTCTACCAGTCAGAGCAGGGGCTTATGGAGGTCAGGTGATTACTGGGGTTTAGCTCAGGTCCATCTCACAGTTGGTCCAGTGGGTCCCTGGACCCATTCTGTGGTTATTTCCCCAGTCCCAGAATGTGTAAGTGGAATAGACATACTCGGTACCTGGTAGAATCTCACATTGGATCCCTGACTTGTGGAGTGAGGGCTATTATGGTTGGAAAGGACCAGTGGAAGCCACTAGAACTGCCCCTACCTAGAAAAATAGTGAACCAAACGCAATACTGGATTCCTGGAGGGACTGCAGAAATTAGCACCACCATCAAGGATTTGAAGGATGCAGGGAGGTGATTCCCACCACATCCCCATTCAACTCTCCTACTTGGCCCGTACAGAAAACAGATGGGTCTTGGAGGATGACAGCAGATTATCGTAAACTTAACCAGGTGGTGACTCCAATTGCAGCTGCTGTCCCAGATGTGGTATCAATGCTTGAGCAAATCAACACGTCCCCTGGTACCTGGTATGCAGCTGTTGATTTGGCAAATGCTTTTTTCTCAATTACCGTTAGTAAGGACCACCAGAAACAGTTTGCTTTCAGCTGGCAAGGCCAGCAGTATACCTTCACCGTCCTGCCTTAGGGATATATCAACTCTCCAGCCTTATGTCATAACATTGTCACAGGAATCTTGATCGTCTCTCCCTCCCACAAGACATCACGCTGGTCCATTATATTGATGCTATCATGTTGATAGGACCTAGTGACAAGAAGTAGCAAAGACTATATACTTATTAGTTAGGCATTTGCATGAGAGGATGGGAGATAAATCCATCTAAAATCTTGGGTCCTTTCACCTCAGTGAAATTTCTAGGTGTCCAGTGGTGTGGGGCATGTTGAGATATCCCTTCTAAAGTGAAGGATAAGCTGTTGCATCTGGCTCCTCCTATGACCAAAAAAAGAGGTACAACACTTAGTTGGTCTCTTTGAATCTTGGAGATAACACATTCCTCAGTTGGGTGTGCTACTCCCGCCCATTTACCAGGTGACCAGAAAAGCTGCTAGTTTTGACCCGGGGCTGGAATAAGAAGAGGCTCTGCATCAGGTCCAGGCTGCTGTGCAAGCTGCACTACCACTTGAGCCATATGAACCAGCAGGTCCAAGGGTGCTAGAAGTTTCACTGGCAAATAGAGATGCTGTCTGGAGCCCTTGGCAGGCCCCTCTAGGAGAATCACAATGCAGACTCTTAGGATTTTGGAGCAAAGCCCTGCCCTCCTCTGCAGATAACTACTCCCCTTTTGAGAAACAGCTTTTGGCCTGCTACGGGGCCTTATGGAGACTGAACAGTTAACCATGGGTCATCAAGCTACCATGAGACCTGAGTGGCCTATCATGAGCTGGGTATTGTCTGACCCACCAAACCATAAAGTTGGGCACAGCAGCACTCCACAATAAAGTGGATATGACACCCAGGGCCAGAGCCTCAACAGACTTCAGCTCCTACACTTTGACTTATTGGACTTACTCCACTCAGCTAACATGGAGTTGAAGAAGGTCAACCACCACAACATGGAGCCTAGAGTGTCTACAACTAGAAGCGGGAAGAGTGCATCCAGTACCCATGTGGAATCTAAGCCCTCACTTGACATAGGTGTGCAATGGACACAACCAATCCAATGTCCACAGAGAAAATGTGGAATGGGTGTGGGAACGGTAGCCATGGTGGCTGCTGGGTGTGGGGAACGGGAGGAAGAGATGAGATGTGGAGGCGTTTTCGGGACGTGGAGTTGTCCTGGATAGTGCTTCACGGACAATTACGGGACATTGTAGATCCCCCCAGGGCCCACTGGATGGAACATGAGAGAGTCTGGGCTATGATGTGGACCATTGACTATGGGGTGCAGTGATGCTCAGAGATGAACTTACCAGATGCAATGGATGTATCACGATGATGGGAGAGAGTGTTGCTGTGGGGGGAGTGGGGGGCGGGGGCGGTGGGGTTGAATGGGACCTCATATATATTTTTTAATGTAATTAAAAATAATAATAATAATAAATAAATATTTAAAAAAAATAAAAAATAAAAAATAAAGTGGAAGTGGTATATACGAGACAGGGCTCAAGCAGGTCCTGAAGGCACAAGTAAGTTACGTGAGGAAGTAGCCCAAATGCCCACAGTCACCACCCCTGCCATGTTACCGTCTCTTTCCCAGCCCACAGCTTTGGCCTCTTGGGGAGTCCCTTACAATCAGCTGACTGAGGAAGAGAAAACTCAGGCCTGGTTTACAGATGGTTCTGCAGGATATGCAGGTACCACCCAAAAGTGGACAGGTGCAGCACTGCAGCCCCTTTCTGGGACATCCCTGAAGGACAGTGGTGAGGGCAAATCCCCCCAGTGGGCAGAACTTCAAGCAGTGCACTTGGTTGCTCATTTTGTTTGGAAGGAGAAATGGCCAGGGGTGCATTTGTACACTGATTCATGGGCTGTTGTCAATGGTTTGGCTGGATGGTCAGGGAACTGGAAGGAACATGATTGGAAAATTGGCAACGAAGAGGTCTGGGGAAGAGGTATGTGGACTGACCTTTTTGAGTGGGAAATATTTGTGTCCCACATGAGTGCTCACCAGAGGGTAACTTCAGTAGAGGAAGATTTTAACAAACAAGTGGATAAGATGACCCGCTCTGTGGCTAATGCTCAGCATCTCTCCCCAGCCATTCCTGTCATTGCCCAGTGGGCTCATGAACAAAGTGGCCATGGAGGTAGGGATGGAGGTTATGCATGGGCTCAGCAACATGGACTTCCCCTCACCAAGGCTGACTTGGCTACAGCCACTGCTGAGTGCCCAATCTGCCAGCAGCAGAGACCCACAATCAGCCCCCGATATGGCACCATTCCTCGAGGTGACCAGCCTGCTACCTGGTGGCAGGTTGACTACATTGGACCATTTCCACCATAGAAGCGGCAGCGATTTGTTTTAACTGGAATAGACACATACTCTGAGTATGGGTTTGCATTTCCTGCATGCAATGCTTCTTCCAAAACTACCATCCGTGGACTTACCAAATGTCTTATCTACCGCCATGGCATCCCACACAGCATTGCTTCCGATGAAGGAACCCATCTCACAGCAAATGATGTGTGGGAATGGGCACATGCCCACGGAATGCACTGGTCTTACCATGTTCCCCGTCACCCTGGAGCAGCTGGACTTCTAGAACAGTGGAATGGCCTTCTAAGGATTCAATTACGGCACCAACTATGTGGCAGTACCTTGCAGGGCTGGGGATTCCCTCAACAAGCCAGGCCGTGCTTCCTCTGCCCCCCGCCCACCCGCTGGGCCGCACGTCCTGCACAGGCGACCTTGCTGTGGATGGCGCAGCCCCTGCCAGGCCAGCGTGGCGCTGAATGCCCAGCTGACACGTTTCCAAGGCCATCTGCCCCCGAGTGTGACCACAGAGGGAGTCAGCGTGGTGGGCGCGTGGCCGGCGTGGGGAGGGGCCGCTCAGCTCGGGGGCCTGTCCCTGCCGGGAGCACCCACCCCAGGCCCTGCGTGGCACCCGAGGGCCCGCCTCCCTTGGCTGTGGCTGGAGGCCCAGCAGCCACCCTCGCACCCAGGCCCACACGGAGGAAAGGGTCCCCCGGCACCTTATTGGGGCAGGGCGGGTGCCTGTTCCTAAATGCCCACCACTGCCCTGCCCCAGCCCCATGGCCATGTGCTGAGCCCTGTGCCCAGGGAGCCCCTCCCGAGCCTGCCCTGCAGGGTGCGTCCCCAGGACGCCAGGACCTGGCCACGGCGCTGGGCCATGGAGGGAGGGCCGCCCGGGAGAGACCCACTGGCCAAAGGTCAAGCTGCGGGGGACGGGGGGGGGGGGGGGGGGGGAACACCCAGGCGCAGCGCCAGTCAGGACCCTCCCCACCTCGGGCCACGCTGCGTGGGAGCGGCCTTCCGGGAGAGGCAGAGCCAGCCAAGCCCTGGGGCAGGGCTGTCGGGGCCCTCGGCGGTCCCTGCGGTTCCCGGGGTGTCCCGCGCTGGCTCCTCTGGCCGTAGGCACGGGGCCAGGGGTCAGCAACCTGGTGGGACTGCGGCGGTGCTGGGCGGGGAAGCGGCTCCGTCCTGGACGCGCTTGAGCGGACACCATTTCCCGACACGGAGACGGAGTGCTGTGGACCAGAGGGACAGACGGACGGACGTCCGGTCTGGGCCAGGAGATGGGGCGGCCGCAGGCAGGTGGGACAAGTCCCTGGGTGGGGCCGAGGCTGAGCCATCAGAGGCCGGGAGACCCCCAGCCGGGACAGCGAGTCCTGCCCTCCCCTCCCCCGCGGGGGCGCCGCTCGCCTGCTCTGCGCCCTCCCTCAGGACCGAGGGCGCTGCGGGGACGCAGCCGCTAGGGACACAGCCGTGGGAGACACAGCCACGGGACACGCAGCGGCAGGGGACGCAGCCGCCGTCGTGCGCGCCCCTCTCCAGGAGCCGCCGGCCGCCGCTGCAGCAGCACGCTCTCCGCTGAGCTGGCGTTTCCTCTTCTGTCACCCCGGGCGCAGGCCGGTCTCGGCCTGTCTCGGCCAACAGGTGTGCGTGTTTTTAACGTGCTCGTTCCACTGGGCCTTTAGTCCCCCGTCCTGGTTGAAGAAACTAAAGAGGAAATGCCCGTCCGTCAACAGAACTTGGTGCTCTGGTTAGTCAGAGAAAACTCAGCGCAGTGGCCAGAGGGTGCCGGTGCAAGGCACGAGACCTGCGGGCTTCACAGGGTGTTTATTTGGGGTAGGAGCTCAGTCACGAGGCCCTTTAGTCCGACTCAAGGAGCCACCTGAGGCACCTTCTCCCCGTCTGCGGACACGGCAGGCCATCCTCTCCTGCGCGGCTCAGCCACTGTTCTCTTCAGCTGCGCGTTACCAGGCGATGGCTCAGCCCCTCGGGGCGCGAGCAAAGCTCCTCCTCCGCCGTCTGTGGAGCTCTTGCTTCTCGTGGGTCTTTGTCCGAGTCTTCTTGAGTGTCTGTTGATGTGGTTGAGTCAAAGCCCCGATCTTACGTCTAATCAAGGACTCCTCAGCTGAACCCAGTAGTCACGGCTCACGCGCACAGGGCAGAGCACTTTACAGACAGAACCTCTCCTTCTGGAATTCATAATCAATCTCAAACTGCCAGATAGCAAAACAGGTTCCGTCAGCCTCTGCGTTCCTGCCTCACTTTCCTTTTCCTTTTTTTCTCTCCCCCCGCCCCCATTGTCTGCTCTCTGTGTGCATTCACTGTGTGTTCTTGTTTCCACTTCTATTGTCAGCAGCACTGGGAATCTGTGACACTTTTCGTTGCATCATCTTATTGCATCAGCCGCATCAGTGTGCGGCACCACTCCTGGACAGGCTATGCTTTTTTTTGCACTGGGCGGCTCTCCTTACGGGGCTCACTCCTTGCGCGCATCAGTACTGCGCTTGGGCCCACTCACCACACGGGTCAGGAGGCCCTGGGTTTGAACCCTGCACCTCCCATGTGGTAGGCGGATGCTCTATCAGTTGAGCCAAATCCAACTTTCCTTTTCCAAAACGCTGATTAGCACCGTCGTCAGATTCCGCCTGTAGAAGCCCCACTCAGGACCCCTTCCTGGTACGGGGTCACCAGCTGCTCCCGGGGCCCCTGAAGCTCCCGTGCAGGCCGCCTCATGGCTGTGGGCCGCGTGGGAGACCCTGCAGGTCTTTGATAGGTGGACCCAGGACCCCAGGACCCCTTCCCCACGTGCTGCAGAGACGGGACGCAGGGGCTGGGAGCAGCCAGAGGCTGTCCGGTGGCTCAGGTGTGGGACATGCTGGTGGCTGGCCCCGGGGAGGGGCCACGTGTACACACAGGACCTCTGCCCCTGCCTGGCAGTGAGGCTGTGCCGGCCCCTGTGTCTAGTGTGGCCCCCCATGGCCGAGCCAGCCCAGAAGCGGCGGCCACCTCCTCCCACTGCCCCCAGGCACCCCGGCTGCTCCTGTGCAGTATGAACCGTCTCCCGGGAAGAGGCCTGGGCGCGGCCAGCAGGCCGAGCAGAATCCCAGCGAGGCCCTCCCCCACCTAAAACCAGGTCCCGTGGGAAGCCCTGGTGCTCTGGACGCGCGTGCCCGCCCACCCAGCCGGCTGCCCGGGACAGCCCGTGTGCAGCGCATCCGGGGGCCGTCTGGTCCCGGTAGCGCTGGCAGAGGCGGGAGGACACACCAGCTGCCGGCAGTATGCACGCTCAGGCCACGAGACAGCTGAGCACGGGTGACAGCCGCTCGAGCTGGCCACTGCCCTGAACGTCTGCAAAAGCACCGAGCATTCTGCGGTTAAGAACTTCAGCAAAGCAAATTCACGAACACGGAATCCACAGGTGAGGAGGAGCAGCTATAGCGGTCTTTCCTGCTCACCGCTGTACTTGCTCAACTCGGAAGGCTCCTTCTCTCATCTGATTGTGTGGGAAATGCTGCCCCACGGCCCAGCAGGGCTGTGTGAGCTCCAGTCGGCGGGACAGAGAGAGCCAGACTCTGGGTGGGAATCACGGACATCCCACTGCTGCCACGCCTCACGGCAAGGGAGCTGGGGACGGGGAATGTGGCTGACGCTGGGGTGGCAATCCCATGTCCCTGTGGCTGACGCTGGGGTGGCAATCCCATGTCCTGCCTCCTGTGGGCTGAATGCTGCTACCCTGCACGGTGGGCGCTCTGCAGGGACAAGCCCCCCAACGCTGGGACCACAGGCGCCAGCAGATGCCCAGGACAGCCGCCATCACTCCTGAGGGTGGACACGGGGCTCTAACCATGCACCCACTTCCCCCAACAGCCCTCAGGGAAGGGCCCTGTCTCCCCACCGCCCCTGCAAGCGTTTGGGTGGGAGCCTGGCGCCTGCCGCTCTCCCCCCGTGCCTTGCCTCGGCATGCCGGGCTCCAAGCCGCTCACTGCGCCCAGACCTGCCGCGCCCGAGCCCACGAGGCCCTCCTGCCCGCCAGCCTGTTTGAACTGCATCGTCTTTTCAACCTGAGGCCGTGCAGGCAACCACGGGGGCCGACTGGGGCCAAGAGCGGGGAGGGGGCTGCGAGGAGGGGACTGAGCCTGGCAGGCGCCCTGCGCTCCTTCTGCAGCCCTCGCTGGCCCAGGGCGGGCGGCGAGCTGACCGCCGGTCACTGTGCAGGGCAGTGCTGCGCCACAGCCTGGCTCGACGGCCCAGCCAGACGAGCAGCCCGGAGCACGCGGCGGGAAACCAGCTGCCAGGGCGGGGCACCCTGGCCACGGGGGCGTGGGGGGCATCGTGGCCACACGGGGCTGGACGGGCTCGAGGGGCGCTGCCCCCCAGGTGCCGGCACCCCATTTCCAAGAGGTGTCTGAGGCTGGTGGGAACGGGCAGCCAGCGGCTCTCGACATAACCAACTTTATTTGTTGTCTCGCCCCCGGGGCCACAAGGACAGACCTCCCAGCCTTGGCAGCCAGCGGGCCTGGCCTGGCCCGACCTGGAGGCCACAGGCTGCACGGCCTGGAGGGCAGGCGCCACCCAGGGGATGCCGGGGGCTGCAGCTCTCACGGAGCCCGGGTTCGGGCGGACGGACGGAAACGTGCTCCAGCAAGGACAATGCTCAGGGGTCTTGTGAGTGTCTCCAGGGTGTCCAGGCCCAGCCGGAGCCCGGTGGGGCCACAGCATGCCTGGTGGCTGCTCAACACGGAGCGCGGCCTGCTCCCGCCCACCGTGCAGGCGTGTCGCTGGGTCTGTGTCGCTGGAGCCCGCCTGGCTGCAGGTGGTCGAGGCGCCCTCAGGCCCGGCCAAGCCGCAGGCTCGCGTCCTACTGGACGGCCCTCTTGCCCAGCCGCTGTCCCACAGGGCGGTTTATGTGCAGCCGGGGGCGAGGGGCAGGGTCAGCTGAGCGTGAAGAACTGGGCACAGAGGTCCTCCCGGCGGCCCAGCAGGCCCTGGGCTGGGATGAACTCCAGGGGCACCGCCTCGGGCCCCTTCTTGAGGTCCTGCTCGAAGACCTGCAGGCACGGGGGCCCTGAGCTCAGCCCTCCAGCCTGCGGCCCCGGCTCCCGCGCCCCCGGCCCGCGCAGCCCTCACCTCGAACGGCGTGAGCGCCAGGAGTGGTGCGATGCTGACCTCGGGCGCTGACAGCTCCTGGTTGACCACGCTGGCAGCCCTGGACACCTCAGGGTGGTAGTGCTGCTGGAGGGCCTGGGGCCGCAGGCCCGGTCAGTGCCCGCCCTGCCCACCCCACCCCGCACGCCTCCTTGGTCAGCGCCAGCCCCCGCCCCCACCTGACACCTTGGTCAGCGCCGGCCCCTGCCCGCCCCCTTGGAGGTCATTCCACCACGCAAGGGGGCGGGGTCGGCTCTCGCAGGCGGAGGGAGTCCTGCCTGGTCCCTGCCTGCTCTCGAGCTCCCCGGGCCAACGTGAGGGCGGGGCAAGGGCCGCGGGGAGACCTCCAGAGCTGGTGCAGCAGCAGGACGGGGGCTGGGGGCCCACCTGCAGCTCCCACAGGGAGCTCTCCAGGGCCCGGCTCTGGGCTGGGTCTTCTTCTCCGGGGTCGTAGGGGTCGGCATCCAGCTCTGGGAACAAGAGCCCACTCATCTGCACCCGCCCACCCTGGGAAGGGGCCTCCCACAAGACCACAGCCCGACAGCGGCCTGGGCCCTCACCGGGGCCGTGGGGATGGTGCACGAGGACGCGGCAGGCGGGGTGTCTGCGCAGCAGGTTGGTGACGAGGGGCAGGAGCAGCAGCAGGGCCTCGGGTGGCGCCGTCAGGGCGAGGCGGGCCAGGCGCTTGGCGAAGGCGGCCACCAGGTAGGCGGGGAGGTGGCTGCAGGGCAGGCGGGCGTCAGGCCGGGCGGCCCGCGCAGCCCCAGCCCCGCCAGGGTTTGGGGCGCATAGACTCACGAGGACGACAGGAAGACGTCAGCCAGGTGGAAGAAGCGGGCGCGATACTTGACGTGGAAGATGGACGGGTCCAGTAGACTGTAGAGCTTCCGGTAGAAGTCGGGGTACTCCCTGGAGGCGGGGACGTTGGGGGCGATGCCGCAGGGTGCCAGGGAGCCCCCTCCAGCCCCGCCCGCCTGCCGCACTCACAGGTTGTGCTGATGGATCAGGACAAACAGCCCGTCCAGGGCCAGCAGGCTGATGGCACCCCCTGCGGAGAGAGCCGGCGGGCAGCCCCAGGCCGAGCACCCTGCCTCGGGGCCAGGGCGTCCAGCGCCCGCTCCTGGGCCCACAGACCCCCACCCAGGGCTGAGCTGGCCTTGGCACCAGGACGCCTGCCCACCTCCTGCCGGCCGGAAAGTGGAAGCCACGGGAGCGGCCAGGAGACCCCTGCCACACGCGCGAGCCGCTCTGTCACTGGGCCTCACGGCCACCGGGCCCCGCCCCGGCCAGGGACACTCACCCACGTCGTAGGCACTGGTCAGGAAGTCGGTCATGAGGGCGGGCTGCGCCAGGTGCGGCAGGATGGCGTCGCGCATGCTCACCAGCACCTTCTTGTAGAGGCTGAGCGGCAGCTGTGGGCGCAGGCGGGGCTGGGTGGACCCCCGCACATACCCCCCAGGGCTGGGTGGACCCCCCCCCCCCCCCCCCCCGCACGCCCCCCCAGGGCTGGGTGGACCCCGCCCTGCACGCCCCCCCCAGGTCTGGGTGGACCCCGCCCTGCATGCCCCCCCCAGGTCTGGGTGCCCCCTCCCGCACATAACCCCCCCCAGGCCCCCAGGTCTGGGTGGCCCCCCCACCCTGCACGTGCCCCCCACCCCCCACCAGTCCCGGCCCCTACCTTACGCTTGAGGAAGCTGAGCCACATCAGCTGGAAAACCTTCCTGTGCTCCTGCAATGAGCTCGAGCTCCGAGGCTGCCGCGCCCACCCCCACCCTTGCCCCTTCCTGGTGCCGGTGACCCCTCCCTTCCTGCTTTCGGGTGAGGGCCTCTCAGGCCTTGGCGACTCGCCCGCTGTGTTTGACTGGAAAGCCGAGGCCCCTGGGCCGTCCCGGGAGGAGAGGAAAGTGCCTTCCCTGCTCGCGGCTACAGGAGGGAGCACGGCGCGCTTGAAGCTGGGGGCAACGCCACCAACCAGGGGGTTCCCCGAGGTGCCCGTGCCAGGCCCGTGTGCATCTCCAGGGTTACCAGGGCGTCCGCTCGCCTCGGCAAGGCTGCGGCCTGCGTGCGCTCCTCCCACCGCCAGAGCCAGCCGGCCCTGCCTAGTGCAAGGATCACCCATGTCCCGGCCACAGACGGCCCCGGGGGCCCAGAACCGCTCACCTTCAGGTGAGTCACCTTCCATTTGTCTGAGGGCTCTGCAAGGAAGGGAGGGGTTCACTGCATGGAGGGAGGGGGCAGGGGCTCCCCCGCAAGGGCCTGCAGGGCTGCCAGGACATGGTGCCGATCTCCAGCCTCTCCTGGAGCCCCGTCCCGGGGCACGTCCCCCCCCCCGCCCCCGCGCAGCCCCGACGCTCACCCGCATGCTGCACGTAGAAGCGGCAGGCACCGCCCTCCTGCTGAGGCAGGCTCACGGAGGACAGCAGGGTGAAGGCGTTGTTCCAGAAGGCAAGGGGCACCTGTGGGAGGGGAGGCCCGGCCTGAGCCCCGGAAGCCGCGCCTCCACCCCCCAGGAGATCAGACGCAGCCTGCTCACCTCAGGATGTCCGTCGGCGACCCTGGCCACGGCGTCCACGGCCGCCTGCATGGTGTGGTAGCGGATGTCGTCGTACTCCAGGAACTCCCGGAACTGGGAGAGCAGCAGGGCGCTGTCCTCCCCGGTGGGGAGCAGTCCTTCCACCACCAGCTGGGCGCAGGGCGCAGGGCGCAGGAGGTGAGCGACCCCCAGGAGAGCCGGGACCCAGGAGCCCAGTGCCTCCAATGCCAGGCAGGCCCATCTCCTGGGCCCCCAGCCCATGGAGCAGAGCAGGTGTGCGCTCATGGAGGAGGGTCTGGGAGAGCCCCCCGCCCCCCAAGATACTGCCTAAGGTAGGAATTCTTGACCTTTTTTGTTCCATGGACCCCTCTGCCAGTAAGGTGAAAACCACAAGCCTTTACTAAGTCCTCCTAAACAGTATATTATTTAGTAAATGTATCCCACCCAAGCCAACACATCCTCGCAAGAAAAACATTTGTTTTAAATTTCAGTTCAAGCTCATAGACCCCTTGTTAAGAACCCCGGGCCTAAGGGGACACCAAGCAGGTGGCCTGCCCACCGCCTCCGCAGAACTATCCTGTCCAACAACTGTCCACTCAGCTCAAGGCTGGCCAGGGAGGCCCCGCCTGGCCCCTCACCTGGAAGAGCTCTCGGGGGAACAGGTACTGGCCCTCCCACTTGGGCTTCTCCAGGGGGTGCTCTCCTTCCAGCTGCACAAACTTCATGAGCGTGCCGAGAGCCAGCTCCTGGGAGGAGGAGGTGTGTGGCCGCCAAGCCTCAGCCAGCCCACATCCCCGCCCACCCACAGAGCCCGCCCAGCCAGGGAGCCCCCGTGACCGGGCCCACGGCGTGAGAGAAGATGGGCACGAGTCCTTGCTCTATCAGCCATGTGGTCACGAGCAAGTCCTGTCCCCTCCGTGGCCTCTCCACACTCCCCAGCCACTGCTGGGTATAGAAAACCCGAAGACCCCAAGACTCACCTTGACCTGAAAGGAAGGGTGTGCCAGGAGCTCCCCCAGGCGGCTGCAGCAGCTGCGGTAGCGGTGCCTCATCCACACCTTGTACTTCCGCACGGCTCCCCGGGACCCTGCAGCCGGGGCAGTGTTGTCAGCCAACGATGCTCACACGTGCCCAGCTGGGCCCAGCCCAAGGCCTGCAATAGGCCTGTTCAGGCCGGAGCCCAGACTGCTCGCCTCCCCATGCCACCCCGGCCCTGGTGTCCACTACAAGCTTGGCCAAACCAGGAAAATTAGTGAAAATGGATCATCAAGGCCTCCAAACCTGGCGCCAGGCCAGCCCATGGAATTGGGCGGACAGGCCTGGCCCTCCCCAGAGGCTACACCGCCCTGCACACAGGGAAAGCAGCTCTGTCCCCAGGGCTAGTGCCCAGGGAAGCCCCCAAAGGTGGGGAATCTAATCTCTTTGTTTCTGCCCAAAACTTAGAGGTCCCAAGAGTGAGATGTTCAACAGCATCAGATCCCACAGGTGGTGCAAAACACACGAGGAGGAAGACAAGCCCTTTCGAATACTCACTCACACTTGGCTGTGGGGGCATTTCGAGTTAATCCCCCCAGCCCCCAGCCCAGGCAGAACTGTCCCTTTCCCGTGGGCTCTTGATTTGTCCTCCCACAAATCTGCAGACCCCAGGAAGTTAAATTGGAGTGCTCACCCCACATGGACAAAGCCAGCCTCCTACCCACAGGGCAGCCCGGGGCCCCTGCGGGATGCTCACCTGACGTGACCATCTCCTCAGAAGGCAGCCGGCCCACAAACAGTTCTCCCCGCTCCAGCAAGGCCCCGAAAAGGCGGCTGCAAGTGCGCACCGCTGCCTGGATCTCCTCCGTGTCCTCAGACTGCCGGGAGAGGACCGTCCCAAGGCGTCCAGCTAGAAACTGGGACCACCTGCCCGGGACGGGCTGGCCCCACCCCGGCCTCCCCTCACAGGCTTCACAAACATCCTCTGCCGGAACCCCGAGAGGCCCTCCATTCTACGAACACCGTCGAGCCGGAGAAATCCCCCCCTTTAAAGCCCTAATCTCGGCTTTAAATTGTCTAACCCATACCCGAGCCAGGCTCCACCTTGCCCGGAATCTTAAGCCCCGACCCCTCGCCAGAACCCGGGGGGCCCCCCATTCCGGCACCCATCCCGTTCCGGACCGCACACCCACCTCAGCCCCAGTCCCCACCCGGAACCCAAACAGGACTCCACGCGTCCCGCACGCCCGATCGCAGGCCTGCGCCTCGGGAGCCCGCCAGGCGCCCTGACGCCCAGGCCGCCCGGTCCCCGCCCGCCGAGCGGCCCGCCCAGGGCGCACCTGCAGCGCCGCCAGGATGTCGAACACCGCGTTGGCCTCGCCGCGGCTCGCCAGCACGGCCTCCAGCAGGCGGCCCAGCGCGCGCTCCATGCTGCAGCCCACTACGCGGAAGCGGGGGAGCCCGGCGCGCTCGTGACGTCACCGCCCGCGCCCGGACCCCTCTCCCAGCGGCGCCGGCGCGCCCGTGACGTCACCCCGCGCCTCGGGGGCTCTCCGCCCCGCCCCCCTTGAAAGCCGCCGTCGGCGCGTCCGTGACGTCGCGTCCGGCGGGGCTCGCGTGCGCCGGCCGGCCATGGCGCTCTTCCACATCGCGCGGTACGCGGGGCCCGAGGCGGCGGGGCCGGCGCAGGCGGAGGCAGAGCGTGGCGGCCGGGCCCGCGCGCTCCTGGAGCGGCTGCAGCGCCGGGCCCGAGAGCGGCAGCAGCGGCGGCAGCAGGAGAGCGCGCCCCCGGAGGCGGCCTCGCAGGCCGCGGGGGCGGCGGGGAGGCGGCGGCGGCGGCCGAGAAGGCGGCGGCGCGTGAGCGGCGGGGCTCCGGGAGACGCTGACGCCGACGCTCCGCGGGAGAAGCGGCAGAAAGTGGCCGCCGGGGCGGCGGACGCAGGTGGGACCCGGCGGGGGGCGGGGCGGGGGCGCCGTGGGAGACGCGGGTACGCGCGCGGCCTTGACCCCCTCGCCCGATTTCTGTCGAGCAGAATGCAGCAGCGAGACGCCCGGAGAGAGCACGGAGACCGGACACGGGGGCCCCGCGGAAGAGACATCTGGGCCCCCGGCCCACGCCCTAGTGCTCGGGGGCTTCGGCAAGAGAAAGGCGCCGAAGGTGAGTGCTCCGACGGGGGCGGCGGGCGGGAAGGTCCTTCGGCCAGACGGCCGCTGCCTGCGCTTCACCCTGGGCGGCTGGGCTGCGGCGGTGCGGCGCCTCCCTGACCGGGATGACTGGGAACGCGGCCCGCACACGGCGTTCCATCGGCGTTTGCCAGTGACTACGAGGCTGCGGCGCTGCGTCTCAGCTGCCCCTACTCAGTCTTTTTCGAGGTTTGGGTGCATACAGCTTTTTTGTTTTTCACTTTAAGGTTTTCCTCCCTCCACTGAACTGGCCTGGCAGTTTGGCTGTGGCCCACGCTGTTGTAAAGATATTCCTGAATGAAATTCATTTGCTTCATGTGTGCTTTTAAGGGGCTTCTATTACAGGTTTAAAAACGATAGGTGTGGTGTTACAGTGTCTTTCATAAGAGTGTTTTATCTGCAAAGAGCTGCAATAAACAGTGCATGCGTTTGTTAATCTAGAAAGAAAAACTGTATTGCAAGGCTATTAATGAAGGCATTCATTTGGAGTCTTCCTATTGCAATTAGGGAAGCACAGATTCAAGTAGCAACCCAAAGGATGTCTGTCTTGACATTTCCAGGCAAGGTTTTTAAAGGGAAAAAAATGTTTATAATCTGGATGTTTGGGGGTACTCTGATTGTCCTGTGTAATTAACTGAGTTCCTTATCTTGTGGTTTGTTTTATGGTTTGGGTGTCTTTGGGGTTTTCAGGAACATTGTTGCTCGAGGCTTTGCATACTGGGGCAGTTTGTGCTGTCTGGTTGAGACCTGCTTTTTCCAAAAGCATTGCTGAGCAACATTTGGTCTTAATACTTGAGCCCCAGGTAGGCACATCCCTGGGAGTTATGTCCCACGTTGGGGGAGGAGGGGAAGATAGCGAGTTTATTTGTAGTGTTTGGCTTAGAAAGAGATTACATTTGACCAACAAGGAGGTTTTCAGGAGGTGATTCTGGGGTATTATTTATAGCTAGGTTTAGTTTCACCATTACAGAAATGAGTTTTATAAGTGCAAACTTTAAGAGCAAGGGTTGGCTATTTAGCATAACCAGGGACATAGATGTGGCTGTTATTCTGGATCTCAAACAACAGATAAGATATTGTAGTGACTATAGGGGAAAAAACGATTAGTAAGGTTGAGATATGTTACAAATATTAGTCTCCAAAATAGAAGATTTAGCCAATTAAGTAAGTGTCTATAGGCTCTCTCTGCCCAGAGGGGCTCTCACCAAATCTTGGTGTGTATTTCTGTCTTTCCCATTTCTCAGGAAGCTCTGTTTTTTCCCACGTTTCCCAAATAAATTATTTTTACCAGCCTAACATAAATAGAAAGTGTCAATGGGTGAGGTTAAAAACTGTGACCTTTCTGTGGAGTCTAAATTAGCATAGCCCCAAAAGTTGGATAGATTGCCTAGGTCAGCAGTCTTTTATTTGGCTAGAGAAAGGGTGACGAATGGCATGGGACCAAGACGAAGGATAACGGTGCGAATGAGGAGTTTAAGAAGGGTAGGACTCATTGCAGGAGGGACAGAGATACACTGGGGCATCAAAGAAGGGATAAGGGAGGAATAAATATGCAAATAAAATAATAAAGAATATCAGAGCAGGGGTTATTGAGTGGAAATCAGGTCTCATCTTGGTTCTTGTGTTAGCCGTTCAGATGCCATCTACTTCTGGGTGATGCAAGCTTACGATCACCAGCAACTTTTTTTTTTTTTTTTTTAAGATATATTTTATTTCTCTCCCCTTCCCCCTGTTGTCTGTTCTCTGTGTCCATTCGCTGTGTGTTCTTCTGCATCCACATGCATTATCAGGCAGCACTGGGAAACTGCGTCTCTTTTTTGTTGCATCATCTTGCTACGTCAGCTCTCTGTGTGTGTGGTGCCACTCCTGAGTGGGCTGCGTTCTTTCATGCGGGGCGGCTCTCCTTGCGGGGCGCATACCTTATGCGTGGGATATCCCTACGCCCCTGCGTGGCACGGCCCTCCTTGCATGCGGCAGTGCTGCACATGGGCCAACTTACCGCACGGGTCAGGAGGCCCTGGAGATCGAACCTTGGACCCTCCATATGGTAGATGGATGCTCTATCAGTTGAGTCACGTCTGCTTCCCCACCAGTAACTATTAATTATACAGGCCTGGTCCTGGGTCTTGGGATACCTGTCTGCGTCACATGCCCTCAACTTCTGATCTCTGGTGATTGACCTTTAGTAGAAATGGATTTCCAAGGGAAACGGACTTTGGCCCAGTGGTTAGGGCGTCCGTCTACCACATGGGAGGTCCGCGGTTCAAGCCCCGGGCCTCCTTGACCCGTGTGGAGCTGGCCCGTGCGCAGTGCTGATGTGCGCAAAGAGTGCCGTGCTACACAGGGGTGTCCCCCGCGTAGGGGAGCCCCACGCGCAAGGAGTGCACCCATAAGGAGAGCCGCCCAGCGCGAAGGAGGGAGCAGCCTGCCGAGGAATGGTGCCGCCCACACTTCCCGTGCCGCTGACGACAACAGAAGCGGACAAAGAAACAAGACGCAGCAAAAAGACACAGAAAACAGACAACCGGGGGAGGGGAGGGGAATTAAATAAATAAATAAATAAATCTTTAAAAAAAAAAAAGAAATGGATTTCCAGGCAGGGCTAGGAACTTTTTTTAACTGAGAAATATGAATCCAAGAATACCTTCTGATTTAGCTGCACCTGGGTTAATTAAAGTATCTGATAGGGTCTGTATGATTATGAATTCCAAAAATAGATATTGGATTATGTTTGTAATCTGGTCTGTACCTGGGCATGACCGAGTTATGATTGGGGCTTTGATTGGGCCACATCATTGGGGCATTGAGTCCCCACCCCTTGGTGGGTGGGGACTCACAGAAAAAAGGCATGGCGAAGGACAGAGCTGAGGGTTTCTGATGTTGGAGTTTTGATGTTGGAGTTTGATGCTGAACCCTTAAGCTGTAACCCCAGGAAGTAAGCCCACAGAATAAAGAGAAGCCAGCCCTAGGAAGAGAGGAACCCAGGAAGCCTGAGCCCTGGCAGACCTCGGCAGCCATCTTGGTCCAACACGTGGAAATAGACTTTGGTGAGGGAAGTAAATTATGCTTTATGGCTTGGTATCTGTAAGCTCCTACCCCAAATAAATACCCTTTATAAAAACCAACCAATTTGTGGTATTTTGCAGAATACTAGACCCCTTCGGCTGACTAATACAGGATCCTTTCCAGTGAAGTTAGAGTACATCTTTATGGAGGTGTCTTTTCCAATATACAAAGTTGCCAGACTGAAGGTTGTGGTTTTGTGTTTTTTATTTATATTCATAAAATCCATCCAAAGTGTAAAACCGATGATATTTGGTATAATTACAGAGTTGTGGATTTATCACTTCAATCAATATTAGGGTACTTTCCTTACTTCAATAATAACTTAAAAAAAGACAAACAAAAAGCCTTCCCCCTTAATAATCACTCTTGACGTCTCTGTCCTTTCGCTGCCATCCCCAGCTCCTGTCCTCGATGGAGTCAAACATGGAGTGCCTTTTGTCTAGTTCCTTTTCACTGTTGTTTTTTTGCTCTTAATTACTATGCATTATCATTCATAGTTTGCTTTGGTATTAATATCTTGTAACATTAATGTATATATGTTTGAAAGAAAAAGTCATATATGCAATATTATCTTTATTAATATTTCATATGAGGTTTCACTGTGCGGTGTAGTCCCACGTTACCTTTTTTAGCTTTTTTTCTAGTAATATACGTGACATTAGACTTTACCTTTCAACCACTGTCACACCCGTATTTTAGAACTGCTAGTTACAAACACTGTGATGGGCTTTCACCATTTCTGTTCATTTCCAAGTTTACAAACAACCTTTTTACCAGTTCTGCACTGGTTAAACCTCAGCTTTCCATTATCTAACCTCATTCTATTCCTGGTGGCCTAGATTCTAGTTACTAACTCCATGAGTTTACACTATATATTTACTTCATAATAGCACAATCATGTGGTATTATCCTTTTGTGTCTGGTTTGCTTCATGCAACATAATGCTCTCCAAGTTCATCCATGTTGACATATGCCTCATGACTTCATTTCTTCTTACAGTTGCATGGTATTTCATCATGTATACATGATAGTTTGTTCATCGATTCCTCAGATGATGAGCACCTAGGTTGTTTCCATCTTGTAGGAGTTGTGAATAATGAACATTGCTGTGCAGGTGTCTGTGTCACTGTTCTCAATTCTTCTGGGTATATGCCTAGTATTAGTATTTCCAGGTCATGTGGCAAATCTGTCTTTAACTGCTTTTTTTTTTTAAGATTTATTTATTTCTTCCCCCTCCGGCCATTGTCTGCTCTATGTGTCCATTTGCTATGTGTTCTTCTGTGTCTTTTTGTATTCTCATTGGACGGCTTTGGGAACCAATCCTGGGACTTTGCAGAGTGGGAGAGAGGCGATATTCTCTTGTGCCACCTCAGCTCCCTGGTCTGCTGCGTCTATTATCGTCTCTCCTCTGTGTCTCTTTTTGTTGAGTCATCTTGCTGCGCCAGCTCTCTGCATAGGCCAGCTTGCCACACAGGCCAGCTTTCCTTTGCCAGGAGGCCCCGGGCATCAAACCCTGGACTTCCCATGTGGTAGACGGGAGCCCAGTTGCTTGAGCCACATCCACTTCCCTTCAACATCTTTTGGAACTGTCAAGCAGTCCTCCACAGTGGCTGTGCCATTCTGCATTCCCCCCAGCAGTGAATAAGTGTTCCTATCTCTCCACATCCTCTGCAACACTAGTAGTTTTCTGGCTTTTTACTAGTGGCCATTCTAATAAGTGTGAAATGATGTCTCTTGTAGCTTTGATTTGCATTTCCCTAATCACTAGTAACAATGAACATTTTCATGTATTTTCTAGCATTTCTTCTCTGGATACATTTCTAATCAAGTCTTTCGTCCATTTTTTAATTGGGTTGGTTTTTTTTATTGAGTTATAGGAACTTTTTTTTTTTTAAACCAATTTATTGATAGAAACTAATAAAGCATACAGTCCAACCAAAGTGTACAAACAGTGGTATTTGGTGTAATTAAATAGTCGTGCATTGATCCCTTAGTCATTGTTAGAGCACTTTCATTACTTTAATATTAATAACAGAGTTTTTATTGTTGTGTCTTTCTGTATGCCAGTACCACGCTGTTTTGACCACTGTAGCTTTTAATATGTTTCAAGGTCAGGCAGTGAGAGTCCTACTTAGCTCTTCTTTTTAAAGATGTTTTGGCTGTTTGGGTCCCCTTTCTCTTCCAAATAAATTTGGTGACTGCTTTTTCTCTTTCTGTTAAGTAGGCCGTTGGAATTGTGATTGGTGTTGCATTGAATCTATAAGTCAGTTAGGGTGGGATTGACATCTTTATATTTAGTCTTTAGTCTATGAACACAGACTGTCATTCCATTTGTTTAGGTCATCTTTGATGTCTTTTAGAGTGTTTTGTAGTTTTCTGGGTACAGGTCTTTTACGTATTTGGTTAAATTGATTTCTAGGTATTGGAGTCTTTTTGTTGCTATTGTAAATGGAATTTTTCCCCTGATTTTCTTCTCAGATTGTTCTCTGCTAGTGTATAGAAACATTACTGATTTTTGCATGTTGATCAAGTATCCTGCCACTTTGCTGAAATAGTTTATTAGCTAAAGTGATTTTGTAGTAGACATTTCAGAACTTCTAAATATAGAATTATTTCATCTGCAAATAATGAAGAGTTTTACTTCCTCTTTTCTCTTTGGATGACTTTATTTACTTTTTCTTGTTGTATTGCTCTAGCTAAATCTTCTAGCATAACAGTGCAGATGGTGTGCATCCTTGTCTCTTCCCTTTCTTAGAGGGAAAGCTTCAACCTTTCCCCACTGAGTACTTGGGGTTTTCCATACATGCCCTTTATCATATTGAGGATCTTTCTTTCTATTCCTATCTTTCAGAGTGTTTTTATCAAAAAAGGTTGCTGGATTTTGTCGAATGCCTTTTCTGTGTTGATCAAGATGATTGTATTTTTTTCCCCTTCAATTTGTTAATGTGGTGTGTTACCCTAATTGATTTTCTTGTGTTGAACCACCCTTGTGTACCAGGAATAAATCCCAGTGGGTCACAGTGTATAATTCTTTTGACAAAAAACTGAAAACAAACAAACGAAACAACAAAAAATAAAAAACAAAACAAAAAAATAGATAAAATTAAAAAATTCTTTTGACATGCTGTTGGGTTCTCTTTGCAACTATTGAGATTTTTTGCATCTGTGTTCATTAGATTGGTGTTTAATTTTCTTATATCTTTATCTGGCTTTGGTGTTAGGGTGATGTTGGCTTTATAAAATGTGTTGGGTAATTTCCCCTCCTCTTTAATTTTTTGGAGGAGTCAAACAGAATTAGTGTTAATTCTTCTGGAAATGTTTGATAGGATTCACCTGTGAAGCTATCTGGTCCTGGACTTTGTTGGGAGGTTTTTTTTGTTTTTTTGTTTTTTTTCTTAATTAGAAAAGTTTTTCTTAATTAGACTACAGAGCAGTCGTGCATAATGTGCAGAATTCCCATACTGTGCCCCTCTACCAACACTTTACGTTGCTGTGGACTGTCTGTTACACATTGTGAAAGAGCGTGATCAGATTCTTATCACTAACTATGGTCCAGTGTGTACAGTTAGTTTTTTGTCCCTATGCACACTCTTAATAACCTGTGTGTTGGTAGTGCACGTCTGTTACCGTTCATGGAAGGACACGCTCATGTTTGTGCTTGACCACAGTCGTCTCACCATATGGTTCACAGTGATACATAGTCCCAGACCTTATACATTCTATTCAAAATGTACATCGGGGCTCTCACATTCATCACAGGCTTGTGCAGTCATTGATCCAGTAAACCTTTGAAAATTTTCCTTAGTCCCAAAGAAAAATCCCAGACTCCCATTATTGACCCCTAAAGTTGATGGAGTACCTTCTTTGACATTGATGCAAGAATTTTACAATATTGCTATTAATTACACTCCGTAAGTTATATTAATTGTATTTTATATTCTTAACCACCATGTATTGCTATATTCTTAACCACCTTGTAATAGTGATGTACATTTGTTCTATTCATAGAAGAGCATTCTTGTCGTTACCTATTACTAACTGCAGTCTTCGTCCACCTCTGGCTTCACTGTTATTCAGTCCCTAGATCATGGGTTCTTAACCTTTTTTGTTCCACAAACCCCTTTGCCAGTCAGGTGAAAACCAAGGACCCCTTACTAAGCCCACAGTATACTGTGTATTTTTTAATAAATATACCACATCACCAACACTTCCCCATAGGAAGAACGTTTTTTTGAATTTCAGTTCAAGCTCACAGACCCCTGGTTAAGAACCCCAGCTCTAGATTATTCTCTAGCTTTCTTGCATTTGGCATTTCCATCTGTAGACTACCCCTTTCAGCCACAAATCCCATTTATAAATGAGCCATGTTAGTATACTCGCTAT
Source organism: Dasypus novemcinctus (assembly GCF_030445035.2). Taxonomy (NCBI): domain Eukaryota; kingdom Metazoa; phylum Chordata; class Mammalia; order Cingulata; family Dasypodidae; genus Dasypus; species Dasypus novemcinctus. The sequence goes on from NC_080691.1 coordinate 6,848,549, forward strand.
AATGTGTTACTATCAACTCTACCCGTTTCCACACTTTGACAGTCAAGCTAATTGAAAATTCTATATGCCTTAAGCATCAGCACCCCTTCGCAGTCCTCACCCTGTCTCCTAGTAACCTGCAGTCTAGGTGTTAACTCCATGTGTTTATTCTTTGTATTTGGCTTATATTACTGAGACTGTACAATATTTGTGCTTTTATGTCTGGCTTTTTTCACTTAGCATAAAGTCCTCAAAGTTCATCCATGTTTTCATGTGTGTCCTGGATTCATTTTTTCTGAACAGCAGTGTAGTATTCCACCATGTGTGTATACCACATTCTGTTTATCCATTGGTAAGTGGAAGCTTGGGTTGTTTCCATCTTTTTGCAGTTGTGAATAACTCTACTGTGAACATCGGTGTGCAGATGTCTGTTCGTGTCACTGTTTCCAGCTCTTCTGGATATATTCCTAGTAGAAGAATTGCTGGATCATACGGCAGTTCTATATGTAGCTTCCTGAAGAGCCGCCAAACTTCCACAGAGGCTGCCCCATTTGACATTCCCAACAGTGAAGGAGTGTTCCTATTTCTCCGCATCCTCTCTAACACTTGCTGTTTTCTATTTTTTAAATAATGGTCACTCTGTAAGGTGTGAAATGGAATTTCATTATAGGTTTGATCTGCATTTCCCTAATAGCTAGTGATGTTGAGCATTTTTTCATGTGCTTTTTTGCCATTTGTATTTCCTCTTGGGGGAAATGTCTATTTAAGTCTTTTGCCCATTTTTAAATAGGATTGCTTGCTCTTTTATTGTTGAGTTGTATGATTTCTTTATTTAGAATGGAATTCAAACCCTTTTCAGATTGTGCGGTTTTCAAATGTTTTCTCCCATTGAGTGAGTTGCCTTTTCACCTTGACAAAGTCAAGTCCTTGAGGAGGTCCCATTTATCTATGTTTTCTTTTGCTGCTTGTGCTTTCAATAACGTTTAAGAAACCACCACCTACCACCAGGTCTTGAAGATGTTTCTTTACATTTTCTTCTAGTTTTATGGTTCTCGCTTTTATATTTAGATCTTTGATTCATTTGGAGTTAATTTTTTTGTAAGGCGTGAGGTATGGGTCCTCTTTCTTTCTTTCAGGAGTGAATCTCCAGTTCTCCAAGCACCATTTGTTGAATAAACTGTTCTTGCCCAGCGGGGTGGGTTTGACAGGCTTGTCAAAAATTACTTGACCAGGCGGCGGACTTGGCCCAGTGGTTAAGGCGTCCGCCTACCACATGGGAGGTCCGCGGTTCAAACCCCAGGCCCCCTGACCCGTGTGCAGCTGGCCCATGCGCAGTGCTGATGTGTACAAGGAGTGCCCTGCCACGCAGGGGTGTCCCCGTGTAGGGGAGCCCCACGCGCAAGGAGTGTGCCCCTTAAGGAGAGCCGCCCAGTGCGAAAGAAAGTGCAGCCTGCCCAGGAATGGTGCCGCACACACAGAGAGCTGACACAGCAAGATGATGCAACAAAAAGAAACACAGATTCCTGTGCCGCTGACAACAACAGAAGCGGACAAAGAAGATGATGCAGCAAATAGACACAGAGAGCAGACAACTGGGGGGGAGAGAAAGGGGAGAGAAATAAATAAATAAATCTTAAAAAAAAAAAAATCACTTGACCGTGGATATGAGGGTCTGTTTCTGAACCATCATTCAGTTCCACTGGTCTGTATCTCTCTATGTCAGTACCAAACTGTTTTACCACTGTAGCTAGGTAATATGATTTAAACTTTGGAAGTGAGAGTCCTCTAGCTTTGTTCTTCCTTCCTAAGATGTTTCTGGATTTTGGGAGCCCCTTATCTTCCAAATAAATGTGATAACTGGGTTTCCCATTTCTTTTTAAAAAGGCTGTTGGAATTTTTATCAGGATTGCATTGAGTCTTTATATAACTTTTGGTAGAATTGATACCTTAATGATATTTAATCTCCCTGACCATGAACATGGAATGTTCTTTCATGTGTTTAGGTCTTCTGTTTTTTTCTAAGGTCAGTGTCGTTGACCTGGGCTTTTCATTTGGGGGAGTTGTTTGATGACTGATTCTCTTTGCTTGTGATTGGTTTGTTGAGATCTTTTGTTTCTTTTGGGTCAGTGTCAGTGGTTTGTGTATTCCTAGGAATTTTTCCATTTTATCTACATTGTCCAGATTGTTGGAGTACAGTTCATAGTATCCTCTTAGGATCTTTATTTCTGTGATGTTGGTAGTAATGTCTCCATTTTCATTTCAGATTGTATTTTCATCCTCTCTTTTTTCATTGTCACTCTAGCTAAGGGTTTGTCAGTTTTGTTGATCTTGAAGTTCTGATATGTCATGTTCTTGTTTTCATTAGATCTTTTTAAGTTTATTGAGATCGGCTTTGTGACCCAGCATGTGGTCTATCCTGGAGAAAGATCCACGAGCACTTAAGAAGAATGTATGTCCTGTTGTTTTGGAGTGCAGTTGCGGTGGCTTGCTCGGTCGGTAGAGGTGGGGTCTGGCTGCGGACGAGGGGTCGGTCCCGCTTGGGACGAGGGGTCGGTCCCGCTTGGGACGAGGGGTCGGTCCGGCAGCAGACAAGGGGTCGGTCTCACAGGGGTTGCGCGGTTCGGCTGACGGGGTCGCCCGGCGAAGCCAGCGACGAAGGGGTCACCCGGAGAAGCAGGCGACGAAGGGGTCGCCCGGAGAAGCAGGCGACGAACTGGGGACAAGGGAGGCCAAGCCCTTGTCGGGGGCTCTCAGAACTGGAGGGCGCACGGCAGAAGAACTACCGCGGAGACAAGGTAAACACGCAAGTCCAACTTTATTGAGGGAGAGGCAACAGTTTTATAGGGGCTGGGGAAGGCTGATTGGTCGAAGCCACGCCCTGTTCTGATTGGTTGCCGGCGAAAGGTCAGTGGGCGGTACTGGACGGGGGAGGGGTGGTGGTTAGGGATTGGCTGTCGCTGTTGCTGGGGGAAGGGGCAGGGTTTAGGGATTGGTGGCTGCTGTTGCTGGGGTGGAGGGCAGACTGGAGTTTCCCGCCCACGCCTGGCTGTTGCTGCTGTCGGGGGAGGGGAAAAGGGCAGACTGGAATTTTCTGCCCTGCGCCTGCGCAGGGAGAAGGAAGAAGAAGGGTGCCGCCCCACAAGGCATCGGGTGGCGCCATCTGGGAGGAGGGGCGGCCGCGGAAGCATGGCTGCCGAGAAGGGGAGACCCGAGGGCACTCTGCGCCCATGCCGAGCTTCCTTCAGGGGTGGCGGTGAGTCCGACCAGCCACCCTATTATGGGGGCAGCGGCTTGGCCTGCCGCGGCTGCTCCCCCGCCAGGCCAGCAAACCACACTTCAGCCCAAGGGGTGACCGCATTCACGAGCACTTAAGAAGAATGTATATCCTGTTGTTTTGGAGTGCAGTGGTCTTTATATATCTATTAGGTTTAGTTCATTTGTTATACTATTTAAGCTGTTTCTTTATTGATCCTCTGCACAGTTGATTTGTCCAATGATGAGAGTGGTATAGTTAAGTCTCCTACTATTACTATAGAGACATCTATTTCTCCCTTCAGTTTTGCCAGTGTGTGCCTCATATAATTTTGGTCATCTTGGTTAGGTGCATATACATTTATGATTGTTACTTCCTTCTGGTGAACTGCCTCTTTTTTTAGTATATAATGACCTTCCCTGTCTCTAATAACAGCTTTGTTTTTAAAGTCTATTTCATCCAAATAAGTATAGATACTCCAGCTTCATTTTTGGTTACTGCATGCATGAAATCTATTTTTCCAGCCTTTCCTTTTCAATATGTTTGTGTTGTTGGGTCTACGGTGAGTCTTCTGTAGACAGCACGTAGATGGTGTATGTTTCCTTACCCATTCCTACAGTCTGTATCTTTTGATTGGGGAGTTTAATCCATTAGCACTTGTTGTTATTACTGGAAAGGCAGTTCTTCACTCATTTTGATCTTTGGGTTTTGTCTGTCATATCTAGTCTTCATCAATCTTTTTACACTTTTAATTTTGGTGATATAATCTTGATTTCTAGACTCTTTTCCAAGTCTCTGTCTTTTCTTTTCAGACTGTAGCATTCCCTTTAGTATTGCCTGTAGAACTAATCTCAGATTACAGACTCAGTCTCTGTTTATCTGTGAATATTCTAAATGTGCCCTCATTTTGCAAAGATATTCTTGCTGGCTATGACATTCGTGACTGGCATTTTTTTCTTTCATTAGCTTAGGTGTATCATACCAGTGCCTTGCCTCCGTGGTTTCTGATGAGAAGTCTTACTCTTATTGGGCATTCTTTGTCTGTGATGAATTGTTTTTTTCTTGCTGTTCTCAGGATTCTCTCTTCTTTTGCATTTGGCATTCTGATTAGTATGTGTCTCGGCGCAGGTCTGTCTGGGTTGGCTTGGATATGTGTACGTTGTGCTTCTCGGGTACGGGTATGTATGTCCTTCAATCGGATTCGGAAATTTTCATTTATCATTTCCTCAGATATTCCTTCTGACCCCTTTCCCTTCTCTTCTTCTGGGACACCCATGACATGTATGTGTGCACATCTCTTGGCATCATTTAGTTCCCTGAGACACTGTTCAGTTTGTTCCGTTCTTTTCTTGGTGTGTTTTTGGCATGTTTGCTTTTGGAGGCCCCATATTCAAGCTCATTGATCCTGTCTTTTGCCTCTTCCACCTGCTGTTACATGCCTCCAGTGTATTTTTATTTTTTTATTTTAAGGAGTTACCAGGGATTGAACCTAGGCCCTGTTGGAGATTTGGGCCCAAAGGGTATTGGTAATGAAAGAAAGAGAAAAAGGAGAGTGAAAGAGAAAGAAAAAGAGAACGAGAGAGCTGGGATCAGGGGTCTGCGAGTAGAGACTCATCAGACAACTTCATTGTTCACAAGGGGCTTTATCTACACCCCAGTCTACGGGAGAACAAGCAGGCAGTTAACGATTAGCATTACTAAGGAACTCAAAAAATCTTAAGATACACAATCTAAGTGTTCTATTTACTACAAAAGGTATGTGCTCATCTTTTCTTTTAGTCTTTAACAACTTCATCCTGTTTGCCGGGAACTCAATTAATTACCGCATTCCTTAGTGCTGATGTGTGCAAGGAGTGCTGTGCCACACAGGGGTGTCCCCTGTGTAGGGGAGCCCCACGCGCAAGGAGTACGCCCCACATAGAGAGCCACCCCAGGTGAAAAAGTGCAGCCTGCCCAGGAGTAGCACCGCACACACAGAGCTGACACAGCAAGATGACAACAAAAAAGAGATGCAGTTTCCCAGTGCCGCTGGCAAGAATGCAAGCAGACAACGGGGGGGGGGGGGGGGGGGGGGGGGATAAAAATAAACCTTTAGAAAAAAATTACTATGTTGAGTGCAGATGTAGCTCAGTGGTTGAGTCCCTGTCTCCCATGTATGAGGTCCTGGGTTCAATCTCTGGTACCTCAAAAAAAAAAAACCTCCGTGGCACTTAAATATGCTCAGGGGAAAATGAAGTCCTAAGACAGTTATTCAGACATTATATATAATTTATATAATAAAATATAATTTTAACCTGAATTGTTTGTTTTTCCAGGACTTTTTAACAGTTGGCAGATTGTACAAATACACATTTGAATTAATTTGTAAAACTTTGCTTCTGTGTATAATATAGTGGTTTGTTTATATTCTTAGTTTGCTTTATCTTTTCTCTTTACTCAGTGAAACCCCAGAAAGGAAAAATGGTTGTACCTAAGGACCACATGTTTTTTAACCTAAGATGAAGAGAACCAGAGATAGATATCAGGTGTCCCTCTGATGTGGCTTCTACAAGGGCCAAATACAAGTGCAGGCGTCTTTTTTCCCCTCCCTTCTAAGTACTGTATTAATGTCTAGAGTTTTGCTTATTATAATCATTTACATGCGCTTAGGTACCATTGTTTCTAATAACTTCAAATTCATTTCTGCTATAAATTCTTGGCATACTTGGAGACAGTTTTGCAGAGGGAGTTTTGTTCCTGCAAACTGTCTAACAAGTCCAGTAGCTTCCTCAGGGACAGTTGCCATTAATATTCCCCCGCCCCCCGTGGGTGTGGGCCATGCTTTCTTGTTCCTTTGTATACATTTTCATTGAAAAACTAGGTATTTTAAATAATGTAATGTGGCAACTCTCCTTCCCAGGGTTTGTCGTTGTTGCTGTTTGTTGTTCTTTGTGTTACTGCCTCCCTCCACCCCTCCTCCCCGCTGTTGCTGTCTTCCCCGCCAGTCCCGCCCACATTGCCAACACGCAATCTGCCTCCTTCCTTAGCTACCACTTACCTCATAGCCACCCGCCCACTCCCACCTATCCTCTACCACCCCGTAGCTAGCCCGCCCTAGCTCCAACCCCTCCTTCTACCCGACCCTATATAACCAAGTGTGCTTCCGCAATAAAGCAGACCTGTTCCTGCGCGCAGGCGGTCTCCGTGGTTCTTTCCCCAACCGCGCGTCCCCCACGCCTGGAAGAACTGGTGCTCCCTTCGGGAGTACCCCCCGCCGGCGGTTCGGCAGGAGCGAGCCCCCCCCCCCCCCGACTCTTGGGCCTGAGCGAGGCTAAGCCCTCCAGCCCGACTTTAGCCTCCAGCCCGACGGCACTTTGTTATTTGTTTAGTGATTTTTCTGAGCTAATTCTGTAAAGTCTGTTTGTTGTCACGTGTGGCCACTGAAGCCTGCTCGCTTAGCGTAGTGATCAGCTAATGACTGGACAGGGATTTCCTTAAATATCTGGGACCGGCAAGTCTTCCAGTCATTGCCGGGGGGCTCTGTGTGCCCGCGGGGACCCCTGCAGCCCTCATGTCGGCGCATGCGGCCGTGAGCCTGGAGGCAGTGAGCGCCTGGCCGTCCTCAGCCCCTCCTGAGCCTGTGCCCACGCGCACACAGCCCTGCACATGGCTGTGGGTTTCTGGAGTCCCAGAAATACATCTGAGAAGATCCCAGTGAGACCTGCATACACATTTCAGTCTCCTGGTTCTACTGATGCTTGGTTTCCTCTCTGTAAGGAGCTCACACGAAGCTTAGAGATGACGTTTAGCTCATTGGGCGTGGCCTTTGGAGCTGAGCGCCTGGTTTTAAATTCTTGATCCACCCTGTTCTTCACTTTCCTGATCTTGACTATTGACACAGTCTCTGTGTCTGGGTACATTATCAGTAAAATAGGGGAAATGATAGGTACACCACCCAGGGTTGTTTGTTGTGAGGGTTAAAGAAGCATACACATATGTATCACTGAGAACAGTCCCAGGTAAATAGTAAGCTGTACCTAATGTGATAGCTAGTTTTTATTCTTTTCATTCGAACAGGAAGGCGTGTCTTTTAAACATTAAAAGACCTTTCTGGTAATATATTTCCTGAGGAACTTTTAGAATACAGGTCAGGGTTGACTTGTGACAGCCATAACTCTTCTCTCAATTTAAGAATGATTTTTCTTACAGCATTAATAAATTGAATTTCTCTACTACCCTCTCAGTAAAGAAGAGTCTAGGCTCTGTAGTCATACAGCCTTGGGTTCAAATTCTAGCTCTACCACTCACCAGCAGTGTAATATTAGGCAAATCAGGAAATTTCTTAAATTCTCTGTGATTCTGTGTTTTCATTTATAAAACAAGGATAAAGTAAATCTTACTTCCTAAGAAAATGGTAAGGATTAAGTTTGATGTTGCATGTATAGTGCTTATTATCGTGCCTAGGACGTAAGTTATCAACAGCTGTCAAGTATTATTGCCACTGATGCTGGCGTTATCGACGTCTTGGAGAGAGAACTTTCCATGAAGCCTCTCCACAGTCCTGTCTGATTTCTGAGTCTTTGAATTCTTACTAACTTGATGTGTTTTATAGAGTGGATACCTTATTATTTCTTTATGTGCTGTGATAATAGATACATTGTTCTTTTATCTTAAATGTATTAGCCAGACTGTAATCTTAAAGTTCTATAATATTTGATTCTAAAGAGAGTGTAGGTGCTAAGAAAGTATCTGTGATTTTCAGTTTTCTGTTTTCATGGATCTGTGTTATAGACTGGGAAACAACAATTATCAGTAGTAATTTTGAGAGTTTACTGTATGCCAGGGACCTCACTACCCTTGCAGCAACACTGCAAAATGAGTATGTGCATCAGTCATCTCTTGCTGCCCCCAAATGTAGTTGCTTAAACCAACCATGACTGATTATTCTTTACACTTCTGTAGATGTGCTGATTAGCTCCTCCACTGGTCTAGCCTGGACTCACAGATGAGCTGCAGTTAGCCTGCAGGTTGGCAGTGCGCTGGACTCAGCTGGAAAAGCCGGAGGAACTTCCTCTTTTTCACCCTGGTCTTTCATCCCAAACTTTTTCAGAGAATAGTTTCATGGCTATGCTCCAAGTATTCAAATTCCAATGCACACGCTTGCTCTCTTAAATAAGATGTGAATTATGTGTGTGGATGTCCCATTGGTCAGAGTCACATAGCCAAATTCAGAGTCAATGTGGAAGAGGAGTACATAAAAAAAGACGTGATTCATCAGGTGTTGTTACTGTTATTACAAGTGTGTAACCTCTTTTTTATAAATAAGGAAACTGAGGCTCCTGGAGGTTAAGAATCTACCCTGGGTCCTACAGCTGGTAGATGATAGAAGCAGAATATGTACCTGGCATGGCTAATTCCACAGCCTGTGCTGTTCTCCTCTTGTTAGCTCTGGTAAAAGTCAATTAGGATCAATATCATCTTCTTTTTTTTTAGATTTATTTCTCTCCCCTCCACCCCACCAGCTGTCTGCTCTCTGTGTCCACTCGCTGTGTGTTCTTCTGTGACTGCTTCTATCCTTATCAGCGGCACCAGGAATCCGTGTTTCTTTTTGTCGCGTCATCTTGCTGTGTCAGCTCTCCGTGTGTGCAGCACCATTCCTGGGCAGGCTGCACTTTCTTTTGCGCTGGGCGGCTCTCCTTACAGGGTGCACTCCTTGCACATGGGGTTCCCCTGTACGGGGACACCCCTGCGTGGCTCGGCACTCCTTGCGCGCATCAGCACTGCGCATGGCCAGCTCCACACGGGTCAAGGAGGCCGAGAGTTTGAACCGCGGACCTCCTATTTGATAGGCAGATGCCCAATCCATTGGGCCAAGTCCACTCCCCAGGATCAGTGTCTTCTCGATGTCATTTATCTCTTTGACCATGTTGTCTTTCAGTGCATTATTTTAATTTTGGAAATTTGTGCACATCTTGCTGATTAATTCTCTGAAATTCTTCATCTCTTCTGGGGCTTTGGTATATTCCTTTTCTTGGGCCATGTCTTCTCTTTTCTTAGTATGATTTTAATTTTTTGCTGATATCTAGGCATCTCATTAGGATGTAGTTTACTCAGCTGCTCAGTTTCCTTCTCTTTCGTAGGGATTTAGTGCAGAGGCTGTGTGTTACTACTGCTCTTTGATTCTTGGCTCGACCTGGATTGTTAGGATTGTCCTGGTTGCTGAGAACTGGGCACTGGACCCAGTAATTGGTCGTAGAGTCATTTCCTAGGGCCTTGGGGAGGGAAGCTAGAGGGGCCAGAAAAAGCCTCTCCTGCTTTGTATTTTCTTGTGTGCACTTCCTTGGTCTGCCTGCAGACGGCGCTCTTTGGCAGCTCTCAGTTCCGTGCCTGGATGGAGTGTGTTTGCTGCAACACAGTCCGGGTCAATGTGCTAGCGTGTCCTGTCCAGGGACTAGGAGCCTAGTAATTCAGACTTTGTCTGAGACAGTTCTCTAGCCTTCTCTGGCAGCCCCTTTCCTTTTCCCTGGTTGGAAATATTTCCCCTCCCCTCTGAGTCCTCAGCAATCAGTCCCTGTTAGTAGAGGAGCCTGGGAGGGTCGTGTAGCTTCAGCCCGCTGCGGCTTCAGGGCACACGATGGCGCGGCCCCCTGGCCCGGAAGGGCTCCTGGGACACGGAAGACCAGATCTGAGAGTTGAAAGCTGGGTTGGCCTTAGGCTGTGTCCCTCTCTGTCCTCTTTCCTGGGGCGTCCTCAGCAGTCAGTCCCAGCTAGAAGAGGGAGGTTGTGAGGGTGGGATTTCTCCAGTCCTTCCCTGGCTCCCAGGGCAAACCAGCGTGTGTCCCACCCGGCCTGGAAGGGCTGGTGAGAAACAGACCAGTTTTTGGGTCAGAAGCTGAGTCAGCCTTGGGCTCTGTCCCTCTCTCTCCCCTTTCCTGGGGTGGTGGATCCCTGGGCCCCTTCGTCTGTAGCCGCAGGCCCAGAGGCCCGAGAATTCTAAAGTGTCTTTAGTGGGGGGAGGGTGCCGGTGGCAGGAGCCACTGGTTTTCTACTCAGTTCTGTCCTCGCATCTTCCTTCCTTTGTCCCTCTCTCCTCTGGGTGGTGTCCAGGCTTCGCCTGGTGTCCTAAGCCCTAGAGGATCTTGCTCTAGGCTCTTTCAGCCTGTCCTCAGCTATTTTTCTGGAGAAGAGAGTCCTGTGTCATTCTAGTCCGCCTTCTTCCCGGGAGTCCTCCGCCTCCATGGTTTCTGATTGGAGTTTGGCACTTCATCTTTTTGTGGTTCCCTTGTACGTGATGCTTTGCTTTTCTGTTGCTGCTTCTAGACTCCTTTCTTTATCTCTGGTATTTGTCGTTTTGAATAGTGAGCTTCTCGGGGCAGGTCTGTGTGGATTTCGGTTTGGGGTGCGTTGCCCTTGGATATTGATGTTTATGTCTTCATAAGGGTTGGGATGCTCTCGTTCATTATTTCCTCTAATATTCTTCCTGTCCCCTTGCCATTGCCTTCTTCCCAGGCACCGATGACACATGTGCTTATTAGCATTTTGCCTTGTCACTCAATTCCCTGAGACCCTGTCCAATTTTTTCCATTCTTTTCTCCTGTCTTCTCAAGTTCAGATACTCTGTTCCCCAGCAATTGAAATCTGCTGTTATGTACGTCCAGTGCATCTTTAGTCTCATCCATCTTGTCTTTCCTATAAGCTCTTACTTTTCTTTGTAAGCTTTCAAAATGATGTTTATGCTCACCCAGTGTCGTCGTGGTGTTCTTTCCCTCTCTAGCCGTGTTTCCTTCACCTCCTTGAGCTGATTTTGCTGATTTTTGTGAACATCACTGATTAGTTGTCTTAAATCCTGTGTCTCCTCAGGAGTTTTCATTTGTTCCTTAGGCTAGGCCTTTTCTTCCTGTCTTAGTATGGCTTGTAATTTTTTGCTGATGTTTAGGCATCTGATTATATTGGTGATTTTACTCAGTTGGTCAGTGCGCGCTCATGTTCATTGGTTTTGGTTCGTGGCTCTTTGATTCTTGGTTCAACTTTTTCTAAAATTTTAAGACTTCCCCTGTTAAGGAAACAGGGCTAGAGACCCTCTAACCGGGCGCAGGTGGGGTCCCCGGTGGGCTCAGGACAGGAGCAGCCTCGCCTTTCTGCAGTTTCCCGCTGGCCAGCAGATGGCGCCTCTGACAGCCCGTCACTGACCGGGTATTTTGAACCAGGGATCAGAGTGGACCATGCGTTTAAACTCGTCAAAGAGAAAGCACGCTCAGCCCTCTCCCCTCCCCTCCCTCTTCCGAGGGAGGCATATATCCTTTCCCTTTTCTGTTAGCTGCTCAGCTGCAGGTTCCCACGAGCCTGCGCCTCGCGGGGTGAATGCCGTGTGGTTTTCCTTTCGGCCCCCCTGTCTTCTGACCCCAGCCGCCGGGATGATGCCGGCAGCACGCGCCCTGTCTGCAGAACCCCAAAAAGCTCCCTTGGATGGCTTCTGCCTCCCTCCCGTTTTAGAAGAGCGCTGCCCCCTGCCTGACGCCATTTCCCAGAACTCTTCCACTAATTCAGTTTTAATTGCACCATTTATTTCTTCTACTAAGCTTCAGGATTGGGGGTAATAGGCACAATGAGAATTTTGCAAAACAGGCCACACTTTACATTATTGTCTTTATAAACTGCCCTATGAAGTGGATTCTTGGGCCACTGAAGTGCTGAGGGAATTCCCCCGTTGGAATTATTTTTTCTAATAGCACCTTTGTGACAGTAGCAAGGTACCGTGTCTACAGGGAAAGGTTTGTCTCAGTGGGAGTACATGGAAATCATTACCGAAACATACTTATAGCCTAGGGATGGGGTAGCTGAATAAAGTCCAGTTGCCAATTTGCGAAATGTCCAGTAGTTAAGGGGAAGTATCCTTGAGGATATGGAAAGGTTTTCTTGGATTATGTTTAGGACAAATTAAACACTTTGTATATTTTCATAGTTTAGAGGATGGTTATCAGAAGTTCTCTAAAAGCCTTATGGAACGAGGGCTGGCATGCTGTCTGTGCCGTGTGGGTGCCGGCGCTTTCCTCTTGGCCCACGGTCAGTGCATGCTGCTGCTGCTCCTGCCTGGCAAGAAGCTCGGCGTGCAGGGCTGAGGCAGGGTCGGCACGGACTTGGCTCTGTTCCAGGTTGGAGGCGACAGCAGACCCAGCAGGTGGAGCCTGGGCTCTGTAGGGGGGAACCTTCTGCGTTCCGGTAACAGCTGCCCTACCGGGGCCTCCTGGGTATTGGGCAGGAGAGGTTCACAGTTAAGGCTCGCAGCCCTGGGGCGCTGGGTCAGAAGGAGTGGGAAGTACCATAGGGGAGGGTTGTGACAAGGAACCTTGGGAGGGGAGAGTGAGGGGATTCCGTGGGAAGTTTCTGTTGGTAGGGAGGGCTTCAGCAAAGAGAGACAGAAATAAGGCAGATCCCATAATTAATCCAGCTGATTCTGGAAGTTTTGGCCTTGCACAGCGGCCTCGTCCCCTGGAGAAGCCCCGTGGCTTGGTGTCTAGTTGCTGGCTGTCATCTCTAGAGGTCCGTGCTGCTTTCCCGCTTTTGAGCGAGGAACTGGTCTTGAGAACCACACACGGGGTAATCTGTACTTGGGGTGTTCCAGAGCGGGAGTGCTGAGCAAACGACGCTTGGTTTCCTTAAAGGAGTTCTGACTAGTTTCATCCCAGTGAAGGGGTTCAGTTTGTTTAGCTTTAAATGAGGCATACAAAGGTAGAGCAGGCAAAGAAAATTAGGACTCCAGTTTCCACAGGACCGTGCAAGGCCTGCAGAGCCTTTCAGTTGACGCTGGGTGTTGGGAGAGCCTAGGGGCAGGCATAGGTGAGGCAGGGAGACTGGGCTCAGGAGTTGGAATTGTCTCTGCAAGAGGGCGCCCTTTATTTTTTACTTCTCAGATTATAGGGACAGGGACGTGCAAATCCCTTTCCTGGCCTGTCCAATCTGGTTCTAAGGGTTCCAGATTAATTCCCCCCTTTTGAGAGAAGCGTGTGTGTGCTTGGACTAATTTGAGGAACTTTCTTCCCACAAGGTGAACTGGGGTAGAGGGGACTGCCAGAAATTGATGGGTGCCTGGTAAAGGTCCTAGCTGGAAGCCTCCCGGGCTTGTTGAGACGCCCGCCTCTAGGGTTGTCTGTCCTGCAGGGTGGAGGGTTGATGAAGGCGGTGGGATTTCCGGTGGAAAAGGCGGCCAGGAGCTCTCACTTCCAGTGTTTCAAGGTAGCACACCTGTTTTTGCTACAGGTGTGCTGTGGACAGTTGGACGCGCTTCTGCCGTTTCCCAGGGCAGCCCCAGCAGTCACAGCGACAGGCACTGCACTTCCTTAGACGCAGAGCGCGTTGGGGGGCTGCTGCTGTTCCGGGGAAGTTGCAGGTGTTGGTAGTAATTATACTAAATCACTAAGTTCCACCGCGACCCGTTTCAGTAGTTTACGTTTTAGAGTGGCGCTTAAATCTTCTGAAAGGCCCTTTACAAAGCAGAGCTAAACAGGCTAGCACTTTCACAGTGCATGTGGGCAGGACCTGAGAAGTGCTGAGAGGTGTTTTCGAGCCTGTTACAGTATTTATATACGGGCTCATCAAGTTTCTGGGTACATGGTTGGAGTTTTCTCTAATCAGTAATTTGGGGAAAACTTCAGGTATGACCTTAGGACCTCTGAATGCTTCCATTTCGACAGTAGCTTTTCATTTTGGAAGTCATTTAAGAGATTTTCTCCCACTTAGCTTCATCTGTGCAGAATTGGGCGTGACTTTCGGCAGCATCTTGGGACTTGAGTGGGGGAGGTCTGAGATCCAGGCTCCTGAGTCTGAGTCATAAGATTGAATTATTTTACAAAACTGACAGGTCCTCAGTAGGATTTGGGAAATCGTATCGCTGTAGAAGGGGGAGTTCAGCTAAGCCAGGACCAGGAAGGGGCAGGAGGGGCTGAGAGGAGGGTGAGGGCCGTCAGGCCAGGAGCTCTGGATCCATTTTCAAGCTTGATAATGCGCTTACATAAGTCTTTGTTAGTTTTTGTTCATTTTTGTTAATTTGTTTCTTAAAGAGAGGCAATTTTACAATTACTTATATGTTTAGAAGCTTCCAGATACCAGTTAAAATAAGTTCTGGTTACTTAGTTTTGCAGCCTCTATTTTCTCGCTGCGCATACAGATGTGCCAGTTTAGGCCTGTCAGAAGATCCCCATTGTGGTCACTGTAATTGAAGATTTTCTCCAGCGGGCCAGGTGCAGTGGAATAAGGTGTTAGGTGAGGCGTGATTTTCGAGCCTAGAATGGCTGGTGTGGTCGCCGGCCGTGTTCTCAGAGGGACCAGAACCCCTTCCTGAGGCAGCTGTGACCGCGAGCCGTCCCGCACCAAGCCCGGGGCCTGTCTGCGAGGTCTGCACGGCCTTTCCTGGATGCTGGTTTCCCCGGCAGACGGGCTGACCCGGCACTAAGGCTCCCCAGTTGCACGGAATTGTCTTCAGGGCAGTGGGCGACTTCGCATCGATGTAGCTCCTCTGGGGCTGCCTGGTTTTTTCGCGGGAGTCTTGCTTCTTGGAATCAAGGCCCCTCATCGAAAGGCAGTGGGCGCTGGAAGTGTTTTGGTTCCCATCGTGTCCTCAACAAAGTAATTACTCGATTGCTTAGTCAGGACGGAAGTCAAACTGATGGTTAGGGAAGTGTCCTCCACTGAAAAAGAGCTCAGTGTCAAAGGGGGTTTTTAACGGTCCCATTTGAGTACTCACCAGCCTTGTCTACTAAAAGGGGCAAACACAAAGGACTTCTGCCACAAGCAGACCGGAGCAGAACCTGTTACCTGCTCAAACCAAAAGAAATGATGCTTGGATTGCCCTTTACCGAGGACACCCGAAGAAAGGCCAGACCCTCAGCCGGCAAGAGGGAGTTTAGGGGTGAGAGGACTCACCAGGAACTCGGGGGCCATCGGGACACGCCAGAGCGAGGGGCTCTGTCCAGCACCAGCTCCAGATGGGGCTGGTGGTGCCTTGGAGTCCTGTTTCTGGCAACACGGAAGGTCAACCGAGAGATTAAGGAGGCGGAAGGCAGCAGGGCGCACTGTGGCCTTAGGGCTGCAGTTCTGGGGCGCGGTCAGCTGGGCTGTGTCCTATGTCGCATGTCCAGGCCAGGGTTTTAAAGGAAAGGGTTAGCCAGGGCCGCTCCAGTTGTCCTTCAGTCAGACAGTTACATGAGCTCGTCACCGCCTGGTTTGCGTGGGGGTTCAGGCACGCTGCTGCTCGAGGCTGTGCACACCAGGGCAGCCTGTGGCACCCGGCTGAGTCCTGCCTGATGGGAGGCCCCGGGATGGCCTCCCAACTCCATTTTAAATTTCGTAGCCATTGAAACTCTGTTTTGATCAGCAGAATATCCCTGTCTACATATAATAACATGACTTTAAAATGCTGTTTGACCTAATGTAAGGGGGAAATGGAAAGCAGAAATGAGTTTATATGGCTACGAGTCTCTAAAAAAGAGTCTGGAGGCTGTCAGAAGGATTGCCCCTGTGCACAGCTGAGCAGAGTCTGGGAGACAGATGGAGTGGATGCAATCCCCAGGTGTTGGTTCCTTTGAGGGCTAAAGAGACCCACGGGTTCTATGGTCATGGCAGATGGGGTTCACTGCCATGTCAGATGGCCCTTCTTTGGAGCTGGTGTTTCTGTGTGATGGAACTGAACTCAGATGGGATCTCTTTTCATAAGACTTTCATCCTACTTTACTGGAATTGTAGTTGGTGTTGGGGTTTAAGATATATTTAGGGGATTTGAATCTCTGGACTGACAATAGGATAGCCAGGCCCTGAGCGTCAACAGACTCCAGCTCCTACAATCTAATTTACTGGACTCACCTCACTCAGCTAAGATGGAGTTGAAGAAGGACAACCACCACACCATGGAGCCTAGATTGCCTACAACTGAAAGCAGGAGGATTGCATCCAGTATCCATGTGGAATCTGAGCCTCCTCCTGACATAGAGGTGCAACGGACACAACCAATTCAAGGTCCACAGAGAAAAGGTGGCATTGGAGTGGGAAAAGGGGACATGGTGGCTGATGGGTATGGGGAAAGGCAGGAAGAGATGAGATGTGGAGGCGCCTTTGGGACTTAGAGTTGCCCTGGATGGTGCTGCAGGGGCAATCACCGGACATTGTAAATCCTCCCAGGGCCCACTGGATGGAATGTAGGAGAGTGTGGGCTATGGTGTGGACCATTGACCATGAGGTGCAGAGATGCCCAGAGATGTACTTACCAAATGCAATGGATGTGTCATGATGAAGGGAGTGAGTGTTGCTGGGGGGGGGAGTGGTGGGGTGGGGGTGGTGGGGTTGAATGGGACCTCATATAATTTTTTTTTAATGTAATATTTTTACAAAATCAATAAAAAAAAAAAAGAAACTCTGTTTTGCTTTTTTTCACATGAAGACGACTTTGGGTGGTGGTGACAACAAGGACGAGGGGTTCCACAGAGCACACAGGGGTGTGAGAGGTCCGTGTGAAAGTTCTCAGGCGGCGACACTGAGCCAGGGGGTCTGAAGGCACAAAGGCAGCATCTGGGAGAGGCGGCGCCAGGGGGACCCTGGAGGCAGGGACGAGCATGGCGTGTTCCCACGTAGCTGCCACTCTAACAGAGAGAGCTTGGTAACAGTGTAACAGTCTCGGACTGGGCAACACCAGAGACAAGTAGGTGTTCCAAAGCGGTGGGGTTTAGGGCATTGGGAATTTACAGTCAAAAAAAAGGGGGGGGGGGAAATGGCGGTTGTGAGGGGAGCTCTGTTCTAGTGGCTCATTGGAAAGTGGAGGCAGAAGGAAAGCAGTCCGAAACTGACTGCTCAGACCTTCAGCTCCTTTTCTTGTCCTGGTTCCTGTCTGTCTCTGTCTCGAGCTGCACCTTCCTGACGTCTGATGGCATCAGGACTGTGTGCCGGGGCCTGAAGGTCAAGGTCGAGTTCCCTGAGCCTTGGTAGAACAGTGGTCAGCAGGCCTGTAGCAGAGTAAGCGACAGGAAGTGAGGCGGAGGGGCAGGTGGCAGGGCGCGTGGTGCCTCTCTGGCCTGGCGCACGTGGTGCTGCCGGTGTGCTGTGGGGGGCAGTGGGGATTCTGCCCGTGGGGTGCGTCTCTTGGTGTTTGTTCCCCCCCTCAAGAGTAGCTGTTGGTTTACTGAACAATCAGGCGTAAAATACAGGAGTCACATATAACACTTTTTTTTTAGGCCAGTAAAAAGAATTTTGGGGGAAATAGGGGAAAGAACAGCTTGCTGAGAAATGGGAAAGACGGAAATACCCTCCAAGATTTGATGCTGGCCCCTCTGGGCAGAGGGAGCTCGAGTGCTCGTGAGATCACCTTTTGAACTGTTCGTTGTTCCACCGCCTTGCTAATGATGAGGGGTGCGCCACAGCGGTCATTGGTTACTCCACCAGTGGTGGGGCCAATGGCAGGGCCTTTTTGGAATATCCACGGCCAAGGAGAGGTCTTGGAAAGAGAAACTGGGACCTCAAGGTTAAACCCAAGGTCCAGTGAGGCCTTGTAGCCACGTGTCTGCCGACCACGTTGTGTGTCAGCCACGCTGTGGGTCGTCTCCTCCATTACCCTGCACTAACCTGCTTCACCTCCCCCTTCCGAAGGCTCACGCCCTTATTACGGTCACGGGGCTGCCGGGGCAGGGGTCGTTCTTCTGTGGTTCCTTCCTGCTGGTTAGGGCAGTAGCTGCTGCCTGACGGGGCATCAGCCTCTGGCTATACATTGAAGTTGAAGGAAGACACTGTGAGGGTCTCCCCCGTAGTCGGAACTGGCTGAAATCCCTGCAGGACTAATGTCTTGTTTTAAAACATTGATTCTGGAAGAAATAAACTTAGTAACCTTACTTTTAAAGATAGTTAATGTCTGTTTGCTTTCCTGCATTCAGTTCTTCCTGGTAATACCACGTAGCAGGTCGCCACATCTTGTGGCAGTTCTGTATTTGGCTTCCCGAGGAGCTGCCAGATTGCCTTCCACAGCGACTGCAGCACTCTACCTTCCCGCTAGTAATGAAGGCGTGCTCCTCTTTCTCCACGTCCTCTCCAGCACTCGTAATTTCCTATTTTTTTAAATAGTGGCCATTCTAGTGTGTGTGGAATGGTACCAATTTATTGTAGTTTTGACCTGCATTTCCCTAATGGCTAGCGATGTTGAGCATCTGTCCATGTGCTTTTTAGCCGTCTGTACTTCCTCTTGGGAGAAATGTCTATTTGACTCTTTTGTCCATTTTTAAATTGGATTGTCTTTTTATTATTGAATTCCAGGGTTTCTTTATATATGGTAGCTATTAAACCTTTATTGGGTGTGTGGTTTCCAAATACTTTCTCCCATTGAGTAGGCTGCCTTTTCAATTTGATAAACTCCTTTGAAGCACAAAAACTTAATTTTGAAAAGGTTCCATTTATCTGATTTTTCTTTTGTTGCTTTTGCCCTGGGTGTAAAGTCTCTGAAACCACCGCCTACCACAAGATCTTGAAGATGCTTCCCTCTATTTTCCCCCAGGAGTTTTATGATCCAGACTCTCTTACTTAGGTCTTTGATCTCCTTTGAGTTAATTTTTGTGTAAGGTGTGAAGTAGAGGCCCTCTTTAATCTTTTGGATGTGGATATCAAGTTCTTCCAGCACCATTTGCTGAAGAGACTTTCCTGTTCCAGTTGGCAGCCTTGTCAGATATTGGAGGCTGTTTCTCAAGTCTTAGGCAGACTCTATTGATCAACAAATCTGTCCTGCCAGAACCATGCTGGCACCATGTCAGGTAGTGCGAGTCCTCCCAACTTGGTTCTTTTTCAACATTTTTCACTATTCAGGGCCCCTTAGTCTTCCAAACAAATTGGATAATTGGCTTTTCCATTTCTGCAAAAAAGGGCTATTGGAATTTTGATTGGGATTGCGTTGAATCTGTAAATTAATTTGGGTAGAATTGACATCTTAATATTTAGTTTTTAAGCCATGAACATGGAATGTCCTTCCGTTCATTTGTCTTATTTGATTTCTTTTAGAAAGGTTTCGTAGTTTCTTGTGTACAAGTCTCTACCTCCTTGGTTAAATTTCTTCCTAGATATTTCATTTTATTTGCTATATAAATGGAATTTTCTTCTTGAATCCCTCCTCAAATTGTTCATTATTGCTGTATAGATTACTGACTTTTGCATGTTATTCTAGTATTGGGTCACCTTGCTAACTCATTTATTAGCTCCAGTATCTTTGTTATAGATTTTCGGGACTTTATGTATATAGGATCATGTCATCTGCAAATAGTGGAAGTTTTTTACTACTTCCTTTTCAATTTGATGCCTTTTATTTCTTTTTCTTGCCTAACAACTCTAGCAAGAACTTCTAAGACATATTGTATAACAGTGCTGACAGTGGGCATTTTTGTCTTGTTCCACATCTTAGAGGTGAAGCTTTCAGTCTTTCACCATTGAGTATTATGTTAGCTGTGGATTTTTCATCTATGCCCTTTATCATGCTGAGGAAATTTCCTTCTATTCCTATCCTTCAGTATGTTGTATTTAATCAAGAAAGGATGCTGGATTTTGTCAAGTGCCTTTTCTGCACTTGAAGATCATAAGCTTTTTTCCCCTTCGGTTCTTCTTGGAATGATTGGGGAAAGTCTCTTGTTAAACCATCTGGTCCTGGGCTTTTTCTGTTGGGAGGTTCTTGCTGCTTGATCGCCTCTTTAGCTGTGATTGCTCTGTTGAGTCTTCTGTTTCCTCTTCAGTGCGGGTCGCTTGTGTTTCTAGGAGTCTGTGCATTTCATCACGCTGCCTCACTTGTTGGAATGCAGTTCTTCATGGTGTCCTCTCATGATCCTTTTTACTTCTGTGGAGTCAGTGGTGATGTTCCTGCTCTTGTTTTTTATTTTAATTAATTATTTTCCCAGAGTGATTTTAATTATTTGCATCTTCTTTTTCTTTGTCTGTCTCGGTAAAGGTTTGCCAGTTTTATTGATCTTCTCAAAGAACCAGCTTTTTTGTTGATTTCCTGTTTTTGTTCTCAATTTCATTTATTTCTGCTCTTTGTTATTTGTTTCCCTCACCTTGCTTTGGGATTGGCTGTTCTTTTTCTAGTCCTTTCAGGTGTGCAGTTAGGCAGTTAGGCCTTTGATTAAGTTCTTTTTTTTTTTTTTAACATAGGCTTTAACAATTTCCCTCTTGGCACTGCCTTTGCTGCATCCTGTAAGTTTTGACATGCTGTGTTCTTGTTTTCATTCTTGAGATATTTACTGAAATCTCTTGAAGTTTCTTCTTTGATCTTCTGATTGTTTGAGTATTTCGTTTAGCTTTCATTTCAGTCTTTTTAAATTCCTTTAGACTTTCTCTGTGACCTAACATGGTCTATCCTGGAGAAAGATCCATGAGCTTGAGAAGAAGGTATGATGTGGGGTGCAGTGTTCTTTTTTTTTTTTAAGGGGTGCAGTGTTCTATATGTGATCTTACATCTAGTTCATATATTACATCTCTTGTTTCCTTAATAATCCTGTAGCCACCCCACTTCTTTTTTTTTGTTACTGTTTGTGTGGAATATCACTTTCCAGTCTTTGACTTTCAACCTCTTTGTGTCCTTGGGTCTAAGGTGAGGCTCCTGCAGATGGCATGTAGACGGCTCATGTTTTAATCCATTCTGCAGTATCTGTCTCTCTTGTTCGCAGAGTTTAATCTGTTAATATTCAGTGTTATTACTGAAATGGCAGTGCTTATTTCAAACGTTTTATCCGTGGGCTTTATATGTCATGTATTTTCTCTCTGCCTTCACCTTTTAGTTACTCCTGCTGATGTCATTCATTTCTACACTCTCTTCCAGCCTCACTCGCATCTTTTCCTTTCAGTCTGCAGAACGCCCTTTAGTATTTCCTGTAAGGCAGGGCCCATGTTGGCAAACTTCCTGTTTCTGTTTACCTGCGAATATTTTAATCTCTCCCTCATTTTTGAAGGGCAATTTT
Source organism: Dasypus novemcinctus (assembly GCF_030445035.2). NCBI lineage: Eukaryota > Metazoa > Chordata > Mammalia > Cingulata > Dasypodidae > Dasypus > Dasypus novemcinctus. Next base: position 6,869,723 of record NC_080691.1, read on the forward strand.
ACCAGATACAGAATTCTTGAGGGGCAGTTATTCTCTTACAGTATCTTAAACATGTCATGCCACTGCCTTCTCACCTGCATGGTTTCTGGTGAGAAATCAGCATGTAGTCTTACTGAACATCCCTTGTGTCTGATGGATTGCTTTTGTCATTGCTTTCAGGACTTTTTCTTTAGCACTTGACAGTCTAATTAATATGTGTCTTGGAGAAGTTCTGTTAGAATTTATGGTTTGGAGTACACTGCTTTCTGGACATGTATATCCATGCCCCTCCTAAGAGTTGGAAATTTCCAGACATCATTTCCTCAAGCACTCTTTCTGCCCTTTTACCTTCTCTTCTCCCTCGGGGACACCCATGATGCATTTGCTTGTGAACTCTGTGCTGTCATTCAGTTCTCTGAGACCCTGCTCAATTTTCCCAATCTTTTCTCTATCTCTTCTTCTATCCATGCGATTTTGCATATCCTATCTTCTAATTCACTATCCTTTTCTGCCTGTTAGTCTGCTGTTGTATGACTCCAGTATATATTAGTTCACATAAGGGAGACAACATTTGTCCTTTTGTGTCTGGCTTATTTCACTCAACCCACAGTGCCCTCAAGGTTCACCCAGGTTCTTGCATGCATCAGGACTTTATTCCTTTTTACGGCTGAACAATATTCATTGTATGTTATATACCCATTTTGTTTATCCATTCATGAAATGGGCATTTGAAGGGGTTGCTTCCATCTTTTGACTGTGAACATTGGTGTGCAAATAACTGAGTACCTGCTTTTAATTCTTTGGGGTATAGATCTAGTAGGATTGCCACGTCATGTACTCAGCCTCCTGAGGAGCCGCCAGGCTGCCCTCCACAGTGGCTGCACCACTGTCCACTCCCGCCAGCAGGGGATGAGGGCTCCTGTTGCTGCACGTCCTCTCCAGCACTTGTAATTTCCTGTTTTTTTTAATAGTGGCCATTGTAGTTGATGTGAAAAGGTATTTCGTAATTTTGACTTGCATTTCCCTAATGACTAGTGATGTGACCATCTGTTCTTGTGCTTTGTAGCCATTTGTATTTCTTCTTTGGAAAACTCTATTCAAGTCTTTTGTCCATTTTTTAATTGGGTTTTCTTGTTATTATTGAGTTACAGGATTTCTTTATATATTCTGGATATTAGTCCTTATCAGGAATCTGGTTTCCAAATGTTTTCTCCCATTGAGTAGCTGGTCTTTTTAACTTTGTGATGAAGTCCTTTGTTGCAAAGAAGTTCTGGGTTTTGATGAGGTCCCCCTTTTTTTCCTCTTTCCCTTTGGTAGCTTCTGCTTTGGGTATAATGTTGCCTAACAACATTCATTCTGCAGCTACTTCCCTACATTTTCATTGTCGTGGTTATTATATTTAGGTCTTGGTAATCCATTTGTGGTTATTTTTTATGTAGTGTGAGGTAGGGGACCCCTTTCATTCTTTTGCATTTGGATTGCCATTTCTCCCAGCTCCATTTATGTTAATAGAAGAGGCTTTCTTTCCCAGTTGGATGGACTTGGCAGTATCGTCAAAAATCAGTTGGCCATATTTTTTTTTTTTAAGATTTATTTATTTAATCCCCCTCCCCCCCCCCCCCCCCCCCCCCGTTGTCTTTTCTCTGTGTCTATTTGCTGCGTCTTGTTTCTTTGTCTGCTTCTGTTGTTGTCAGCAGCGCGGGAAGTGTGGGCGGCGCCATTCCTGGGCAGGCTGCACTTTCTTTCGCGGGGCGCGGGGCGGCTCTCCTTTCAGGTGCACTCCTTGCGCTTGGGGGCTCCCCTACGCGGGGGACACCCCTGCGTGGGGCGGCACTCCCTGCGCGCATCAGCACTGCGCATGGGCCAGCTCCACACGGGTCAAGGAGGCCCGGGGTTTGAACCGCGGACCTCCCATGTGGTAGATGGACGCCCTAACCACTGGGCCAAGTCCGTTTCCCTCAGTTGGCCATAGATATGAGTTTCTTTCATTACTTTGCATTCAATTCCTTTGGTCAGTATATATATTTCTTTTTGCTAGTACAATGCTGTTTTGACCACTGTAGCTTTGTAACATGCTTTAAAGTCAGAAAGTGTGGGTCCCCCAACTTCGTTTTTCTTTTTCAAGGGTTTTTTGGCCATTTGGGGCCCCTTATCTTTCCAAATAAATAGGATAATTGTCTTTTCCATTTCTCCAGAGTAAGTTGTTGGAATTTTGATTGGGGTTGCATTGCATCTGTAAGTGATTTTGGGTAGAATTGACATATGAACAATATTTAGTCTTCTAATCCATGAGTACAGAATATCCTTCCATTTACTTGGATCTTCCTAATTTCTTTTAGCCGAGTTTTATTGTCTTTTGTGTATAAGTCCTTTACATCCTTGATTGGATTTATTCATAAATATTTGATTCTTTAGTTGCTGTTGTAAATGGAATTGCTATCTTGATTTTTTTTCCCTCGGGTCATTCACTAGTAGTGTATAGCACCGTTCTGATTTTTGCATTGTTGATCTTGTGCTCCAGGACTGTCTATAGGTAGGATCATGTCATCTGCAAATAGTGGAGCTTTAATTTCATGGCTCAACTACTCCAGCAGCACTTGCAGCACAGTGTCGCGCTGCAGTGGTGTGGTGGGCGCCTCGTCTTCTTCCAGACCTCAGAGGGAAAGTTCAGTCTTTCAGCATTAGGTTATATTAGGAAGTTTCCTTCTGTGCCTATTTTCTAAGTGTTCTTATCACAAAGCGGTACTGGGTTTTGTCAGGTGCCTTTTCTACATCAGTTGAGGTGATCATATGGTGTTTTTTTTAACTTCCGTTCTGTTAATTTGTATAATACTAATTGATTTTCTGGTGTTGAGCCACCCTTGCATACCTGGAGAGAAAACCCATGATCGTGGTGTGTAGACTGTGCTGTTGGGTTTGATAAGCAGGTGTTTTGTTGAGGATTCTTTGCACCTGTATTCATTGGAGATACTGGTTTGTACTGTTCTTGTTTGTTTGAGGATGATACTGGCCTCCTAGAATGCATCAGGGAGTATTCCTTCCTCTTTAGTTTTTTGAGGAGGTCGTGCAGGGTTGGCGTTCATTCTTCTTGGGAACGTTTGGCAGAATCCCCCGTCAAGCCCCTGGTCCTGGGCCATTCCCTCTGGGGAGGTTTTGGCTGTGCTCTGTCTGCGCGGTCTCCTGCTGCTGCTCAGTCCGTGCAGTTGGTGTTTCTAAGAATGTCTCTGTTTCCTCTAGGTTATCTAACCTCAGTGCTGCTGCAGGCCTTGGTTTAGCTCAGTGGAGTAGATAATAATGTCTAATGTCCTCTTTTTCTTTTCTGACTTTAGTTGTGTTCTTTTTTTTTATTGTTGCAGTTATTGTAGCTAAAGGTTTGTCAATTTTTATCAATTTTTTTCAGAAAATCAACTTTTTGTTTTGTTAATTTTCTGTTTTTTTATTCTCTATTTCACTTGCCTCCACTCTAGTTTTTATTTCTTTCCTTCGCTTACTTTGGGTTTGGTTTGCTTTTCTTTCAGTCTTGCAGTTTTGAGGTGAGGCCTCTGACTTGAAGTCTTCTTTTTTAACCCAGCATTGAGAGGTGTAAGTTTTGCTCTCAGCGTTGTCTCTAAGCATCCCGTAAGCTGTGGTATGTTGTATTTTCATACATTTTCTTTTGCGTCAAGATACTTCCTAATTTTCTTCTGATTCCTCTGGCCCACTGGTTTTGTCGTCGTCTGGTGCACGCCTTCAAGATCCCTGAGAAGGCCCCGTGTTTCTTGGTCGTGCGGGGTGGGAGCCAAAGCAGGAGACGAGCGGGCAGTCCAGCCCTCGTGTCCTGTCCTGCTGAGCAGGTGCGCCTGGCCCTGGCCAGCTCGGGGCGATCACCTGACTCCTCTCTTCTGACAGGCCCAGCCTTTCCTGCCAGCCTGGTTGGCTCGGCCAAGCTGTGTGGGGCAGAATGTCACCGAAGACCTCGTCCCCATCCAGGACGTCCCCGAGGTCCACCCTGAGCTGCAGAGGAAGCTTCAGGCCCAGGGCATCTCGTCCTACTTCCCAGGTGGGCGGCCCCTCCACCCCGTGGCCTTGCCCGCAGCCCCCGTGCGGCCGTGTTCCGGCACGTACAGATGCGTGGCGCCGACGCTCGTCGCAGGGCTCTGCTGGCGCCTGGGGACTCTCGCACGGGCAGGGGAGTGTCTGGCAGCGGGTCACCGTGGCCTTGACCCGCCCGCCTTCTCTCCAGTCCAGGCGGCAGTGATTCCCACCCTCCTGCAGAGCGCGGCCGGCGGGTTTTTGGTAGGGCGAGGTGGCTACCGCCCCCGTGACCTCTGTGTTTCGGCCCCAACGGGCAGTGGCAAGACGCTGGCCTTCGTCATTCCTGTGGTGCAGGTGAGTGTGGGGTGACCCGGGCAGGGTGTGGCGGGGTCAGACGTCCTGACACAGCCCCTCCCCAGACCCTGCTGCACCGAGTCGTGTGCCACGTGCGTGCTCTGGTCGTCCTGCCCACTAAGGAGCTGGCCCAGCAGGTACGTGGCCCTGGGTGGAGGACGGCACCTCAGTCTCGCTGCCTCGGGCCCAGGGCTCAGGCCGCTGACTGCCTCCCTCCCAGGTGAGCAAGGTCTTCAACGTGTACACAGACGCCACGCCTCTGCGCGTTGCCCTGATCACTGGACAGAAGTCACTGGCCAAGGAGCAGGAGAGCCTCGTCCAGAACACGTGGGTTCCCTGGGTCTCGGGCTCTGCCGGCCGGCAGGAGGCCTGCTGGACTGACGTGGCCACGTTGCGGGTCAGCGCTGCCCAAGCTGAGGCCGGGCGAGGCGGCGTGGGCCTTCATCAAGAGTCACTCTGGTTTGCAGGGTGGACGGCTACCGCTGCCTGGCCGACATCGTGGTGGCCACCCCTGGCCGCCTGGTGGACCACATCGACCAGACCCCGGGCTTCAGCCTCCAGCAGCTCCGCTTTCTGGTGCGTCGGCCGGCCCCGCCTGGGCTGAGGGCAGAGGGGGCGCGCGCCAGCCCTGCCAAGACGCCGTTCCCCGCAGGTCATCGACGAGGCCGACCGCATGATCGACAGCGCACACCAGGCCTGGCTGCCGCGCGTGGTGGCCGCCGCGTTCCGGGCCGAGGGCCCCGAGGGCCCCTGGGCGCCCCTGCAGAGGAGGCCGCCCCAGGCAGTGACCGCCGCCAGGTACCTGGCCCTGCGCCCCTTGCGGAGGGCCCTGGTGGCGTGACTGTGGGATGTGGGTGCAGGGCCCCTGGGTCCCAGCTGCTTTGCTGGTCTCTGCTGTCCTCCGGCTTCGTCCCGTCTGGAGTCTAGCCCGGGCTGGCGAGTCACCCGGCTGCTGCCCCCTTTTCAGCGCCTGCTGCCCCCAGATGCCCCTGCAGAAGCTGCTCTTCTCGGCCACTCTGACCCAGAACCCGGAGAAGCTGCAGCAGCTCGGCCTCTACCAGCCCCAGCTCTTCTCCTCGGGGCCCCGGCAGAGGGGACCAGAGCGCACCCAGAGCCAAGAGGCTGGCGACTCGGGCGGGAAGTACGCTTTTCCCGCGGGGCTCTCGGTGAGCTGGATGAACGGGGCTGGTGGGCAGGGGCGGCTGAACGGGCTGCGGGCTGCGCCAACCCTGCGCCCTCCCTGCAGCACCGCTACGTGCCCTGCAGCCTCAGCTCCAAGCCGCTGGCCGTCCTGCACCTGGTCCTGGAGCAGCAGCTCTCCAGGGTCCTCTGCTTCACCAACTCGCGGGAGAACTCCCACAGGTGAGGCCCAGGCCGGGCGGGCATCCTGGCGCTAGTGCCGCCCGCCCTGGCATCTCTCCGGCCAGGCTCTTCCTGCTCCTGCAGGCCTTCGGCGGTGTGCCCGTGGCCGAGTTCTCCTCCCGCTGCGGGCCTGGCCAGAGGAAGGCCATCTTGAAGCAGTTTGAACAGGGCAAGATTCAGCTGTGAGTGTCTGGGAAGGGGCGGGCCCCTTCGGCCCACAGCCGTGGCTGCGCCTGCAGGCAGGGCTTGGGATTCCCACGCGTGGCCGGGCCCCAGGGCTGGCGCTGCCCGCAGGCGGGACCAGCAGCGCCTCCCTGGTTCTGCACAGCCTCGTCAGCACAGACGCCATGGCCCGTGGCATCGACGTGCCGGGCGTGCAGCTCGTGGTCAACTACGACGCCCCCCAGTACCTGAGGACCTACGTGCACCGGTGAGGGGGAGGGCTTCCTGCAGCCTCAGCAAGACCCCACTGTGCGGTTGGGGTGGGTGGCCAGGAGGGCAGTCCCCGGCCCTCGGCTCGCGAGACGCCCTTTCACTGCAGGGTTGGAAGAACGGCCCGAGCCGGCCGAGCTGGCCAGGCCTTCACGCTGCTTCTGAAAGTGCAGGTGAGGCCTCTGCGGTGGGCGGCCGGGTGGGCGGCCGGGTGGGGAGGCAGGGGCCCTCCCCAGAGTCCAGCCCACACCCCTTCCCCCAGGAGCAGAAATTCCTCCGGATGGTGATGGGAGCAGGCGTGCGGGAGCTGGCGCGGCATGAGATCCCCCCCGAGGGCCTGCAGCTGCTGGTGCCGCGCTACGAGGCGGCCTTGGCGCAGCTGGAGAGGACCGTCAAGGTGCAGCGGGCCGGCCGGGGGCCGCTCCTGCCCAGCAGGCTCGGCGCAAAGACGGACCGGGATGTGGGGGCGGCACCTCCGAGTGGAGCTTGTCCCTAAGGCGGGAACCCAGGAAGGGCATGGGAGGCTGACCTCTGACCCCTCCCTTTGCAGGAGGAGCGAAAGCAGAGGGCAGCCTACGTGTGAGCGGCGGGGACGCGGGGAGCCACGCCTGGACTGCAGGCTGCGTAAGCCCAGGGAGACTCCTCGGGCTCTTGGACGCTACGTTGTGAGCAGAAGCTGGAAACGGCCATTTCCACGCCTTCTTCCCAAACATGGGAAATGGCGGCCACCTGGCACCACTGCAGCTGGGCCTGAGAGCAGGTCAACTTTCACCAAGACAAGACTGGGCATGGCCGTCAGGCAGCTGAAAGGTCGCCATGGGACACGCTGCTTGTCCTCAGCAGGCCTGGATTTCTACTGTGACTGGGGTCATAAATCAAAAGGAAATAGCTGTGGGTCATCATTCACTTTATGACCAGTCACTACTCAGGTAGAAAAGAAATTTACAGCATGAAAAGTTCTTAATTGTGAACGTGAAGGAAAAAAAACAAGCCCGGGGAATACCCATCCACTTCTGTAAGAGGACTTTTTGTTTTCAAAAAGTTTGGTACTATTAAAACAAACTTTTTAAAAAATAGCAACAAATGTAGTTTTTATCCCTGTGAATAGATACCAGCCTTGTGACAGCAGAAAACGCGCGTTCTCAGTGCCCCACGGCGAGCCTTGAGCTAAGAGAAGGGCTTGTCTTCACTGCCCCAGCCACAGGCCAGGCGATCCCAGTGAACACGACACCTCGCAAGAGCGAAAGACACATTTATGGTAAAAAAAATACCCAGCCTAGAACTCCAAGGCTCAACTATAAACCAATTGAAATTCCTTGGGGATACAGAAATGCAAAGTTTTTACACAAAACAAGTGTGCATTTAGTACAGAGCTACACACAGGACAGAAGAGCCCCAAGGACAAGACACGGGGCGCGGCTGTTACAGGCTGGCTGCGGGCGCCCTGTGCTTGGAGGCCCGTGCTGGTGAGCTCTCCCGCGGTGAGCGCCCTGCCACACCCGAGCGCGCAGAGCGGCGCACCAGGCCCCGGCCACGTCCCCTGCCGCAGCTGGGCGGTGACGCCGTCAGCCTGGCGGTGGGCGGCCGCACCTGCACCGTCGCTGGCTGGCTGTGGGCGCCGCAGGCTGCTGGAACCTGCCCGGGCTTGGCCCCCCGAGGCCGTGGCTTTGCTGAGATGGTTGTCACAACTTGCGGCTGTTACTTTTGCTGAGCCACCAGGGCTGTGTCTGCTGCTGGGGCTGCACAGGCACTTGCTGGCCGCCGTGGGCTGCCGTGTTGGGGGCTGGGCCTGGACCTGGTGCTTGAGGGTGTGGCAGAAAGAGGGTCATGTATTTTAAAATGACGTGAGATCCTGCTCTCAGTTTGCTCAGGACATAAGAATGCACAGGGTTTCTAAAACCAGTCTCCCCAGATGTGGGGAGCACTGCAGGGAGAGCACGGGCCAGCAGGTCCCAGAATTACCAAGTAAACGGCCTCCCCCGGGGCCTCAGGTGGCCCGTGGACTGGACCTGCCTCTGGTGGCAGTGGGGCCCCGGGTCGGCTCCGCAGCCGCACGCTGCTGGTCAGAGTTGATTAGAAAAGAACCATTTAAAGTCTCTGGAAATTATCCCAAAGACGTAACAAAACTGACATGGATTCTGATAAAGGTGTGTATTGTAAGCCCTAGAGGAACAGTAAGAAAACCATAACCTGAAAAAATATTAAATAAGAATCTTATGCTAGCCAGTACTCATGAAATGCACAAGAAAGCAGGAGAGAACCGCAGGAGCGTACAGTGCGGGGAGACGCTCCACAGAAGGTGAACGACGATCTGAAACGCAGAAACCTGGAAAAACGCCTGAGGTGTACAGCGATGAGCGAACAGAGACCACGGAGGTGACTTGGGCCAGCAGCACAGGGACCTGCCTAGGGAAAGGTGGCGGAAGGAACTGTCCCCTCAGCGGGAACTGGCGGAAGGTCCAGAAAACAGTGAAAGGACTGCAGAGACGGGGCACAGCCAAAGCAAGACAGAAGCCGCTGAGAAGCCAGAGGCTCCTGGCCGACCCTCCACCCGCACCGACTTGGCACAGAGCTGGCCCGGCTCCCAGCGCAGGCCTCGTCCTGGTTCTGGAGGCCGTGTGGCTCTCGTGCGTGCACTGGGAGCACTGAGGGGCTCGCCGTGCGTGAAGGCGGCTCCCGAGCTCCGCAGAAGGCAGGGGGTGGGGCAGGGTAGGTCGCGCTGCGGCTGTCGTACCAGGACCATGAGGAACTGTTTCTGGAGGAGGAAACTCCTGGGACCAAATGTGCGTCCCCAAGACGAGGCGCAACTCACAGAGGGCCAGGGAGCCCCACACTAGGCCGGGAGCTCGCCCGGAAGGATGGCCCCCGGGCGGTAAGCCCTGTTTTACCTTCGCGCTCTGGCTGGCTCCTGGCATGCAAGGAAAGCTTAAGGAACAGACACCTCTAGCCTCCAACGATGACATGTAAAGTATCAGCATGTCCAGATTTCAGCAAAAGATTACAGAACATCAGAAGATTAAAGGCCTTAGAGCGTCAGGGAGGAGGAGCGGGCCTGGGACAGACCCAAGACTTTTAAAAATGGTCTAAACATGCTCAGCGAGCAAAAGGAGAGCGTGGACGTAGAGCTAGAGGAAGGAGGTGAACACGGGCTACTGAGAGAGAGATTATGAAAAGGAACCGGCAGAGCTGAAGAGCACAACTACTCCAGACTGCCCAGAGGCGTTCAACAGCTAATAACTTCCCAGATTTGAAAGATGTGAATAAACAAATGCAAGATGCTCAGTGAACTCCAAACCAGATAAACCCAATAGACCTGTACCACAGCATGTTAAAACCGAACTTCCAGATCCCAAAGATAAGAATGTTCTGAAAGCCCCAGAGAAGGGAGCCTCAAGGAGACTTAACAGGAAACCATGGGAGCAGTAAGGCAGGAGGACACCTGTGTATCTATAAAGCACTGAAAGTACAAGGTGTCACCCAAGAGTTCTGTATTCAGCGATACTGATCACGATGAGACCTGCCCTACAAGAAATACTAAGAACGTTCTTTAGGTGGAAAAGAAAGGACACTGTTTCAAAGCCACATGAAGAAACAAAGCTCTCCAGTGAGGATAAGGACATGGGGTCATAGAAATGCCAGTACTATTAAACGTTTGGTTTGTAAGACTCTACTTTTTACTCAGCTAACAAAGAAAAAAGAGTGAAGATGCAAATAAATTAAATCAGAAAAGGGGGAAGCTATGACTGACTCCGCAGAAATAAAAAGGATAAGAGTATATTATGAGAAACTGCATGCTAACAAACCAGACAACCTAGAAGAAACAGGCAAAGTCCTAGAAATGCACCAACAGCCTACACCGATGATACAAAAAAAATTTTTTTAAAGATTTATTTCTCCCCCCTCTCTCCCCATTGTCTGTTCTCTGTGTCCATTTGCTGTGTTTTTCTGCATCTGCTTGCATTATCCGGTGGCACTGGGAAACTCCTTTTTGTTGCGTCATCTTGCTGCATCAGCTATGTGTGGGGCACCACTACTGGGCAGGCTGCAGTTATTTCACGTGGGGTGGCTCTCCTTGTGGGTCGCACTCCTTGCATGTGGGGCTCCCCTATGTGGGGACACCCCTGCATGGCACGGCACTCCTTGTGCGCAGCAGCACTGCGCGTGGGCCAGCTCACCACACGGGTCAGGAGGCCCTGGGGATTGAACCGTGGACCCTCCATATGGTAAGTGGACACTCTTTATCAGCTGAGCCACATCCGCTTCCCATTATACAAAAAGACTTAAGAACATAACAAACCGCTCACGTTTAAAGATATTAAATCAGTCATCAAAAATCTCCCAACAAAGAAAAGTACAGGACCAGGTGGCTTCACAGGTGAATTCTAACAAGCATTTACAGAAGAATTACCACCATTCTAGGTTAAACTCTTCCAAAAAAATTGAGGAGGAGGGAATATTGCCCAATACATTTTATGAAGCCAACATCACCAAAGCCAGACAAAGACACTACAAAAAAAAAAAAAAAAAAAAGGAAATTACAGACCAATCTCTAATGATCATAGGTGCAAAAATTCTCAATACAATACTTGCAAATGGAATCCAACAGCAATCAAAAAACTTACACATCAAGACCAAGTGGGATTTATTCCTGGTATGCAAAGGTGGTTCAACATAAGAAAATCAGTCAACACTAACAAAGGAAAAAAAAAACACGTGATCACCTCAATTGATGCAGAAAAAAGCACTTAACAAAATCCAGCATTCTTTTAAAGATTTTTATTTTTATTTCTCTCCCCTTCCTCCCCCCGCCCCCCCTACCCCAGTTGTCTGTTCTCTTTGTCCATTCACTGTGTGTTCTTCTGTGTCCACTTCTATTCTTGTCAGCAGCACTGGGAATCTGTGTCTTTTGTGTTCTTCTGTGTCCACTTCTATTCTTGTCAGCAGCACTGGGAATCTGTGTCTCTTTTTGTTGTGTCATCTTGCTGCATCAGTTCTCCCATGTGCGCGGCACCATTCCTGGCCAGGCTGAACTTTCTTTTGCGCTAGGCGGCTCTCCTTATGGGGTGCACTCCTTGCATATGGGGCTCTTCTATGCGGGGGACACCCCTGCGTGGCACGGTACTCGTGCGCATCAGCACTGCGCATGGGCCAGCTCATCACACAGGTCAGGAGGCCCTGGGTTTGAACCTTGGACCTCCCATGTAGTAGGCAGATGCTCTATCCGTTGAGCCAAGTCTGCTTCCCTCCAGCATTCTTTCTTGATAAACCATTTGAAAGATAGGAAAATTCCTCTATAATAAAAGGCGTGTATAAAAAACCCACAACCAGCATCATACTCAATTGAGAAAAGTTGAAAGCTTTCCCTCTGAGAGAATGGGACGAGGGTTCCTGCTGTCACCGCTGTTACACAGCACTGTGCTAGAAGTTCTAGCTAAGGCAATTAGACAAGAAAAAATAAAGTCATCCAAATAGGAAAGGGGGAAGTACAACTCTTCTTATGGATGACATGATCCTATATTTATTTTTAAATGTCCACAATAAAGCTACTTGAGCTAATAAATGAGTTCAGCAAAGTGGCAGGATACAAGATCAACACACACAAATCAGTCATGTTTCTGTCCAGTAGTATGGGACAATCTGAGGAAATCAGGAACAAAACTCCATTTACAATAGCAACAAAAAGACTCAGATACCTAGGAATCAATTTAACCAAGGAAGTACAGGACCTATATTCAGAAGACTACAAAACAATGCTCAAAGAAATCAATGAAGAGCAAAACAAATGAAAAGACATTCTGTGTTCATGGATTGCAACACTAATATTGTGAAGACATCAATCCTGTCCAAAGTGATTTACAGATTCAATGGAATACCTATCAAGATTCTAAAAACCTATCTTACAAAAATAGAAAATTACCAAATTCCTTTGGAAGGGAAAGTTCATCCAAATAGGGCCAAAAGCATTCTAAAAAAGAAGAGCCATATGGGAGGAATTTCAGTGTCTGACCTTGAAACATATTACAAAGCTAACAGTGGTCAGAACAGCATGGTATTGGCATAAAGATGGACACATGGATCCATGGAATAGAATTGAGAGTCCAGAAATAAAACCTCACCTCTATAGCCAAAAGGTTTTTGACAAACCTACCAAGTCCATGTTAATGGGACAAAACAACCTCTTCAACAGATGGTCCTAGGAGAACTGGATATCCATAACCAAAAGAACTTAAAAGGACCCTTATCTCACTCCCTATATAAGAATCAACTCAAACTGGATCAAAAACCTAAATATAAAAGCCAGGGTCCTACTACTACTACTAGAAGAAAATGTAGGAAAACATCTTAAAAGAACTTGTGGTGGGTGGTGGTTTCTTGGACCTTATACCCAAAGCATGAGCAACAAGAGAAAAAATAAATGGGACCGCCTCAAAATTAAACACTGCACCTCAGTGGGCTTTGTCACAAGTGTGAAAAAGCAGCCAAGTCAATGGGAAAAAATACTTGGAGATCACATATCTGATAAAGGTTTAAAATCCTTGATATATAAAAAGATGCTACAATTCAATAATAAAATGACAAATGACCCAATTTAAAAATGGGCAAAAGTCATCAGTAGACATTTGTCCAGAGAAGAAATACAAATGGCAAAAAAAAAACACACACACATGAAAAATGTTCAACATCACTAGTGATTAGGAAATGCAAATCAATGCTACAATATATCATTTCATAGTTCTCAGAATGGCCACTATTAAAAAGACAGAGAACTACAGGTGTTGGAGAGGATGTGGAGAGATAGGAACACTTACCCACTGCTGGTGGGAATGAAGAATGGCACAGCCACTGTGGAGGACTGCTTGGCAGTTCCTAAAGAAGCAATATAGACTTGCCACATGGCAACACCACTACTGGGAACACAGCCAGAGGAACTGAGAGCAGTGGCACGAACAGACACCCGCACACCCATGTTCAGAGCGGCATTATTCACAATTTCCAAAAGCTGGAAACAACCCAGGCGTCCGTCAACGGATGAAAAGATAAAACTGTGGTGTGTTCACACAATGAAATATTAGGCAGCGGTAAGAAGTAGTGAAGCAAATGGCAAAGTGGATGAACCTGTAGACACTATGTTGCTTGAAGCAAGCCAGACACAAAAGGACACACGCTGTATGACTGTGCTGCTGAGAACTGAACATGTTGCGTAATCTCATGGAGCTCCTAACTTGCATATGGGTCACCAGAAAATAGAATGAGCTCAGAATATGGAAAGCTGAGGGTTAACTTGTGCAGAACTGATAAAAAGGATGCGTGCTGAATGAAAAGAAAAGGTGAAAGCCCAATATAATTTTGTAACTAGCAGTACTACTTTGTGGGTATGAAATTGGTTTAAAGGGAAAGTCTAAGGTCATGTGTGTTGCTAAAAGGAAAGCCAAAAAATATAATATGGGGCTGTATAGCATAATAAAACTGCACATGAAATATGAATATGGGTAAAAGTGCATAAATACCATCTTACTTTGAAACTGAACAAATGCATGATAATACTACAAGATGTTACTATTAAACAAAACTATTATGCTAAGTGAAAGAACCAGACACAAAGTACCACATATTGTATGACTCCATTTATATAAAATGTAAATACAAATCAATTTATAAAGATCAAATTAGATTAGTGATTATGTAGGGCAGGGGAAGGACTGCAAGCAGTATGGAGTTTTTCTTTTTTTGAGTAATGAAATTGTTCTAAAATTTTTGTGGTGATGTACGCAGATTGCTGTGATTATACTAGAAGCCACTGATTACACACTTGGGGTAGATCTGTGGATTCCACAGTCTCTGGACAAAAGAAGCTTTCAAGCAGCTGTTGAAGCCAGGTAGCGTTTATCCATTTCCAGCCGTATACTTCCAAACAGTTGCTGCTTACAGTCGACATCTTGTGGACAGCACATGGCGGGCCTCGTTTTATACCCGCTCTGACAGCATCTGCCTTGGACTGGAGCGCCCATCGACGGAGGAGTGGATGGAGAAACGTGGTCTGCTGTCACACAGCTGTACAGACTTACGTTCTTACACATTCCACAGCAGAGAGGAACCCTGAAATAATTACGCTGAGTGAAATAATCCAGACACAAAAGGACAAATACTGTGTGATCTCACTGATATGAAGTAACTAGAATATGCAAATTCAGAGACAAAGATTAGAGGTTGGAGATTAGCGGGGACCGGGGACCAGGTGGGGTGGGGAGTCATGGCTTTGTGGGTACAGAGTTTCTGTTCTGGGCTAGGATAAAGTCTTGGTAATGGGTAGTAGTGATGGTAGCACAAAATTGAAATTATTGCCACTGAACTGCCAAGAAAAAACTGTCTAAAATGGCAGATTTTGTTATATATATGTAACCACAAAAAATTACCATTTAAAAAAGGAGAGACACAATAATCAATACTGTTGAGAATTCAGGGAAACGAATCCTCATACATTGTTGGTGGGAATGTAAAATGGTGCAGCTGTGTTGGGAAAACAATTTGGCAGTTCCTCAAAATGTTAAGCATAGAGTTACCATATGTAGCAGTTTGGCATTGTTTATGCATTCCAAAAACAGATACTGGATGTTTGTGAACTGGTCTGTTCCTCTGGTGTGTTCCCCTTTGTATTAAGTTCAGAGGTTTCACTTTTACTTGATTAAATTAAAATTAGAACTTTGATTTGGCCACACCAGTAGGACATTGTTTCATAGAGAAAACAACACAGCGGAAGAGAAAGTTTTGAGTTTTGACGCTGGAGCCCTGGAAAGTAAACACATGGAGAAGGACACACAGAAGCGGGTACTCAGGCACAGAAAGTGCCCAGGGAGGGAAACGGCCTGAGAGTCCACAGCTGGCCTCAGGGAGAGAGGAGAGCAGCTGAGCCCAGGAAGAAGGGCGCCCCGGCAAGAAGGACGAGCCCGGCGCCAGCCCACGGCCGAGACGGGAAGGAGCCGGGGCCACGGGGCCTCGAGAGCAAGAGGAGGCTGGGCCCCCGCAGCCGTCGCCGCCACCTCGCTCCACGCGGCGCAGAGTGTGGGGAGGAAGGAACTGAGTTGGACTCTCTGGGGCCTTGTGACTGGGAGCCCCCACCCCAGATAAATGCCCTTTATAAAAGCCCACAGACTTCTCGGACGCTGCATCTGCACCTGTTGGCTGACCAGTTGGCTGACCAGTGCACCCTGTGACCCAGCACTCCTGCTCTTACGAATAAACCCAAGGGAAATGAAAGTGCACGTCCACATAGAAGCCCGTGCACAGATGTTTGCAGCGGCTTCATTCATGATGGCCCAAAGGTAGAAGCAACCCAGAATGTCCATCACCTGGTAAATGGATAAAAAAATGTGCTCTAGTCCCACACAATGGAGTATTATCCAGCCATAGAAAGGAAATGCTGCTGCCTGCCGCATCGTGGATGAACCTTGAAACGCGAGGCTGAGTGAGAGAAGCCAGACACAAAAGCCCACATGATCGCACATCTGATTCCATTTACAGGAAATGTTCAGAACAGCGAAATGCACAGATGATGCGGTTTGGTGGTTTCCTACTATGGGGGAAAGGGGAATTAGAGAGTGACTGACAATAAGTCTGGGTTTCTTTCTGGGTTAATGAAAATATTCTACAATTAGATAAGGGTGATGGTTGGAAACTCTGTAAATATGTTTTTAAAAAAGCAACCACTGAATTGTATACTGTAAAATAGTGAATTTTATGATACGTAAATATCTCAGAGTTGCTTGGAAAAAAACTTAGAAATGGGTGGGACACTGGGCATTCCTTCGTGGACACTTTGGGTTATTTGATTCTGCGGGATCTTGCGCCTTCCTTCCTTTGGCTTTGACTGAGCTATTTTTACAACAGTTGTTTGAAAACTGATCATAATGCAAATGATTTGCATCCATCTGGAGGCAAATGGGTTTTGCCAGTAGAGATGCAGTTGTGTCCGCCTGGTGGGAAAGGTGATGCCAAGCAGGCACTGACCTATGGATTCGGACCAGTTTTGCCCTCATCAGGAGATTGATTTTAGCATTTCCGATCATCTCTATATGTCTTCAAATTTTCATTTGGACCAATTTAAATACTTTATTAGTTCCCCCATTAATTAATGAGTTAAATAAAATCTTTGACATATGTTCATTTTATAGTTGTATGACAGTCATTTCACAATTTTCAAAATTATCTTTTAACACCTGTTACAAACTATTTTCAAGAAACACATAAATCTAAGTAAAGAAAGGTTGCACTGGCAAAGAGATTATGGGCAAATGCAAACAAAAAAAGCAGAGGTGGCAATATTAATATTAGACAAGGTATAAATTAAGGATAAAGACAGACATGTAATGATAGAAGGGAAAATTTCTGAATATTACATAAAAGTCACAAACCTGTAGGTAGCAAGTAACAGTAGACAGATATAATTTCAACTGCTTTTGAAACACTGTTTAGAAAATTTCGTAAGTCATAAAATCAAGGTTGATATAAAAGTTTTGGATGATTTTTTAAATTGTATTTGTCGATGTGAAGGATTAGCAGTAACTTTAGCAAATTTTTCTAAATGCCAAGTTTGCTGAAGTCAAAACCCATATATGAAAGTATGAGATGCAGGACAGTAGAATATGTTAAGAATACTGTTCATAGTTGGCATATTCGTCAATTCTGATGAATGTTAGAAAGTGGAAGTTCAAAAACAGCTCTAAAATATCCAAAATTAAAATCATCTGAGATAAAATCAGCACTCGCTGGCCTTCAGATTTCAGTTTCTGCAGGAAGACAGCCAGTGCTTCTGACTTGCCTATTTTAAATCACACACACATGAGTGAGCAAGCCACCCACGAAGCAAAAACCCACCCCGCCCATGGCCTGCCCTCCCCTACCTGAAGCGCACTGGACCAGCCTGGGTCGGGCACCTGCGGCAGCCGTGGGGCTGCGCTTGCTGGCGCTGCCCGAGTTCCGGCCAGCCCCTCCTAAGTGGCGCTGGGAGGCTTTCACCTCGTGGCTGTACGGTGGTGGGGGCTCGAGGCGCACAGGCTCGGAGGAGCTGCCACCGCTGCGGGGAGCGCGCAGAGCACCCTGGAATAGAACACACCTCAGCACAGCAACAGCAGCGAAGGCATGACAGCTTGCCCAAAGGAAAGGACGTGGGCCCACTCTCCTGTGACTTTCTGAAATTTCACAATATTCCGTATTTTGTCCATGGAACCCAGCTATTAATCCACTTTTGGCCTGTGGTGTGGCCACCCCGAATTTCAGGCTGGAGGGCAGCTTAGAGACCCTGATTAGCCCGCGCCCGCCAGGCCGCCTGGCTGGTGCCAGCGGTGCTGGGCGCAGAAGAACCTACTGTGCCCCAGAGCCCTGGTCCTCCACGTCGACACTGCCTCTGGGGGCAGTGGGCAGGCTTACCCGGCCTCCCACTATAAGTCAGAACTGCTTGATGTTACCATGTCACACCAAGAATGCTGGTCTCCCTAAGAACTGTCTGTGTGACAGGAACTAAATTCACTTTGGGGGAACCGGATATGGCTCAACCAAGTGGGCTCCCGTCTACCATATAGGAGGCCCAGGGTTCGATGCCCAGGGCCTCCCGGTGAGGGCGAGCTGGCCCACGCAGAGTGCCGGCCCATGTGGGAATGCAGCCCCACGCAAGAGTGCTGCCCTGTGTGGGACGCCGCCCCTCGCAGGAGTGCTGGCTGACGCAGAGAGCTGGTGCAGCAAGATGATGCAACAAGAGACAGGAGAGACAATAAGACGTAGCAGAACAGGGAGCTGAGGTGGCGCTAGAGACTGAGCACCTCTCTCCCACTCCGGAAGGTCCCAGGATCAGTTCCCAGAGCCGCCTAATGAGAAGACAAGCAGACACAGAAGAACACACAGCAAATGGACACAGAGCAGACAACGGTATGTGTATGTGTGTGTGTAATAAATAAATGTTTTTTAAAAAAATTCACTTTGGCAGGCACGGGGAGGCTGGACTGAGGCCCCCCCGGGCTTCTCAGTGGCACTCGGTGTAGCCCCCTCCGGGGAGCGTGGCGGCAGAGGGTCACTTCCTCAGCGAGTGGTTCGTTATTTTTCTAAGCAGTGAGGGCCAGCTACTGAAAAATTTCAAAGCACCTTCACGGACACGGCGAGTGTGGACAGAGTCTATTAAAAATGGTCTCAGAAAAAACCTCTGCCTCAGGCCACTACCTTGGATTGCCTGAGGGCTTGGAGTGACTCGGCTTCTCTGGCCCAGCCTTGACCAGCCTTGTCATTTGTCATTTGGCACAAAATCCTCGTGCCCTACTGCCCTCGGGTTTCTTGCCCGGGTCAGTTCCGGCTTCAGTGTAGCCCCTCCCCGAGCCCCAGGACCTGCTGACCCGCGTGGCGAGCGCGCCCACACGCAGAACTGCCGTGCGCAAGGAGCGGGCAACATAAGGAGCGCCGCCCCACCTGAAAAAGCGCAGCCTGCCCAGGAGTGGCGCCACACACGGAGAGCTGGCTCAGCAAGATGACGCAGCAAAGAAAAAATAAAGAAGAGACGTAGTTTCCCAGTGCTACTGGATAATGCAAGCGGATGCAGAAGAACACACAGAGAATGGACACAGAAAGCGGATAACGGGGGGAAGGGGAGAGAAATAAAATAAATCTTTAAAAAAAGAATTGCACATTGTCATCAAAGGAAAGTTAGTCAAATAAGTCAAAGAAATGGACCAACATCAGGAAACTGATTAATTTAAAATCTAAGAATTACTAGACAAGAAAAAAAAGATACTTTATAAAATTCAGCAGCCATTCCTAATAAAAATTCAAAGGAAATTCATATCAAAGAGAACTACATAAACACGATGGTTTTAAAAACTAGCTCCCAAAATTAAGCACAACAACACACAGAAGCCGTTTCTATCAAACCAGGAACAGGAGAGGGTGGCAACTACCACCACTTCTAACACTTCAAAAGATTTTATTTTTCTTTTTTAAGGAGGTCCTGGATTCAGTTCCTGGTGACTCCTAAATAAGAGAAGACAGGAAACTGACATGATGGGTTGGCATGGCGAGCTGATGCAACAAGAGGCACAAAGAGGAAAACATAATGAGAGACAATAGGGCAGGGAGTGGAGGTGGCTCAAGTGATTAGGAGAGGCCCTGTGTTCAGTTCCTGGTGCCTCCTAAAAAAATAAAAGGAAGATGACCACACAACAAACAGACACAGTGAGAGGGTAGGGAGGAATAAATGTTTTAAAAATTTTTAAAAAGGGAAGTGGATGTGGTTCAGGTGATAGAGCTTCCACCTACCATATGGGAGGACCTGGGTTCTATCCCTGGGGCCTCCTGGTTAAAAAGAAGAGAAAGCGTGCCTGCATGAGTGCCTGTGTAGTGAGCCAGTGCCCACACAAGTGCCCGTGTGGTGAGTCAGTGCCCTGCACAAGTGAGCCACACAGCAAGATGACGACGCATCAAAAGAGAGACAAGGGAGAGTGAAGGTGAAGTGCAGCAGAAACCAGGAACTGAGGTGGCACAAGTGACAGGGAACCTCTCTCCACTTCGGAGGTCCCCAGGATCAAATCCCAGTGAATCCTAGAGAGAGAAAATGAGAAGAGAAGACAACAGAGACAGCAAAATCAGCAGGGTGGGAGGAGGGGATGGGGGGAAATAAATAAATCTTAAAAAATAAAAAAAATTAACAAAAAAAGGAGGTACCAGGGTCTTTACACATGGGAGGCAGGCACATAACCACTGAGCTACATCTGCACACTCAATAGATGTTTTAAATGATACAATTAAAAAATGTATACGTGAACTAAATATTGGGGGAAAAGAGATGAAATTATCTTTATGGTCATATGATATGACTATGCCTGGAAACGTTAAGAGACCAAATATTATAGCAATAACAGAATTTGACAAAGTGCCTGGACTCAGGATAAATATACAAAACTCAACTGCTTTCTTCTTTATCAGCAAGAGCAAAAGAAATGAAATGAGGAAAATATCCCACTAATAATGGCTACAAAAATTATAAAATACCATTGAAAACATTTAATAAGAAAAATACTGCACACGTCTGAAGAAAATAATCATATTAGTCAGCCAAAGGGGTGCTGATGCAAAATACCAGAAATCTGTTGGTTTTTATAAAGGGTATTTATTTGGGGTAGGAGCTTACAGATACCAGGCCATAAAGCATGAATTACTTCCCTCAGCAAAGTCTGTTTCCACGTGTTGGAGCAAGGTGGCTGCCGACACCTGCGAGGCTCAGGCTCCCTGGTTCCTCCCGTCCTGGGGCTCATTCTCTCCAGGCTCAGCTGCTCTGCTCTGCTGTGTGCTGACTTCCCAGGGTTCCAACTCAAAACTCAAACTTTCCCTGTCCACCGAGGGGGGGAAGGATGCAGTGTCCTACTGATGTGGCCCAGTCAAAGTCTTAATCATTATTTAATCAAGTAAAAGTAAAATCTCTGAATCCAATATAAACTAATATGCCCGAGGGACAGACCAGTTTACAAACATCATCCAATATCTTATTTTGGAATTCATAAACAATATCAAAATGCCACAACTATATAACCTTATTAAAAGGAATTAAAAATGTTTGACTAAATGAAATGTTGTTAAGTCAAGATCCTGGGTAAGGTGATTTAATATCATAAAATGTCTCATCTTCAGAAATGAACATATACAGGTAATGCAATTCCAATGAGAATCACAATGAACTTGGCTTTTGTTTTGCTTTATTTACTTTTAAAAAATATACAAAAAACATAACTTTAAAGCTCATGTAAAAGAATACATGTTTGAAAAGAGGCAATGCTCTTTTGGGAAAAAATAGAATACTGAAGGGGTTCTTATGAAATATTTATACTTATTCTAAAGCTTCTATAATAATAATAATAATTTTTAAAAAACAGGAGCAGATGGAGCTCAGTGGCTGAGCACATGCTTCCCACATACCAGGTCCCAGATTCGATCCTTGGTACCTCAGAAAAACAAACAAACAAACGACAACAACAGTATGGTACTGGCACAGAAATAGAGTAAAAAATGGGGTGGGAGATTCAGAGTTCTGAGAAATACCCAAAAACATATGGGGACATATAAGATAGTGGCATTTCCTTAAAGGGGAAAAGGAAGACTTATTAAATGAATGGTGCTTGAGGCAGCTAGTTTAGGGAACAGGAAGATTGGCAGAAAACATGGCCACAGAACACGTGGCCCTGGATCGCCACCTGGAAACCCTCTAAGGAGCGACAGCCACCAAGGAGGCAGCCGGCAGACCCCAGCCCTGGAGACCCCCAGGGGCCTCACCGCTGGGCACACTGGGGACTGACGGGTGGGGCGACCAGTCAGAACCGCAGACGCTGGGGCACCTGCTGCGCATCGCACGGGGAGGAATAGCTAGCAGCTTAGAAAGTAGCCGCACCAGCCAGACCTCTCTCTCTGCCTGGAGCAGCCTGCACCCACACCTGGGGAACTGTAATCTGTTATTTTCTCCCATTTCTATTCTCCTATTTCCTTAATAAACTACTGGCCTAACTGTATCGGCATGTTCTTAAATTCTTTAACGTAACATAGCCAAGAACCTAGAGCAATCCAGCTTCATTTGGTGAGCCAGCCAGGAATTCTACAGGCGCGGAACCTTCCCCAATCCCAGTGAGGACTGGGGAGTCTAAACTGAATTACAGCCTGTTTAATGCTCTCTCTTGGTTATCCACTTCATATGGGTTCCCCTACAAGCCTCCACAGGACACAATTCTGGGCCAAGGGCTGGGGCACAGGACCCCTGCACGTCCATGCCATTCACCCAGGCTTGTTGGACCTGACCATGGCTGGGAGGGCAGGGGAGCAGGGCAGGGGCGCAAAGCAGCACCCTGCTAAGACAGGGGGTCCCGAGCTGAGCTCCGCAGGCAGCGAGGCCACCTTTCCCAGCCTGGATCGGGTATCTCCACTCTGAAGCCCCGGTTTTTTTAGCGGCCAGCTCCGCCACCGGCGCTGGCTGCCCCTGCCTTCTCCCGTCGTCACCCCCTGGCAGCAGTGACGGTGGCAGACCTCCAAGGCCTCGTGCTCCTGGGGAGCCCAGCCTCCTGCATGCATCTCCCTGTGCCCTCACCCCTTGTCGGTCTGCCTTCCCACCGACCCCAGCTGGTCCCCTGGACGGGGCTGAGGCGGCTGCCGTGGGGCGGCTGGCATTCCCTTCCCAGGGGGCCACGGGCCAGGGGGTGCTTCCATGATTCACCTCCGGTTCACATTTAATCTCCGTCTACTGAATTCCTCAAGTTGGGTTTGGAAAATGCTTTAGAATGTCTAAGAAACTGAAAATGCATTTGCTGTTGAAGCTTTGCCCCCGCCCACGGCAGGGAGGTGATGCTCCTCTCCAGCACTGGGGAGGCCCTGACATTGCCTCAGGGCCCCAAGGCTGTTGGCTGGAACTGATCTTTACTCTCTTCATGAAACTTTAATGTCTGGTTTAACTGTGAAACTCCCAGGTAGAGCCATAACATGAGGCTGCAGAAGACAGCCCCTTTCCCTAGGAAGAATCGATGTGTTTGGGAGCTTTGGTTGCAGAGTAACAGCTCCCAACGTCACCAGAAACCGGTTTGGCAGCTTTGGTCAGAGACCCGGACCCGGGCATCTGCCAAGATGTAGATCTGCCATGGCATGCCCAGTGGCAAGGCTCTGAACTCTCAGGATGCTGAGACCAGAGCAGCGGCTCCAAACATGCCCCAAAGCCTACACAACCCTCGAGTGCTCAGTGTGCCTTAATCTCTCAGAGGGACGAGTATTTTGCGGGCTTCGGTTTGGAGGGTAAAAGTTTAGTCAGACTTGGACTCTGGGACACCGGATTGGCCGGCACTCTTCTTCATTCTTCCTAGAATAATGAGCATGGTCTCCAGTTTTCCAGCAGACACCCTGTAGCAGTTTGATGTAATTGATGAATTCCAAAAAGAGATATTGGATTATGCCTGTAATCTGCTCTGTGCCTGGGCGTGACTGAGTTATGACGAGTGATGAATTCCAAAAAGAGATATTGGATTATGCCTGTAATCTGCTCTGTGCCTGGGCGTGACTGAGTTATGACGAGGGCGTTGCGTCCCCGCCCCGTGGTGGGGAGGCACGGTGAAGAGCAGAGTGGAGGGTTTCTCACGCTGGAGTTGATGCTGAAGCCTTAAGCTGGAGCCCCAAGGAAAGAGAGGGGAACCATTCCCCTGAGAGTCCACAGCTGACCTTGTGGAGGAAACAGGCTCTGAGGCCGGAGGAGCCCAGGAAGCCTGAGCCCTGGCAGACGTCAGCACCATCTTGCTCCAACACGTGGAAATAGACTCTGGTGAGGGAAGGAACTTATGCTCTATGGCCTGGTGTCTGTAAGCTCCTACCCCCAGATAAACACCCTTTATAGCACCCAGCAGATTTCTGGTGTTTTGCATCAGCTCCCCTTGGCTAATACACGCCGATGTGGGAATCTCCTCAGGGCCTGACAGCCGCCTGACGCTCGACGTGCTGCAGTGTGGCTGAGAGTGGCCTCTGCAGGGAACCCTGAACTCCAGTTAAACCTGTGTAAGAGAAAAAGAGAGGACAGGCAGATCTGAGGGCCAGAGACCACACGGTCATGTCTCCTTAAAGACGTGAGGAAATGCACTAGGAGCAAAGGTCAGTTTTGAGTAAGTTCAGGGAAGTTACTCCGAGGCAGGACGTAGAAACCCAGCCCAGCGGCCGCAGATGTCCACGGGAAGCTGCAGACACGCTCCGGCCTCCGACCTCCAGGACCTCCCTTAGGAACAGCCTCGCGGTTTTCAGCACTGGGGACCTCAACGCCTAGACGGAGAGGGTGAGGAGCGGCAGGCACAGCCCAGAAGCAGGCTCGCTCACTAAACACGGGAGCCGCTCACTCGGTCCTGCTGCGCTCCAGACCTCTCTCAACGTGACTGTGTCCAATTAGGGGACTGAATGGGGATCAAGATCTCGGCCATTTACTCAATCTCTCTCCTGTAAAATAAGGAACCTCCTCATATGCCCTCAATTAAGATTAAGAAGTACCTAGAAGACGGTTTCCATCAGATCTTTCTCCATGCTAAGGATGTAAAATTCTCTCTTCTGTTTTAATCTGTGCTTAACTTTGTGTTTAACTTTTCAATCTGTGTTTAACTTTGTCAGTCTGCTTGTGCCTAGGAAATAAAATTTGGGGTTCACCTGTTACAGATTGGGTACTGGTGAAAGGTGACCTAAAAATGAGTCTTTAAATAGCAATGCTATCTGGCAACTGAATTTGATGTACAAAAAAAAAATCACAAGAAATTGATTCAACTGCTAGAAAAGCAGAAAAATTTAGCAAAGTTGTTAGTAATAAAATTGTTTTAGTTGCTTAGTTAACAAAAGTCCCCAATTTGTTTTAAAGTAAAAACTGTACTAGAATAATACCTGAAAGTGCTATCCTGGATGGATTCAGCGATAGTAACGGTAATTATCACTGAACGTACCTGGGCCTAGAACCTTCTAGAGTGAAGGCACCCTACGCTGAGTCTGCCTTTGCTCTTGGCTATTTCAGGGCTGGCCTCGCCTTTGATGGTAGCTACTCTTCTCTCCAGTTTGTAGCCGGCAACTTCTGCCCCTGTGGCTCAGGGGGAGGCACACTTGAGACACCCGTCTCCTGTCCTTCCTGGTACCAAGAGCCCTGCTTTCTCTCGTGGCTCCAAGCGTGGACTAAGCTGCTGCCTGGTGGAGGTCTCCCCCTGGGGGTTGGCTGTCCACCCGTCCAGTCCAGCGGCTGGAGTCCTGTAATCTCTGAGGACTGGGGAGTGGGGGGGCCTCCCACCACAAGTGCTGAGGCTCCTAAAAGCACTAATTCAAGAGAGAAACCAGTTTCCCTGAGACGTCAGTGACCTCAGTGAGTATATACTGGCATTAGTGCTTTTCATCCAAGGTCTGCCAAAGTAAAATGGGAAATAAGCAAAGCTCTCAAGTAAAGGAAAATTGTATTTTAAAGCATTGGGGACATTTTTGTTATAAGCCAATAATTAAAGAATGGAAATCTTGTGCAAAACTGCATGGTCACAGTGCAGATTAAGCAGAAATAGCCTTCAAAGAGATCTTTTAAATGTTATCTTAAACTTACTTCATAAGAGAATGAAAATTATAAGTAACATTAAGTGAGTTGTGTATTTCTGTTTCTAACTCTGTGTCTATTTGTTCCATGTATATCTTCAGACATTGGGATGGCAATATCAAATTAAAAAGTGAAAATTCTTAAGAGAGCTCTCTTCAAATTGTAAAATTAAATATGTGCGTATATGTGTGAATAAGTATTCCTGGAGCCCAAATTAGGCTAAACAGGGTGGAAGGTCATATAGAAATCTGGATATAGAAACTATTGGGAAAGGGAAAAAGTTTCTCCTAAGCTCTTTAACCTACGCAGTCCCCAAGGCTAGGATGGAGAACAACAATCACAGTGTGTCCTGTAACTCCTGGATTCAAACCTTTTAACAGCCTTAAAATAAGGGTGGTTAATAATCCTATTACCAAATTTTGATAAGTAAAAGTCCTTAAAAGCTATGGAAAGATCTTTTAAAACAAATTAAGCAATTATAATTATTCCAGAACCTAGCAGTCAGTACGCTTTCAAGATTATTCACAGTTTTTGAAATTTATTAAAGAGAAGAGGTTTTAGCCTTCTGTAAAGGGAGGAAAGAGAACATTCCTTGCATAAACTATAATGGTTTAATGTTATTTAGCTTGGGTGTTCTCTCCCTAAGTTTATAGGATACCAATTAAATAAATTAACATTATATGTATTAACTCTTTGCGATGATGAAAACTGTAAGTTTGTGTTTAATGAAATTAAGATAAAGCTAAATTTCATTGGTTGCTTATTGTAATTTAATAAACTTATTTAAAGGTAAAGTAACTAGCCTATGTGATTATGGTTAATTATAAGGAGGTATAAAAGCATTGTCTAATCTCAAGCATTTAAATAGCTAATTCCAGGAAGCCATTAATTAGAAACCTAAATTGATATTAATAGCAAAAATTAACTTCAGGACAGGGAAACCTGTCAGAGGCCACCGCAATCTGCATATTAAAGTGGTATCAATGGGAAGACCAGGGTTCATGCCCAGGGCCTCCCTGACCCATGTGGAGCTGGCCCACGCACAGCGCTGATGTGTGCAAGGAGTACCCTGCCACGCAGGGGTGTCCCCCACATAGGGGAGCCCCACGTGCAAGGAGTGTGCCCCGTAAGGAGAGCTGCCCCATGTGAAAAAAGTGCAGCCTGCCCAGGAGTGGTGCCGCACACATGGAGAGCTGACACAGCAAGATGATGCAACAAAAAGAGAGAGATTGCCGGTGCCACTGACAAGAATACAAGCGGACACAGAAGAACACACAGCAAAGGGACACAGAGAGCAGACAATGGGGGGTGGGGAGAGAAATAAATAAAAAATAAAAATATTAAAAAAAATAAAGTGGTGGTAAAGAAAGATAAACTTGAGTCCATTAAAAATCTTAGGTTTTCATGAAATAATTGAGAAAGTAGTTTTCCCTGTGCTGCTGAGGTAAAACACCTATTAATGTAATCATGATAAAGGTATAGAAGTAAAAAGCAAAGTGCTAAGATAGTTAAGTTCATCTGATATGCTATACATTGTACTGGAAGTGTTTAGAAACTGTATAAAGATTAAGAGAGATAAATGTCAGTATTGTCAAACTCTCCTGTGCATTCCAGACCCAAATACCCTGCATGATGCCTCTCCGTCTGAGCTATTGGCTAGGCTGGTCACTGACCCCTAACGCAGTAAAGGTACCTACTACCTCTCTGGTTATGCGCCTGAGGTAGACAGGGAGTGCATTGCAGTTTCAGTCTCCTGCAGCGGCCAGCGATAGCGCGATATGGTCAGATGTGCACTGGACATTGCCTCCAGAATGGCTCAGCTTCGTAGTGCTGGAGGGCGCCGTGCACCAGGCCAGTGGAACGCTGGAGCCTTACCTTCCCAGCCTCTCTCGAGGGTCAGCAGTGCTGCAGCATGCTGGCTGTGTGAAGGACATACCATGTGGAGCAATGACTACCAGAGTGATGTGAGTAAAACTTAAAACACAACTGGCACTGTGACCTGCTCCCATGGAGAGACAGCATGTGTGGCATTGCAAACCTGGAGCTTAGATCTAGTAACTGCAGCTCAAAGAGGAACTCATGCACTCATCAGCATTAAGCACTGTACCTAGAATCCGGATGAATATGATAATACCTCTTCTATTCTAAATCATATGCAGAAGGATACTGAACATGTTAAAAGTCTGGGTAAACTTAATCCATTTTATAAGTAGTTAATGAACATGCCTATAAGATGAAGGAACAGCTCTCTTAAGTCCTGTCCTTATTCTGCTTGCCATAAGCTCGTCTTGGTGTTGCCTGTGCTGCCTTTGTGAGTTTATGTCCAGGGAGTGACTCTCTTCATAGCTTTCCTGGTTGTCCTACACTTGACCACTGCCGTGGGGAGCTGAGGTTGTCAGTTTACACCAAGCCCAGGTTGTCCACCACAGCCTGGAGGCAACGAACAGTAGGGAAGAAGCTAATTGTGTCTTAGAAGTTCTAAGACAGCAAACGGACCTTCTTTCTAAGGCAGCAAAAGGTCTTCCCTCAGCTGCAACAGAGCAGCAAGAGGGTTTTATGTCTGGTCAGGTAGGGCCTCCTGCCCCTAACCAGCATGAAGTGATTACAGAAAAATAACCACCATCCTTCAGCACCCCCTTAAGAATAAGGGTGCAAACCCTTTAAAGGGGTAGTTGAGGCAGTCAAGTTTAGGGACTGGGAAGACTGGCAGAAAAACAGGGCCACAAAACATGTGGCCCTGGAAGCCCACCTGGAAACCTGAGCAAAAGAACGCCACCAAGGAGGCTGCCGGAAGGACCAGACCCAGATACAGTCAAGGGGCCTCATCACTGGGCCCCCAAGGAACTGACAGGTGGGGTCATCAGTCAGAAGAGCAAACAGCTGGGACACCTCGCCTGAACACCGCAAGGGGAGGAATAATTGACAGCTTACAAAGTAGCTACACATGGGAAATCTCTCTCTCTCTGGAGCAGCCCACACCTACACTTGCAGATCCATAATCTGTTATTTTCTCCCATTCCTATTTTCTTCTCCCATTTCCTTAATCAACTACTGGCCTAACTAAATTGGCATGTTCTTAAATTCTTGTACATAACATAGCCAAGAATCTAGAGGAATTCGGCTTCAGGGCTGACATCTGAAAACAAAATATATGCAATATTTTATGACTGCCAAGGATAAATATCCCTAATACACAAAGGGTATTAGGACAAATTAGTAAGAAACAATTCATTAGTAAAATGAGAAAGAATACAATAGTTAACCCTCAAGCAAAAATCCCTCAGGCTCATAAGTAGCCAAGGAGACACAATGTCAAGTAAGAGCAGAGCGCTGCTCTGCATACTCAAAACTGGTAAAAATATAAAGGGTCTTCCCATACAATGCTAACAGGAGTATAAATTACTATGGCTTTCTGGGAAATAATCTGGCCATACCCATTAAAATTAAAATTTTGAGAAAAACTTCCAGGAAGGTGGCAGCCTATAAAAACATAGGACTCTCTCCTCTCCCAGGAAAATAGCTAGAGGACAGGCAGAAACAGCGTGAAAAAAAAATGTCCTAGGGTTTAAAACACCAGAGGAAGGCTGGACCTGCCCAGAAGAGAGGCACAAAGGAAAAGAATCTCTACTACAAAACTGTGTGCTAAAGAAGCTGCAGCGGCCGGCATCCCCCCTCACCCAGGGGCTCTTAACCTTTTTTGTTCTATGGACTGCTTTGCTGATGTGGGCTATGGGTGGCAGGCTCTTTGTCTCTTCAGAGATAATCTAAACTATCTGTGACTTGTGGGTGTGGGATGATGAAAGGCTGCAGTCCTGCCCTTGGTGAGCAGGAGACAGTTTAACAATGCAAGGTCTATAAACTTTAAGTATTCAGGGGAAATGCAAAGAAAATATGCTAAAAGCTTATCGAATGCCTGAGGTCCATGCTAAAAGCTTACTAAGATGTGGAAATATATGCTAATTCAAGCCTATTGAGAACTGAAACAAAAGGACCATTTGGCCTTTCTTCTCTGTATAAAAGGGACTGAAAAATCTTGTTCGGGGCTCGGGATTCAAACAGAAAGTTCCCGTGTCCGGCTGACTGACTGTCAATAAACCATTTTTCCTTCTCAAAATCATTCCTGAGTCCTGGCCTCTCTATACTCAAGTAATTGAACTTCTCTCAAATTCTACAACATTTTTGGCGACCACGAAGGGACAACAAACGAAGGCCAGAGACGGTAGCATTTTGCTGCCCCTTCCAAATCCCCGAGGAAGCCGGGAGGACTTGGGTGAACCCCAAATCTGGGCGCCCCTGGATTAAATTTAATCCAGAAAAGATGTGGGCTCCGCCAGAATCTTCCCGACAAAAATCGAGGGCAATGGAAGGTCTGAAGAGAAGGATTCTGGGAACGAAAAAGAACTCCGAACATGGAAGAAGGTAAGACTCCCCAGGTAAGCACAGTCTGGAAGGCCCTAGCTTTAATTGCTAGGAAGGGGAGGCTGATCACCTCCCGAGAGAACCCTAGTAGCCCCAGAAGGCTGCGGGTAAGCCGTTCTCTCTAGGCTTGGGAAAAGGAGGAAAACCGGGGAAAAGCCCTGGTGTTTTGGGTTTGTCTAACTGCATGTTAGAATCTGGTACTGGTCTTATATCCACTAAAGGAGTGGAGTCTTGACTTTAATAGGAAGGGCTGTTTATAGGTTCGAGTCCTAATGTCCTGGAAATTGGTCTATATAAAAAAAAAAAAAACAAACTTGGTTACAGGAAAATGGATCGGCTTTTCTGGTGGAGCTTGGTCTGGGTGTAAAGTTTAAACAGTGGAAAAAGTCTAGCTGAAATCTTTTGTTATGGTGCTAAATTGTGAATGAATTCACTTTATACCAAATGTTAAGTGTTCTGAGGTTTGTGATGGCTGTGGGGGCAGCCATGGTGAAAATAAATATATAAACTTGTGGGTCAGATTAGTGACCTTTGTGCTTCTGTCTGTGTCAGCTCAAGGCTAGTGTTGGAGTTGTGTCCTTATGTAAAGTGGAATTACAGCTGAGCTGGAGCCCTCCCTTGCCATTGGCAAGGGGGTGAAATGATTATGGGGCAAAAGCTGAGGAGTCTGGATGTTTGCGGAGTCTAGATGTTTGTGCATGCTCTGCTGTCTTGTCTCTGGTCTGGCCCTTTGCCAGGGCTTGGAGGCCATCTGTGTCCACACCATGCACCCAAGTTTGTTGGGGCTGCCCCAGTCAGGGTGGCTGGGTCCCTTGGGGAGTTGCTGAATTTGAGTAGGTTCTGTCTGCCCATTTTGGCCTGAAAGCTGGAAAGGGGGGAGCAGCTTGCCCCTTTCCAGTGAGTCCACACCTTCCATTCAGAAGCTGCATTCCTGTTTGAAAGTTGTGCACCCAACTGCCGTGAAGGGGGTAAAAAGCAGAATCAGAATAAATGCAGTAAAGTTCCCTCCCTAGGGTGTCAAAGCCAAAATACCTTTGCATTCTGCCCAGGTTCTTAGAAGGTACTGTAGTAACTTTAAGTAAGAGAATGTGTTCTGTGAAGGTAAAATTTGTCTTAAGGGTATAAATAATTATAAAAGTTTTACAAAGCATTGTTTAAATTAAGGTATTTAAATGGCTAATTGCAGAAAGTCATTATTTAACAAAAACTGAATTGATAATAATAATAAAAGGCAATTTTATAACAAACTTATTCGGCAGCCAGTCTCCCCTGCCAACTTGCTTCCAAAAAAACTATTTCTGGTATTTAAAATGAAGAAAAGTTCATTATTTTAACAAGCTTGTTTAGTATTAATGGCAATTATATGTTGTAAGAAGTTTGCCTGGTAACTTAGTATGTGGGATATATGGGGTGTGTTTTTATTGTTAAGGAAACAGAAGATGATTTTGTCCTAAGATAAAATGATTGATTATTGGAAAGAGTAGAGTGTGGGAAAAAACCTGAATGAATACTGAAAGTGTAGGTTTGTGGAAGAAAAATTTTTATGATTAAAATTGAGTAAGATCAATATACAAAGAAAATCTTTTATCAATAGCTTCTTGTGCTTTAACCTTATCATTTCCTCCGTGTTTGAAGAAGAGTCTTACCTCTTTTAAAAGAACATTTATGTTCTAGAAATCAAATCCTGAAAAGTAGCTTTTTATTTCAAACTAACTGCAAGAGATTTATTCTTTTACTTTAAAGGAAAAATTAAAGTAATGGTTAAGTTCATTTAATATGTTATAAGTCGAATGAAAGGTATTTAAAGGTGTTATAAAATTAATAGGTTTTTAAAAACTAATAAAAACTGTAACTAAGAGTTAAAATCATTTATAAATGCATTTATATTATAAAACAGTGGAAAGACAATAACTGAAATTATAGCTGGGTGAATTTAGCCTGAAACTATTATTTAAGTGTAAATTCTACACTAACCTTTCCTTTGTTTATGGTTACTTCAAGCCTAACCTCACCCTTTGCCTTTGCCTATGGTTATTTCATAATTGAGAAGAGCTGGGACATCACTGTCTCCTGTCCTGGTATTAGTAACCCTTTCTCTCATGAATTCAAGTGTAAACTAAATAAATTGCTGCCTGATGGAATAAGGTTAAATGACCACTGGAGTTTTATTATCTCCAAAATCAAAAAGGGGGGTGGAGGGGGAGAAGTCTCCTGCCTTGACGGTCAGTGTTCCTAAGAGTGGCAATTCATGAGAGAAAGCAGTCTGTCTCCCTGAGGCTTCAAATAGCCTCAGTAAATACATATAAAATTAATCTTGTTGCTTATCCAAAATTCTGCTAAATTCAAGGTAAAATATAAAGTTCTGAAACAAAAAAATTGTGCTAAAGCATTGAGAACATTTTGGTTACAATCCATTAATTAAGAAAGAAAATTCTTGTGTAAAACTGCAAGGTCATAGTATAAAACTGCACAGTCACAGTGCAAATTAAAGAGTTTCAAGAGTCTTTGAAATGTTTTGCAGTCACACTTGTTTTGTAAGAATTAGAAGTTTAAAGTAACTAAAGTAATGTTGTTGTGCCAAACTATTCATGTCTGCCTATTTGCTCAAATTGTTGAGGTTAAATATGCAGTTACATAAGTAATATATATTTCAGGACCCCAAATTAAGCTAAACAGTATATAAAATAATGCAAATTATAAGTAATATCAATGAGTTTTGTTTCTGTATCTAACTCTTTGTGTCTGCCCATTTGCTCAGTGTATGTCTTCATGCATCAGGATAATAATATCAAATTAACAAATGAAAATTCTTAAAAGAGCTCTATTCAAATTGTTAATTAAATATGCAGTTATATATGTAAATAAATATTCTTAAAGCCCAAATTAAACTAAGCAGGATGAAAAAGTCATAGAAATCTGATTATAGGGAAACGGACTTTGGCCCAGTGGTTAGGGCGTCCGTCTACCATATGGGAGGTCCGCGATTCAAACCCCGGGCCTCCTTGACCCGTGTGGAGCTGGCCATGCGCAGTGCTGATGCGCGCAAGGAGTGCCGTGCCACACAGGGGTGTCCCCCGCATGGGGGAGCCCCACGCGCAAGGAGTGCACCCATAAGGAGAGCCGCCCAGTGCGAAGGAGGGAGCAGCCTGCCGAGGAATGGCACCGCCCACACTTCCCGTGCCGCTGACGAAAACAGAAGCGGACAAAGAAACAAGACGTAGCAAACAGACACCAAGAACAGACAACCAGGGGAGGGGGGGAAATTAAATAAATAAATAAATCTTTAAAAAAATAATAATAATAAAAATAAAGTGTTTAAAAAAAAAAAAGAAAAGAAATCTGATTATAGAAACAATTGGGAAAGGGCCTCCTCTTTGCAAGAGCTTTAAGGCAAGACTAGGTGTGGCAGATTAAACCTATCTACTAAGCTAGGGAATTAAGAATCAGTTTGCCTGGTCATTTCCCAGTTTAAACCTTTTGTCAGCCATAAAATGTAAAAAAACAAAGGTTAGGTTAATTTTCACATAAGAAAAATGTTGATGTAACCTGGCGGCCTGCTGCCTCAGTCTCCCACTCCCGGGTTGGACAGCAGTGGAGGAGACCAGTTTAGGCCAGTCCTATGGGCAGTGGAAGGATGCCCAAGAAGGAGATAAGTCGGTGCCCTTTCAGCACTAAATTCTATTCCTTATTTGACAAAGGGGAGCAGGTAAAAACTAAAATGGTTGGAATGTGATAGAGGAAGCAGTTAAATCAAACTTTTTGCGTGGGAAAGTTAAATCTCAGATAAGCTGTAACTTCTGAAGTATCCATTCTATGAAAAACAGAGGAAGAGTTTGCGTGCTAGGCTTAGGGGTATAAATTGTGTCATTTTTCTTTGTTTGGGGCACCAGCCATATCTGGCTCTGCGCCCCTTCTTGCAAGATTGAGAATAAATTCTTTTCTTCTCCACAATCTGGTGAGCCTTATTTTCTTCCAGAAGATTTCTTTCCAACACAATAAAGGTAATTAGTGGCTCTATTAACAAATTTCAGTAAGTAAAGGAAAGTCCATAAAAACTATGGAGAGATCTTTCTTGGGTTATGATTTAAAAAATTAAGTAATTGCGTAATGTGTTTTAAAACCTGGTAGTCAGTATGCATGTGTTTTAAAACCTGGTAGTCAGTATGCTTTTAAATTAATAATTTTCATAACTTAAAGAAGTTTTTAGCTTCCTGTAAGGGAAAAAGAGAACATTCCTTGCATAAACTATTATGGTTTCAATTTTATTTAACTTGAGTGTAATCTCCCATAGTTAATTTATAAACTAAATTAACATTATATATACAAAATCTTTAGAGTAATGAAAATTGTAAGTTCACATTGGTGAAATTAGGCTAAAGGAAAAAGATTGTAGATATGCTCTCTTAAATAAATAGAGTAAATTTCTTTGGTAATTGTAATTTAATAAG
Organism: Dasypus novemcinctus; assembly: GCF_030445035.2. Lineage (NCBI taxonomy): Eukaryota > Metazoa > Chordata > Mammalia > Cingulata > Dasypodidae > Dasypus > Dasypus novemcinctus. The sequence goes on from NC_080691.1 coordinate 6,903,824, forward strand.
TTTATTTAAACATGAGGTGTCTAGTCAATGTGGTTACAGTCAATTATAAAGAGGTTGTAAAACATCTGCCAAACTGAAAATGTTTAAATAGTTCTAGTTCTAGAAGTCATTGTTAACTACAACTTAGATTGGTATTGGTAGCAGAAATAACTTAATGATAATAAAACCTGTCTGAAGGCCACCGCAAAGTACATATTTAAGTAAATGGTAATAAAAAAGTTATCTTGATTCTATTGGAAATCTTCTGTTTTCATTTTAACAATGAAAAATAATATTTTTCTTCTATTACTAAAGTACCTACTGTTATCTTCATAGTAAAATTGTGTAAGTGAACAGTCATTTGATATATGTGTTGCATTAAGTTGTTTAAAATATATATAAAAACAAGGAATAAACTTTAACATTGTCAAACTCTTATGCATTCAAACCAGGCCTTGAATACATTACAGGTGGCCTCTCCATGTGAGTTATTGGCTAGGCTGGTCACTGACCCCTCAATTAAAAATATTTGCTATATCAGCCTCTGGTTCTGCTCCTGAAGTTGATGGAAACTATGTTGCAGTTTCAAGCTCCTGCAGCAGCCAATAATGACTCGGTACAGCCAAGTGTCAATGGATATCACCTCCAGACTGGCACTGTTCCATGGTGCCAGAGAGCACTATGCACCAGGCTAGTGGAATACTGGAAATTCTCTCTAAGATCAAGGATGCTGCGACTTGCTCACTGCATTGAAGAACATGCTAAGTGGAGCCATGATACCAGGACACTGTAAGTGAAACTTAAACACAATTGGCATTATGGCCTGCTCTCATGGAGAGATAACATGTAAAGTATTACAAACCTGAAACTCAAAACTAATAATTGCAACTCCGAATCCTTATGCATTAAGTAATACATTAGTTAATATTAAGTGCTGTACTTTTATCCTGTACTAAATATATGCCTAATAATTATAACGTTTTCTTTTCTATTTTGGATCAAGTGCAGAAGTATATTAGACATGTTAAATTCCTGGTAAAATCATTTTCTAAATAGTTAATAAACATGTCTATAGAATAAGGTGGCAGTCTCAGCCAGTCTCAGTCAACTTCTATATTCTGCTGTACTCTGCTGTGTAGTAAAAGTGAGGCTTGCTTGCTGATGGTGAGTCACCTATTGAACAAGTCAAAATTGCTAGAAATTGTACAATGAAAACCAAGGTGTAAACAATCTTTATTCTGTAGTTCTGATCACTCCCACAGGTGAAAACTAAGAGAATTTCCAACTTAGTGTTCTAATCCTGAGTGAAGCCAGTTGCCCAAGGAGTGCCAGTTCACCAGGAGCATCTGACAGAGTGAATGAGTGCCAATCATTGAACAGCTTGGAATGTGTCTTCAGACAAAGCTAAGTGTCTGTTGCAATTTCTCTCTAAAGATGGATAACTTAAAAAAGAATATATATGCTGTTCCCACCAGCTTTTAAGGAGTGCTATCTTTATAGGCACCTAACCTTGTCTACCTCTGTAATCCAGTGTGTCCTCTTTTAAAAATGGGTATTCCAAATTTTTAATTAAGTTTGTTTCTTTCAGAGTGAACATCTTATTAACCATATGAAAACTTCATCCAATTTAGTACAGAATGCCAGATCCATCTTCCTCCAGTTAGAATAAATTAAGAGTTTTACACCTTATTAGGCAATGACTACAGCCCATGGCCAGCAGGAAGGAGTTACAGAAAAGAGATCCGTCTCCCTTCAGCACCCCTTTTAAATTAAAGGTGTAAACTCTTCAAGGGTAAAATAAAATTAATGGATGGATCTGGAACCTGACTGGAAATCCATGTGAGCGCCGGTGGCCGCAGGATGACTGCAGGAGGCCCCCGCCCCAGGATTCTGCTGTCCAGAATGAAATCTTCTAAACTCTTAAAAACAGTCCTGGATGCTAAAGATTGATAAATAATCAAAACAACAAACAGCCATCCACCTCATAGCTCCAACAATAATTATGCCAAAGCTTAGCAAGTTAAACTTTGGCAAAGGGGGGAAATGATGTGGGCTATGGGTGGCAGGCTCTTTGTCTCTTCAGAGATAACCTAAACTATCTGTGACTTGTGGGTGTGGGATGATGAAAGGTTGCAGTCCTGCCCTTGGTGAGCAGGAGACAGTTTAACAATGCATGGTCTATAAACTTTAAGTATTCAGGGGAAATGCAAAGAAAATATGCTAACAGCTTATCGAATGCCTGAGGTCCATGCTAAAAGCTTACTAAGATGTGGAAATATATGCTAATTCAAGCCTATTGAGAACTGAAACAAAAGGACCATTTGGCCTTTCCTCTCTGTATAAAAGGGACTGAAAAATCTTGTTCGGGGCTCGGGATTCAAACAGAAAGTTCCCGAGTCCGGCCGACCATCAATAAACCATTTTTCCTTCTCAAAATCATTCCTGAGTCCTGGCCTCTCTATACTCAAGTAATTGAACTTCTCTCAAATTCCACAACATTGCCAGTCAGGTAAGAACCACAGACCCCGTACTAAGTCTACACTATACTGTCTGTTATTTAATAAATATATCACACCTGCACCAACACACCCCCACAAAAAGAATGTTTTTATGAATTTCAATTTAAGCTCACAGACCCCTTGTTAAGAACCCCTGCTAGACTTGGGAATTGTCCTGAATGATATTGCAACAACAGAAACAGGCCATTATATATCTTACCATATTCTACAGAACTGTGCGTGTGGGGGGGAGAGTAAACTACAATGTAAACTTTAATCCATGCTTAGTGGCAATGCTCCAAAATGTGTTCATCAATTGCAATGAATGTGCCTCACTAATGAAGGATGTTGTTAACGTGGGAAAATGTGGGCGGTATGGGGAGCGGGACATATGGGAATCCCCTATATTTTTTATATGACATTTGTATAACCTAAGTATCTTTTAAAAAGTTAAATTAAAAAAAAACAAAAAAACAAACAAAAACCCCTGCTAGAGATAATCTTGAATTCTCAGATTACAGACAAAGGGGGCTGCGGGGACCCACCACCCCAGGAAACAGGAGAGGGCCAGAACCTAAAGTTGACTTAGCTTTTGACCCACAAATTCGTTCTGCTGTTTCCCATGCGCCTTTCCAGGCTGGGAGGAGTCGTGCCATTGTGTGCCTGGGGGTCCTGCCCAGGACTAAAAGGTACCATCCTTAGGGCTCGGAAGGAGAGTGGGATTGAGAGGTGGCTGCTAAGAGGTGTGCAGTTTTTCTTTTTAGAGTAATGAAACTGTTCTAAAATTTTTTTGTGATGATGAATGTACAGCACTGTAATTATACTAAAAGTCATTGATTTCATACTTTGGATAGTTGTGTGGTATGTGAATATATCTCAATAAAACTGCTTTACAAAGTATTAAAATATTGTAAAGTCGATGTATTAAAACTCAAAAAAAATTTTTTTGAATATGCATTTAATCCCCATTAATAGGACTCTAGTCCATAGAAATAAAAAAATTTTAAAACAAAAAAAAAAACCACCCAGGACTTTTCTATAAGAATGCTATTGCAATAAAACTTGTTGGTGCAAAAAAAACTGGGAACAAAAGTTCATCTATAAGGAATGGATGAACAAATGTGGTGTATCCTCACTACAACTATTACACAATGATAAAAAGAATAGATTAGGTTCATGTATATCCTACCCTGAACGGATGTTAAAGACGTATTACTAAGTGTATAAATAAAGGGGGGAGGGTGAGTAAATGTGACAAAAGAGGACAGAAAGGGAGAAAAACAAATTCTTAATTTTCTGTGTTTGAATTCTTTTATGAAGATCTATTTTGTAATATTTAAAACGTAACTTAACCCATCTCATTCCAAGGTACAAAAAAGTTACACTGGCAAATCAGTTTTCCAAAGTATCTTGAGATTCAAAGAAGACACAAAATAATGGTGCAACAGATAATCTGTTGTAGTTGTGATGAAATAAACCCAATAAAATAGTGGAAAACAGGTTTTCTTCTCTGTAGACTAGCAGCAGCCATTCTTTCACCACATTCCCCCTATAGAGCAGGTGTCACCAATGAAAGCACCAATAATCATTTAAAAATATTTTGTCCTCCTCCACATTCAAAGTGTGTAATGACCCATATTTCTCTGAGCCATCCCTGAAAATCACATAATTTTAATACTTCCAAAATATGATCACTCAACAAACACCAGTCTCCTTAAGTCCTCCAGCTCCTCTAATGCTATTAGGTCCAGTGTTAAAATATTAAAACTTTGACATTTTAGCAGTTACAAAAACTGCTATAACGGTAACTTACATTTAATTTTTAATATTATAAACTATTAGTTCAGTTTTATAGATGGCAAAGTGGAAATATTTGGGCCCAGGAGTAGTGAGCGGAATGTACACAAAAATCATGCCCAAAGAAGGCAGTGGTATGATATAGTTAAGGTACTAAAGGAAAAAAATTTCCAACCAAGAATACTCTATCCAGCTAAACTAGCATTCAAAAATGATGGAGAGTTCAAAATATTCACAGATAAACAGAAACTGAAAGAGTATATCAACAAGAAACCTCCCCTTCAAGAAATTCTTAAGGGAATTCTGCAGGAAGAAAGGAAAAAACAGGACAGTCAGAGATGGAGGAGAGTGTAAAAGCAACAAGAAAGACAAAAATAGAAGGGGAAAATAAAATAATACAAACAAAATATAACAAACACAAATCCAACCAAAATATGGCTACCATAAATAACTCTCTAAACGTAATAACACTGAATGTCAACGGATTAAACTCACCTATCAAAAGATTCAGACTGGGACACTGGATAAGGAAATACGACCCATCTATATGCTGCCTACAAGAGACACATCTTAGACCCAGAGACTCATGGAGGTTGAAAGTGAATGGCTGGAAAACAATCATACAAGCAAACAACAACCAAAAAAAGGCAGGAGTAGCTATATTAATATCAGACAAAATAGACTTTAAATGCGAAACAATTGTGAGAGACAAAGAAGGATACTATATTTTAGTGAAAGGGACAATTTGTCAAGAAGATCGAACAATCATAAATATTTATGCTCCTAACAAGGGCGCCTCTAAATATGTGAGGCAAACGCTGGAAAAACTAAGTGAAAGAATAGATGCATCTACAATTATAGTGGGGGATTTTAATACACCACTATTAACTCTGGACAGAACATCTCAAAAGAGAATCACTAAAGAAACAAAACATTTGAACAGTATATTAGAAGAGCTGGATCTAATAGACATATATAGATCATTACACCCAAACACAGCAGGATATACATTTTTCTCAAATGCACATGGAACATTCTCCAAGATTGACCATATGCTAGGCCACAAAGAAAGGCTTAATGAATTCAGAAAGATCGAAATCATACAAAACAATATCTCTGACCACAGTGGAGTCAAGCTGGAAATTTGCAAGGGACAGAGACCCAGACTTCACACGACAATTTGGAAATTAAACAGCACACTCTTAGAAAAACAGTGGGTCAAAGAAGGAAATCTCAAAAGAAATCAATGACTACCTTGAAACAAATGATAATGATAACACAACATACCAAAATTTATGGGATGCAGCAAAAGCGGTACTGAGAGGGAAATTTATAGCCATAAATTCATATATCAAAAAAGAAGAAAGAGCAGAAATTGAAGAATTAACTGCACATTTGAAGGAATTAGAAAAGCAACAACAAAGTAACCCAACAGGAAGAAGAAGGAAGGAAATAACAAAGATAAGAGCAGAACTAAATGAAATAGAAAATAAGAAAGCACTTGAAAAAATAAACAAGACCAAGAGCTGGTTTTTTGAGAAGATCAACAAAATTGACAAACCTTTAGCAAGACTAACAAAGAAAAAAAGAGAAAAGATGCAAATACACAAAATAAGAAATGAGAAAGGTGATATCACCACTGACCCCACAGAAATAAAGACTATCATAAGAGGATACTTTGAAAAACTATATTCCAACAAAAATGACAATTTAGAGGAAATGGACAAATTCCTAGAAATACATAAGCAGCCCATACTGACGAAAGAAGAAATTGATGATCTTAACAAACCAATCACAAGCAAAGAGATAGAATCAGTCATTAAAAATCTCCCAACTAAGAAGAGCCCAGGGCCAGACGGCTTCACAGGTGAATTCTACAAAACATTCCGGAAAGAACTAACACCAATCCTGTTGAAACTATTCCAAAAAATTGAAACAGAAGGAACATTGCCGAACTCCTTCTATGATGCCAACATTACCCTAGTACCAAAGCCAAACAAAGACACCACAAGAAAGGAAAATTACAGACCAATTTCTCTAATGAACCTAGACGCAAAAATACTTAACAAAATACTTGCTAATCGTATTCAACAACACATTAAACGAATTATACACCATGACCAAGTGGGATTTATTCCAGGTATGCAAGGATGGTTCAACATAAGAAAATCAATCAATGTAATACACCATATAAACAGATTGAGAGAAAAAAACCACATGATTATATCTATAGATGCAGAAAAGGCATTTGACAAAATACAGCACCCCTTCCTGATAAAAACACTCCAAAAGATCGGAATACAAGGAAACTTTTTGAACATGATAAAGAATATATATGAAAAACCTAAAGCCAACATTGTTTACAATGGCGAAATCCTGAAATCCTTCCCTCTAAACTCAGGAACAAGACAAGGATGCCCATTGTCTCCGCTCCTATTTAACATTGTCTTGGAAGTACTGGCTCGAGCACTGAGACAAGAACCAGATATAAAAGGCATTCAAATTGGAAGAGAAGAAGTCAAAATTTCATTATTTGCAGATGACATGATCCTATATATAGAAAACCCTGAGAGATCTACAACAAAGCTCCTAGAACTCATAAATGAGTTTAGCAAAGTCGCAGGTTATAAGATCAATGCGCAAAAATCAGTAGCATTTCTATACACCAATAATGAGCAAGATCAGGAGGAAATCAAGAAACAAATACCATTCACAATAGTAAATAAAAAAATCAAATACTTAGGAATAAATTTAACTAAAGAGGTAAAAAACTTATACATCGAGAACTATACAAGATTGTTCAAGGAAATCAAAGAAGACCTAAATAAATGGAAGAATATTCCCTGTTCATGGATAGGAAGACTGAATATTATTAAGATGTCTATCCTACCAAAACTGATCTACACATTCAATGCAATCCCAATAAAAATCAACACAGCCTTCTTTAAGGAACTAGAAAAACTAACTATAAAATTTATTTGGAATAAAAAGAGGCCCCGAACAGCCAAAGACATATTGAAAAAGAAAAATGAAATAGGAGGAATCACACTTCCTGACTTCAAAACATACTACAAAGCTACAGTAGTGAAAACAGCATGGTACTGGCATAAGGAGAGACACACAGACCAATGGAATCGAATTGAAAGTTCAGATATAGGACCTCATGTATACAGCCATATAATATTCGATAAAGCCACCAAACCCTCACAACTGGGAGAGAATGGCCTATTCAACAAATGGTGCCTGGAGAACTGGATAGCCATATGTAGAAGAATGAAAGAGGATTACCATCTCACACCTTATACAAAGATCAACTCAAGATGGATCAAAGACCTAAATATAAGAGCCAAGACCATAAAGACCTTAGAAAGCAGTGTAGGGAAACATCTACAGGACCTTGTAATAGGAAATGGCTTCATGAATATCACACCAAAAGCACGAGCAGCAAAAGAACAAATAGATAAATGGGACTACCTCAAAATTAAAGCCTTCTGCACCTCAAAGGAGTTTGTCAAGAAAGTAAAAAGGGAACCCACACAATGGGAGAAAATATTTGGCAACCATATATCTGATAAGAGACTTATAACTTGCATATATAAAGAACTCATAGATCTCGAAAACAAAAAGATAAACAACCCATTTAAAAAATGGGAAAAAGATTTAAACAGACACTTCTCCAAAGAAGAAATACAAATGGCTAAAAAGCACATGAAAAAATGCTCCAAATCCCTAGCTATCAGGGAAATGCAAATCAAAACTACAATGAGATACCATCTTACTCCCATAAGATTGGCAGCCATGAAAAAAACAGTAGAATACAAATGCTGGAGAGGATGTGAAGAAAGGGGAACACTCATCCATTGCTGGTGGGAATGCAGAAGGATCCAACCATTCTGGAGGACAGTTTGGCAGTTTCTCAAAAAATTATCCATAGATTTGCCATATGACCCAGCAATACCACTGCTGGGTATATACCCATCAGATCTGAAAACAAGGACACAAACCGATATATGTACACCAATGTTCATAGCAGCATTGTTCACCATCGCCAAAAGTTGGAATCAATCCAAAAGTCCATCAACAGATGAGTGGATCAATAAAATGTGGTATATACACACAATGGAATACTACTCAGCTGTAAGAACTAATACACTACAATCGCACGTGATAACATGGATGAACCTTGAGAATCTTATGTTGAGTGAAGCAACCCAGGCATTGAAGGACAAATACTATATGACCTCAATGATATGAAATAAGTTAACTGCCTCAGAGAGCTAGAGTCTGGAAAAGTGGCTTACTGGAAATTGGGGGGTGGAGGAAGGCTGTGAGTTAATGTCTGTAGGGGTGGAATCTGTGATGAGCTGGGGGTAAGTATGAGCACAAAGAAGGGACAAAATGGGGGCAAGGGGTTACCTTCAGGTGGGGTTTTCTGGGTTTGAGGGGGGCTGGGGATGGGAAGAGGGGTAATATGGTCCAAGAAATAGGTGGGAGGGAGGGGCAACATACAAACATGGGAGAGTGCCAGAAGTTCATTGAGAACTAAATGTTGAGTAAAACGTATCAAAGTATAAGTAGGAGGGTTACCTGGTTAGGACGCTCAGGGGGTATGGTCTGATGCGGGACGGACTCCGGAGGGAATAGCTGAAGGCTCATTTTGCCAAGGTGGGTTCTACCATTGGGTGGGGTGGACCCATATCCTGGGGAAGACTAATGCCGTCGAATAGAGAGAACTGTATCTCTCGTGAGAAAGGACGGCTCCCAGGGCATTAGATTGGCAGGCGTTGTGGGCCCTAAGGGGAGGGGAAAATGGACGTGCAATGGATGGAACAAAGGTAAATAAGGGGGCAAAAGAGGAGTTATGTGAGAGTACACGAGGATGAATATAAAACAGCTAATATTACACCAAAAACATATAGGGGACGACAGACTAATAATGAAAACCATAAGACAAAACATAGGATAACTAAAAATTTAGAAAACTGTACAACCTAAAGTATGGACCACATAGTAAGCACAAATGTTACCTTGTTTGAAAACTACAGTTTCGGAATCTGTACATCAGTTTCAGGAAATATGATATGAATAAGTTAAAAGATTATTGCTGTGGAAGGGAAAAGGTTTTATGGTGGATCTGGGGAAATACTGTATATTGTATATATGAATTTTGGTGATCTAAGACTCTTCTGAAGCTGACATTATGTTGGGATTCACTTTACGGGAAGTTTTGGATCACAGAGTGGTTCAACAATGGCAGCGGAGGAATACTGATATGGGATGTTATTGACAGGATATATATGGTTGACAGGGAGTTATACAGGGCATATGCCCAGGGTATATGGTAATGTCTATATATACTCATAGTGGAAATAATTAAAAACAACAGCTGGGGGGGTACTGGGCTCCTGGCCGGGGGGTCACTGTTGTGGGCCCTGGGAGAGCAGCGGCAATCCTCCAGGTGCAACGGCAAGAACCAGGAAGGAAGGAGGGCCCAACAGTGGGCTCTTGATACTAATGGCTACACTTTTGAGCCTATGCACCTGCAATAAGAACAAGGCCTAGAGTAGCATTGTGCCTGGGGGTTTCCTCCTGACAGCCTTCATGTTACTCAAATGTGGCCACTCTCACAGCCAAACTCAGCGTGTATATGTGATGCATTCCCCCCAGCGTGGGACACGACACCCGGGGATGAGCCTCCCTGGCACCGAGGGATCACTACCACATACCAGCTGAAGAAGCAACTAGAAAATGACCTTGAATTAAAGATTCAATGCGGAACAGCAGAATATACCTGTCTACATATAATAACATGACTTCGGGAAGCGGTTTGACCTAATGTAAGGGGGAAATGGAAAGGAGAAATGAGATTATAAGGCTGTGAGTCTCTAAAAAAGAGTCTGGAGGTTGTCAGAAGGAATACCCCTATGTACAACTGAACAGAGTCTAAGAGACAGATAAGGTAGATACAACCCCAGGTATTGGTTCTTTTGAGGGATAAAGAGACCCACAGGTTCTATGGTCATGGCAGAAGGGGTTCACTGCCATGACAGATGGCCCTTCTTTGGAGCTGGTGTTTCTACGTGATGGAAATGGACTCAGAGGGGATCTCTTTTCACAAGACTTGCATGCTACTTTATTGGAATTGTAGTTGGTGCTGGGTTTAAGATATATGTAGGGGATTTGAATCTCTGGACTGATAATATGACACCCAGGCCCAGAGCCTCAACAGACTTCAGCTCCTACACTTTGACTTATTGGACTTACTCCACTCAGCTAACATGGAGTTGAAGAAGGTCAACCACCACAACATGGAGCCTAGAGTGTCTACAACTAGAAGCGGGAAGAGTGCATCCAGTACCCATGTGCAATCTAAGCCCTCACTTGACATAGATGTGCAATGGACACAACCAATCCAATGTCCACAGAGAAAATGTGGAATGGGTGTGGGAACGGTAGCCATGGGGGCTGCTGGGTGTGGGGAACGGGAGGAAGAGATGAGATGTGGAGGCATTTTTGGGACGTGGAGTTGTCCTGGATAGTGCTTCACGGACAATTACGGGACACTGTAGATCCCCCCAGGGCCCACTGGATGGAACGTGAGAGAGTCTGGGCTATGATGTTGACCATTGACTATGGGGTGCAGTGATGCTCAGAGATGAACTTACCAGGTGCAATGGATGTATCACGATGATGGGAGAGAGTGTTGCTTTGGGAGGAGTGGGGGGCGGGGGCGGTGGGGTTGAATGGGACCTCATATATATTTTTTAATGTAATTAAAAATAATAATAATAAATATTTAAAAAAAAAAAAAAAGACACTGAGTAAACCTTCAGAACTTGTTCAACGATGGACTGAAGCAGCATTTTAGAAATATGTAAAATCTATTTAGGAATGAAAAGAAACTAATCTGAAGCAACTTAATCCAGAATAGTTATTTTCAATTGTGGTAGATAGAGATTTAAAATGGCAACTTTTTGCAATATCAATGGAAAAGCTACATGTTGCAGCTATACTATTGAAATAAACTTTGAAATAATTGCACATAAACATAATACAGTATTTTTTTCACAGCACCCTGTGACTTAGGCTACAATCTAGTTATTATATTCAGAATTCACAAAATGACCTGAAAATAAAAACTACTTCTAAAAATTATGGAATTCAAGGGTAACATTGTTATCATAAGCTTTATATGATATTGTAACTATTGCTTATTATCCTACTAATAAAACATTCAACTTTTTCATTAAAAAAAAAAAAAAAAAATCATGCCCAGAAGTATTTTGCCCAACAGTATTAAATTACTGTTCAGCTCAGTAATCTTAGTATTCTTTGTGCAGAAAGTTGCATTTGTGTATTGGTGTGAAGGAGAGCCTTTCTTTTAATTAAAATAAAACCCATGTGCCTATCAGCTTGGCAGATTACAGCCGTCTGTGCAATATTCCTGTGTTCTACTGGCATCGTGTGGACGTTGGGCATGGCAAGTCAACAAACATTTACAGCGTCTAGTAAGTTTCACGACTCAGGCGCAGAGCTGGAAGACAGGTCACGAGCAGCCAGCGATCACGGACGTCCGAAGGTCTGGGAACGCCGGCGGCAGCGTGGATTTGCCACTCCCGTTTGCTCTTGGACCAGTGACAGCGCGGGCAACCGTGGCACTGTCGGTCAACCAGCTTGCCTGGAATCACAAAACTCGGCGCAGGACCTAAACTTTTACCAGTCTCATGCAAATTAACAGTGGCAAGACCAATTTTGGAGAGAAAGGAATAGTCGCCCAGCTCCTGTGCAAAACTGGGCAGTGTCCTTAAAGCGCTCTGAGTGCACAGTGGACAGCAGGGCCCATCCAGGAGGTGTCAGGCTTCTCTGTCCTTTCTTCCTCCCGCAAAGGCCCAGCGCTGTGCAGGGAGCACCGAGCGCCCGGGAGCGAGGGCTGGGGAGCAAGGAGGGGCAAGGAGGAGCAGGGGCGCGCGGGAGCGCAGGAGCGAGGGCAGGGGGGCGCGGGAGCGCAGGAGGGCGGGCAGGGGCGCGCGGGAGCGCAGGAACGAGGGCAGGGGGGCGCGGGAGCGCGGGAGCGCAGGAGCGAGGGCAGGGGCACGCGGGAGCGCAGGAGGGCGGGCAGGGGCGCGCGGGAGCGCAGGAGCGAGGGCAGGGGGGCGCGGGTGCGCGGGGGGAGCGCAGGAGCGAGGGCAGGGGCGCGCGGGAGCGCAGGAGCGAGGGCAGGGGGCGCGGGAGCGCGGGAGCGCAGGAGCGAGGGCAGGGGCGCGCGGGAGCGCAGGAGCGAGGGCAGGGGCCGCGGGAGCGCGGGAGCGCAGGAGCGAGGGCAGGGGCGCGCGGGAGCGCAGGAGGGAGGGCAGGGGGGCGCGGGAGCGCAGGAGCGCAGGAGGGCGGGCAGGGGCGCGCGGGAGCGCAGGAGCGAGGGCAGGGGCCGCGGGAGCGCGGGAGCGCAGGAGCGAGGGCAGGGGGCGCGGGAGCGCGGGAGCGCAGGAGCGAGGGCAGGGGGCGCGGGAGCGCGGGAGCGCAGGAGCGAGGGCAGGGGGCGCGGGAGCGCGGGAGCGCAGGAGCGAGGGCAGGGGCGCGCGGGAGCGCAGGAGCGAGGGCAGGGGCCGCGGGAGCGCGGGAGCGCAGGAGCGAGGGCAGGGGGGCGCGGGTGCGCGGGGGGAGCGCAGGAGCGAGGGCAGGGGCGCGCGGGAGCGCGGGAGCGCAGGAGCGAGGGCAGGGGCCGCGGGAGCGCGGGAGCGCAGGAGCGAGGGCAGGGGCGCGCGGGAGCGCAGGAGCGAGGGCAGGGGGCGCGGGAGCGCGGGAGCGAGGGCAGGGGGCGCGGGAGCGCAGGAGCGAGGGCAGGGGGCGCGGGAGCGCAGGAGCGAGGGCAGGGGGCGCGGGAGCGCGGGAGCGCAGGAGCGAGGGCAGGGGGCGCGGGAGCGCGGGGGCGCAGGAGCGAGGGCAGGGGGCGCGGGAGCGCGGGGGCGCAGGAGCGAGGGCAGGGGCGCGCGGGAGCGCAGGAGCGAGGGCAGGGGCGCGCGGGAGCGCAGGAGCGAGGGCAGGGGCGCGGGAGCGCGGGGGCGCAGGAGCGAGGGCAGGGGCGCGCGGGAGCACCAGGCGCCCGGGAGCGAGCGCCGCCGCGCGCACTGCCCTCGCCAGCCTCCCGACCAGGGACCGCCCAGCACGGCCGGAGGGAGGCTGCGCCTCAGAGCCCAGGACAGGGGCGGCGCTCCGGGGAGCGAGGGGCGGCGCTCCGGGGCGGGGCGCACGTCTCCCCCGACCCCTCATCTCACAGCCGCCTCAGCGCCCGCCCCAGGCTCGCAGACCCGGCGCTAGAGCGCGGGCCCCGGGAGGCCCGCGGCGCCGTCACTCACCGCGGCGCGCTGCGCCCCCGCCTTCCTCCGGCCTGCGGCGGCCATGTGCTTTGGGTTGGGGACGAGCTTGGGAACGGCCGAGGGAAGCCCCTGGCCCAACGCCACACAAAATCGGCGGCTGGCGCCCTGTGCGCAGGCGCGGGCGTCCTCGGCGCGGAGCAGTGCGCAGGCGCAGTCGGGGCCAATCGGGAAAGGAGCGTGGCTGCGGCCCCTCCGAGGGGGGCGGCGGGCAGGTGGGCCCCTCGCTGGGCCGGCAGCCCCGGGGCTCGGCCTCGCTCGCCTCTGCACCTGTGGGCGCGCCGGGGCCACGCCGGGCTGCCCGGCTCCTCTGCATCCCCGCACCCCTGGGGGAGCGCAGAGGGCCGCGCCCGGGCGGCTGCCGCCCTCCACTGCAGGCCGCCCGCCCCCCACGCCCGCCCTTGCTGCGCTGCCATCCTTTTTTTTAAAAAAAGATTTATATATCTAATTTCCCCCCCTCCCCCGGTTGTCTGTTCTCTGTGTCTATTTGCTGCGTCTGTTGTCAGCGGCTTGGGAAGTGTGGGTGGCGCCATTCCTGGGCAGGCTGCACTTTCTTTTGCGCTGGGTGGCTCTCCTTACAGGGCACACTCCTTGCACATGGGGCTCCCCTACGTGGGGGACACCCCTGTGTGGCAGGGCACTCCTTGCGCGCATTAGCGCTGCGCATGGGCCAGCTCCACACAGGTCAAGGAGGCCCGGGGTTTGAACCACAGACCTCCCATGTGGTAGACGGACGCCCTAACCACTGGGCCAAGTCCGTTTCCCTGCCATCCTCTTTTTGCTACGTGTCACCACCTTAAGTGTTTGATGTCTGGCTTTTTGCCAGGATGTCACCTGTTGTAGTTGCTCCAGCTGTATCGCCAGAGGCTGAGGCAAACTGCCACATGGTAGGCGCTCCACGAGCATCAACTGCCTAACGATTTGTCCTCCTGTCTCTCGTTAGCTTTTTCTTCTAGGTAGAAACCAAGCCTTAATCATGTTTGAATTGTTGTCGCTAGTTATCAAGTTGGCATGGAGTACAGGCACTGAACAGGGATAAAATAGACCCCGCCGCAGCGGGGAGGCAAGGCATGGCGCTACAGGGAACTAGAGCGTTCGGAAATGCTGAGTGACCAGGCAGCGCCCACACAGCTGGCTGTCCAGGCGGGTCCTAAAGAAGGAAATGAGAGGGGCTGTGCAACAGAGACAGAACAAAGGAGAGCCCTAAAGGTCGGGGAGACAAGCAAGGCTGTTCACGGAGCAGAATGGGGCTCTGCAGGCCCGAGAGTCAACTTGGCCCCATGGGAACAGGCTAGGAAGTGCGAACCTGCTCCCACAAACAGAGAAGGCTCCTGAGCAGGCGAGAGCATGAGAAAGGTATTTTAGGAACTTATTTAAAAACTAGTAATTCAGGCACATGGCAAGCAGCTTAAACTGTTAAAAAAAAAAAGGGCATGCAAAACAGTAGAGAGGAAGTGACCTGTGTCTTCCTCTCCTGAAGCAGCCACTGTTAACATCCTTCTGGAATACGCTATGCACGTAAGGGCGTACAAGCACCTACATTCTGAGAGCACACATTAATTACATAGGATTCTGCACTTTTATTGCATCTTAGAGACCGCTCTCCCTCAGAATATACAGCTCAATTCCTTGTTTTTAGTGGCTGCACAGTATTCCACTGAAGTTAAGTATCATAATTTGCCAGGTAAAAAGGGTCCTTTGGAAATATAATTTATCTTTGGGGTACAGATGGGCTGAAGGAGGCAATGACAGGAAAACAGGACACAACTGCATAGCGATCTTGGGCGGAGCAGCTTTCCCTCTCCCCAGGCTGCCCCAGCCTGGAAGGGCTGCACAGTCCCCTGCAGGCACAAAGTGGGGGCTGTGAACAGACATCCTTCCGGTTGAGCCATACAGGAGTGTGTGGCTGCCCCAAAGCCTTTTCATCACAGGTCCTGACGAAAGGAGTGCTGGGAGATGCTGCAACAAGCATCTCCACTAGGATAATCATGAACACGAGAAGGACGGCTGAATGCAGGTGTCCATGCACAGTGCTTCGCAGCCACCTCGTGGCAGGCTGTGCAAATGGAGAAACTGAGGCACTTGGGAGCCATGGGCACTCAGCGGCTGGCTGCCAACCTGCGCACGACCCTGGGCCGCGCTCCGCCAGCAGCCTTCCCATCCACGCCGAGGCATGGTCTCTGGTGTCTGCATTGCCCAGGGCTGCCAGTGCACACACAGAAGTAGTCTGGCTCCGGAAGTCAGGGCTGGGAGATGAGAGCCCAGCGCTGTGGGCCCATATGCAATGCAGCCCCACTGTATGACAGAAGGCTACCTCTGGGCAGGGGGAGGACACTTTGTTACTTTTTATAATGTGTGTATTTCTTATAACAAGGATAATTTTTGTAATCAGAATTTTTTTTTACAAAAGCAAAGAAATGACAAAAGGAAAGCCCCACTCAGCCCCCAGGCAAAAGGGTCTTAAGTAGAGGGCATCTGAGTGTTCCGGTGCTCCCCTCCTCCCGTCCAAGGGGTCCTCGGCCAGGAACTGGGTACCGCGCACCCCTCCAGGTCACGGGCGGCCCCAGCATCTCTCCACAGTGGGCACCGGAACAGTGCTGCCCGGGAGCCACCGCTCTGACCTGTCCGTCGTCAGCCATCACCACGGACAGCCCCGGCTTGCTCTCTGCTCCTGCTGCAGGAAAAGAAACTCCCTCTCCAACATGCCATGTCAGAGGAGCCTGTGCTTTTGTGTTGTGTTGTTGTTTTCTTCAGACCAATGCAATCAACGTATCTAGCTAATTTTCTATGAATGACAAAATGAAAAATATAGAAAAAGGTCATTTTATTATACCCTTTGTTTGGTAGGATGTCAGTGCCCTTGAAAATCTTCCTCTCAAGTACAAATCCTCATGTTTACAAAGTATTTACAATTGAAGTCTGTTCCTTTATATTTTCAACACAGCTACGTGGTTACAATAGTGAACAAATAATAATAGTAATAAAAAGACTGCAAAAAGGAAAGCCTCTGCCTTAGCAGGCACCAAACCTGAGCAAATGCCTGAATTCAAGCCCCTGCTTCCCCACTGAGCATTTGGAAAACAGTCTGACCTTAATTAAGATGAGTGGCTCTTTTGTAAAAAATCATCACTGGGTAACTGTCTTCCAGTGGTTCTGCTGTTGTGTTTACGTTTTATGCCTTGAATGTTTCTTGGGATCATTACCTATTTTATTAGTATGAATCCTGATTAGCAAGGTAATGCATTATTTTGCTAACAATAATGGTCTGAGAAGACCTAGCTTCTTAAACTCATACTTAATTCTTAAACATGGAAAATTTAGCCTTTAAAACTACGGTCAAGAAAAACAGTACACTAGGAGAATTTTTTACTGTAATGACTATGGTGAATACTATTCTCAGAGCAGTGGTCACATCCAGATGTTACTAAATCAAGTGATATAAGTGAAAATATTTTC
This sequence comes from Dasypus novemcinctus, assembly GCF_030445035.2. NCBI lineage: Eukaryota > Metazoa > Chordata > Mammalia > Cingulata > Dasypodidae > Dasypus > Dasypus novemcinctus. Next base: position 6,920,925 of record NC_080691.1, read on the forward strand.
TGTTCCATATTTTGCATTAGGGAATCACTGAAGAAAATGCATTTCAAAGCTGGAAAGAAAAACAAAAGAACAACAAAAATTAAAAATTAAAAAAAGATAGCTGGGGCCCTCGGGCTCAGAGTCCTAAGATGGGGCAGGAGCTCCGGCGCTGTGGATACTCAGAATTACAGCTTCATTCCCAAAGCTTAGAGAAATGTTTCTAAATTCTCACCTAGTGTTCTAGACTAATAGAGAACTTTTATTTAGGGAGTTATGTCTAGACTATTTTACTATTTTAAACTAAGTGCACTTAAAATTTTATCATCATTTAAAAAGAGACTACCAACACCCCGTGAAGGATGAAAGAAAACTTAACAGGGTGTGCAAATTAAAATAAGCTGAAGAAAGGATCCCTGCCTCTCCTAGCTCTGCACTAAATGTGAGGGTGGTAAAGGGTAGAAATGCCTCCCACGAACAGACTCCAAGCACCGAGAATCCCTACATGGTGCCCTGCGAGGCCTAACGAGCACACTCCTCTGTTAATATTCTAATGAGCCAATGTTAAATCACTTGCATTTTTCATCACCTGATTTTCTACTTTGTTCCAAATTTCTAGAGATAAAAAAATGGTTTTCCCGGTTGGTTTTGCTGAAGGTCTCCATATTACTGTCCACATATGCCCACACCTGGCCAGGAAATGACAAATAGCAGGCCAGGTGCTCCCCTTAGCAGCACAAAGATGACAAGGAGGGAGGAAACAAAGTTCTCAATAAAAATTAAAACCCGACGTAATTCACAATTGATTCTAAGTACATCCAAAACCTAACGTAGCCTAATTTCTTGGACCACAAAAGGTGAAATAGTAAAAACTACAGCCACAGCAGAGAGGGCATTCCTGCTAACTTTTTGCTCCTGTGAAAACTGGTAAGGCATCATCAGCCTATCAAGCCCAGTTAGAACTGCATTTATCTTGCTGTAGCAAAAATAAAAATAATAGCAAACACTGGGCTTCCTTTTCCCTTCCATTTTCCACAAATAGCTCTCCATTTTACTAGCAGAACCAAGAGCGAGCACATTCGTTTTTGTTTGTTCAGAAGTGTGTGAAATTCTGCTACAAGTCTATGATAACGAGTATACTAGGCCCATTTCTGTGGTTACTAATTCTAGAGTCACAAATATACCACCTTACAAGCCTTACAAAAAGGTTTCTCAATCTCCAAACCAAATCTGGGTCTATGACAACCCCTATTCTCTCACTAAAACCACCTCATTTTTTCCTTTTATTTAGCAGAGTAACACTTGGAACATCATACGTACACAGCATTATTGGTCTAAACCAGTCCACAAAGGTGCCCTGGCGTTGATTTAGAGTCCAAATAAGAGTGTTATCCAAAAAGGCTGGGAATATCTCAAGATGTGCTTAGGTGGGCATCCGGCCCAAATGCTTCCTTCAAATGAACAAAAGGTACGGTACGTGGGGTGACAGAGAGCTCAGCTGGCTACTCTTTGGAAGGAAAATTCAAGCTGAGACTATTTCATGAATGTGAGTAGATGGATATAAGTCTCAAATATTTCCTTTAAAAATAAAAACAAATCACATTTTAGACGAGAATGAAAAAAACCTATCAGCTTTCTTTGGAATGAAATGCCCAATCTCAGATGATTTACTGAGGACAGTTTCTGTCTTCTGTAAGGACCATAATGCATTTTTTTGAGTTAGGTGTCAGGAATTGAACAGTGGGAGACACTATCAAAGATCAAGTTTTCACTTAAAAAGTCCAATTTGTGACTCACTGTAGATTCAAATTTGGCTAATATGCAAAACATTACAAATTAATAAATTCTAAATGGCTTTCAAAACCCAGTACTATTGCTCTGGAGGAAAAACTAACAGTTAGAATGATTGAAAATAAACTTGCCACCGTCACTTTTTCCATAAGTCACATGTAAATAAAGAAAAGGGGTGTTCAATAAACATCACTTCTTCCTGCAGTGCAGGATGCATGTTGATTAAATTATTATATGACTGTCTCACAGCTTTCCAAATGCTGACTATCTTATATGACATTGTCCCAATGTGCAAAAATAAATAAACCTTTTTTTGTGCAGAAGTTAGATTTTTGCCTTAAGACCGTGAAAGGCGAAGGAGCCAACTACTGGCACGGAGGCTTGGTGGGTGTCTTTAACCTGACAGCAGGTACTCGCATTTGTAATTTTGGCTGCTGATTCGGGCTGTCAGCGCTGGACGGCACCTGGGCTGGGTTAGGGATGCCGGGTGCCTGGAGCTGGGCGGATGCCGTGGTCACCACCTGCTGCTGGATGAGCTTCTGCTGAACCACCTGAGCAGTGGCTGTGACGGCAGGGATCACCTGCACCTGCTGGCCTGCTGGGGTGGCCTGGGTGAGCGTCACTGTCTGGGGGGAAGCCTGAGCCAGAAGAGAAGACAGGCACATCAGGGACATAACCAGTAATACATTCTTGGGGGGGGGATTGGTCCTTTCAAAATGTCCTTAGTAGTTTGCTTTTACAAAATGTAAAAACCATCTGGCCTGCCAAAATATGTCCTCTGGAGTAACCAAACGAAAACACAAAATTAAAAGATGGTCATTCAGACAAAAAGTGGATGCCTTGGCAAAGAATAAGGGTAGGGTCAGAAGACTGATTTTGTTGTTGTTTCCCAAAATCTGTATACCAGTGTGACTCTGAACAAAATTAAAAATGCTTAAAGCACACCGTTTATACAGCCTCATTTTGTAGCACCAACAGCACTTGCAGTACCAGGTGAAACCAATGCAGGAAGCCTGAAATGCTCCTTTCTTACGGGGGTCAGCTCATCATTGCCCACCCCCTGCTCCCCGGATGCAGGGTCCACCGGCAACACCTGTGCTCCCCTGGGGGCAGCAGCACGGCACCATAGGCCAGGGGGTACACCTGAGGTCACTGGCTGAATGGCCCAAGAAACACAGGAAAGACTCCTTCCGCAGAGCTGACAATCAGTGTGAACCCACATATGCTTATGGTTTTCCCCCTACTATTCTGAGATTATCACATCTTTCCCTGAAAGTTATTTTTTTTTTTCTGTATTATGAAAATCAAAAGTGGTTCTCTAATTAAAATTCCACTTCCTAAGGATAAAAACCAAGAATCCTCTTAAAAATGGGAAAGGTGGGATGTGCATAAAAGGTCCCTTTTATGTGTGACTAGGAACAGACCCTTTCTGGATTACCCACCTGCTGAGAGGCAGAAACCACTTGCTGGACACCAGCCACTGCTGCCTGCTGTTGGACAACTTGAGGGAGCTTCGCAACCTTTGACAAAAAAACAAAAGGTGGAATCCAAAAGAATGTGTACAAAGAGCTTTTTCTCCCTTTCTTTTCTTCTCCATTCTTTATGCAGAAAAACAGTGACCAAATGATACAAGAACCTCCAAGCTGCTCCCAGGGAACGGTGACAGAGCATCTCACCTTTTTCTGGTTTTATAGGAGGTACCAGGGATTGAACCCAGAACCTCGTACATGGGAAGCAAGCACCCAACCACGAGTCACACCTGCTCTCTGATGGGAGTATCTCACCTTTAACACCAAATAATAACCCCCCCATCTGTAATGATGCATAATGGAAGTTTAGTTTTATGGTCTTGGCCTCCTATTACGGGTAGTCAAATGCTTTCCTTTAGTAAAAACTGTCCCAAAATTTATGAGAGAATTAAATCAAGGACAGGATGAAATGTATGAGTATATTATGAGTTCCTGAAAGGGTACCCCTGGCCTCTGGGGGAGGCCCCCTCGGCACGCTCGCATGGCCCCCGGTGAAGTTACAGCTGCGAGGAACAGCGCGGATGCAAGGCGAAGCCTCAACACCCAACACTGGGTGTGGGGATGTGGACACGGAAGCTCAGCCTGCATCCAGGACGTTCCAAAGTGTTAATGGCAGCTTTTTAAATCATTTTTCTACACTTTTCTTAAAATCATGATTGAGATCTTAGAAAACTTTGGCCCTGTGTTTACTAATACATGTCTTGCTGTCTTGATGTAATAAAATGCACTCACTGCTCCTTTGTTTCTACTCGGTGCTGGCCTACAGAAGCAGAATGGGCTCATGAGCAGGCAGCTGGTGGGACCGGATCCCAAAGCCCTGTAGACCTCTGCTCCCCGCTCAATTCTCTCACCTATGGGCTGGCTGATTCTGGGGAAAACTATATGATAGGTTTGTAAAAAGACAAAGCTCCAAATAAATGCTAGCACTAGTTATAAAAATAAAAATTAACCTGAAGGTGTTTACTGGTTTATTGTAATTTAGAATAAAAATATGTAAACATGCTTCAGTAAAATAAAGCGTGCCATTTATCATACCCTCTGCAGAACTGAGGAGCCAGGGGCCACGACAGCCAAGCCCCTCCACTCAGCACACAGTGAGGAGTCAGGCTGGCATGCCGCTGAAAGTACTAAATCGTCTTGGCAAAGATACTAGATGAACATCATTAAGCCATCAGGAAACTTTCCAAAAGTCAGGAATTCTCCGCTGCAGATCCTGAGCAGAAGTGGAGCCCTAAGGCGCGAGCAGAGGCAGGGAGGCTGCCTGCTCTCCAAGGGCATCCACTGAAATGGAAGGACTGAAGGGTATCACTGTCAACACGGGATCAAAAACTGCAAACAATGTGCCACCTGCCTCCCAAGGCCAGCAGGAGAACCACTGCCTCAGCTTCTTGTCCTTGGGGTGGGCACAGGTGGAATGCCATATGCAGACACCTGGCATAAGGTCACACCACGTTACATGGCAAGGCAAGGCGCCGAATACTGCACGCCATGTGACTCTGAGACGTCACGCCCACAAAGTCAAACAGTGCCCTGCTCAGGGACACACAGATGGCGATGCTGTAAGAGAAGTGGATCACAAATGCCAGGCTCCTTGCTGAGTCTGGCAGAGGCAATGGGGGGCAAAGATGGGTCCCCAGGAGAGCCAGTGCTCAGTCCTGTTTCTTCACCTGGAAGGCAGGGGCAGGATACTCCCCTTATCCTCACTTCTTAGCCACACACTCTCTCTCTCTGGTAAGCATGCTGGATTGTACAATAAAAACTTCGCAAACAGGTCATACTCACTTGTATCTGGGTCTGCACTTGCTGCGTCCCTGCCAACTTCTGGGCCTGGGAAATGGGTGTGGTGAGGAACTGGGTTTTAAGAGTTGGCTGCGTGGCATAGGTCACCTTCTGCTGCTGGCCTTGAGCAGCAAGCTGTTGTGCAGTTATCTGCAGGAAAGGAGAAGGCTGAGGACTGGAGTCCACACAACACGCCTGCTTCCCACGGAGAGCCCTGCACTGACCAAGGACCTTCTCAAGACGACCCCAACTTCCTGTCAAACATGCCCCCAGATGAACACCCCACACCTCGGAGGCCCTCATCGTTTTGCTATTCAAGCCTGTCCCTTCTCAGCATTAGCTGCTACCAGGCTCACACCATCAACCCATCCTACATTTCCTCGCACAGTTCTAGCTTCCAGCTTTCTGCTCTGCTGTCCCTGCAAACCCCGGTACTGTCCAGGATTCTGCACTGTTTCAGCACCAAGCCAGCTCTCCAGACTGTGTCCTGCACGAGGCAGAGCACAGGAGTGCGCCAGGCCTCTTGTGGAGAGCACCACCCCGGCTGGAGTAGAGCTGGACGCTGAGTGTCAGAACCCAGCCTCACCCTCCTCGGCTCGTGCCGGGCACAGCGCACGTGCCCTGCTCAAAGCCCCACAAGGCCTGAAGAGCCCAGAGCACTGGCTCGGCCCATGACGGCCATGGCAGGGCACGGCAGAGCCTGAGTTCAGGAGGCGCGTGGCTCCTCACACGCAGTGCAAGGGCCAGAGCCGTCAGGGCCCATACATCAAGGGAACGTCAGGCTTTGTGCTGCCAGTAAGACATCGGTGTGGAGGGCCGTGTCGGGGAAGTTGAACCAGATACCTCTGGTTAGCTCTCCTCAAGTCAGGTACCCTAACCCTGACCCACAGGCCAGCCCCCCTGCTTTCTCCAGGGGGCACCTCGCCCCACCCCAGGCACGCACACACAAGGCCCTGCTTTCCACCTGGGATCGGAGCGTCCTCGGCTTCAGGGAACAGTGCTCCTCACCTGCACCCAAGCTTGCAGCTGCCCTGGCCAAATCAGCCCCATCTGTGTGTCAGAAGCCCAGGCAGGTCCCAACTAGTGAGCTAACACAGGTCCCGGCACCCTCCAGTCACACCTCACCATGCAGCCCCGGGCCCTCATGTCCCCTGCGGCTGGGTGCAGCCTCAGCACGGCCAGGCTTCTACGTTCACAGCCGCCCTCCCTACAGGCCCTCAGTCACCAACCGCTGTCACATCACAGGTATCATTAATTTCTTTTTTTTTTAAGGTTTCTTTATTTATTTCTCCCCCTTCCTTCCATTGCCTACTCTCTATCCATTCGCTGTGGTTCTTCTGTGTCTGCTTGTATTCTCATTAGGCAGCTCCGGGAACTGATCCTGGGACCTTCCAGAGTGGGAGAGAGGCGATTATTCTCTTGCGCCACCTCAGCTCCCTGTTCTGCTGTGTCTCTTATTGTCTCTCCTCTCTGTCTCTTGTTGCGTCATCTTGCTGTGCCAGCTCTCCACGTGGGCCAGCACTCCTGCACAGGGCAGCACTCTTGTGCAGAGCAGTACTCCGCACAGGCCAGCACTCCCTGTGGGCCAGCCTGCCTTCACCAGGAGGCCCTGGGTATTGAACCCTGGACCTTCTATATGGTAGACGGGAGCCCAATTGCTTGAGCCACATCTGCTTCCCATTAACTTTAAAAAGTGAGGGGAAAAAAAGGAGGGAAAAATGCAAAAATACCACCACACCAGGAGCTGCCCACCCATCCTCTGTGAAGCTCCACACACGCAACGATGGTGTGCTGAATCCGTGAATCCCAGCCAGTGTGCCACTAAAGCCACTTCCCCCTGCGCAGCAAGGCCTGACGGCGAGGCTCTCAGCTTGGGATCCAGGGAAAGGATGTGAGAAAAACACTTGAGTACCTTTTGCTGGACAGCTGCCTGGCTCTGGGTAGCTTGTGGCTGGATGGCTTTCTGTTGCTGCACAGCTTGTTGCTTGAGCTTCAGGAGCTGCTGGACATGAACAGGCTGGGCCACAACAGTCTGTCCTACAAAGACCAATTACATCTTTTTGTTATCAGCTCCAAGGCAGTGGAAACGATCACAGGGCTCCCATTAAATTCTCTATTCTAACGAGCCACTGCGGTGTTCATGCTGACTGACTTCTGTACAGATGCAAAGAGTAGATGGTAGAACAATGCTGAGACAAACGAAGCCATCCCTTTAAACACTTAAAATGTCCGCAGGTTCATAAAGAACACTTAAATAAAGATATGGGAAATTCAGAATATCCAGCAGTTAAAACTGATGGACCAAAACTTGGGGACTTTAAAATCTCTGAGAGACATTTATGCTAAAATGTAACGCAGCACGACGCAGTGCCTTTCAAGCAAAGCGCGCAGCAGAGCTAACCACTGCTGTCGCCAAGGGTGGACTCACATCACTGAACCCGCCGAAGCAGCAGCACGAGCTCCAGGCCAGGAGCAGGCACTGAGCACGTACCTGCGGCCTTCTGCGGCTGCCCGATGGCCACGCTGATGCCGGCAACGTTCATGGGCAGGGTCGTGACCCCAGGCGAGGAGACCACAGCCGCAGGGACAGACACCACAGGCGGCTTTGCCAGGGCCACCTGGGCCGCTGGGGGCGTCTGGGCTTGCATCTGACCTGGCGCTTGCAGCTGGGAGGTGGGGACCCGGGTCTGGAGGGCAACAGAAGGGTGTGAGCCCAGAGACAGGACAGCCTGCGGCTCTTCAAACACGCCCTGGCAGGAGGCCAGGCTGCAGAGGTCATTTACCATGATGACCAAGGTTGGCACGTGGTGTCTAAATGATACGAAAGCACAGGGATTACGGCCTCCGCCTCCAGCCTGACCCTTCTCTTCAACTGCTTTCTACAAAGGCCTGGGGCCCCGCGCACCAAGGCGGAGCCCACCAGCCCCACTACCGCGGTCTGGGTTTTCAGACAGCCACACAGTCCAGCCTCGGCCCCTCTTCCACCCTTGCCACTGCCCATCACTGTACCTGCTAATAACCAAAGCACATACATCATCTTTTATAGCCGCATCTCTCATTTCCTCTTCATCAGCTACCAGTGGTGGTCCCCCTGGCCCCCCTCTGACCTAATTCCTTAATTTACATTTTAAAAAAGGCAAAATGGGAGTAGCTCTATTTTTAAAGGTATAAAAAAAAACAGATAACCCAAAAAAATATAAAGAAGTAAAAATCACCTATCATCTTAAAACTGCCCACATACAAATGTTAAAATTGATGTTTATCCTTCTAGATCTTGTTCTGTATCTGTGTAGGTTGCTATGTAAAGACGGGATGAAATTACAGATGTTTTGTAATGTTTTTCTTCCCTTCACAAGTACCTGTCAATAAATACATCCTTTCTCAAAGTGGTGTCATGCTCTACTGTTGGGTTGGTCTATAATTCACTGGGTAAATGTCTTAAACACGGCATTTATGTTTTGGCTAAAATTCACATTCTTTCAACAAAAGCTTCTACACTCATCACATTGTAATTATTTCATTATTTCTTTAGGATATACTAGAAACAGGATTGCTGGATTTGTTTTTATAGCTTAATTACTCAAATTCCCTCCATAAAAGGTAACCAACAACTCCACAAAGCCCGCGTGGAGGAGATGCACACCCACGCCCTGGCCCTTCCGAGGTGTCCCACTCCTCCAACGTCAGCTGGCACTTTGGGGCATGCTGGCGAAATCACAGCCCTTTGGGTTAAGTAAGTTTTCATCTACCTGTCTCTTCTAGGGCAGGCCAGCCCTGGCCGGGGCACCTGTGCTGTGGCGCCTGAGCCCTGCTCCCCAGGGCCAGCCCTTCTGTGGTTCAGGGCAGAAGGACTCGGGCAGGGCCCCTGCACCTGCAGTCCCCGGGATCCTCGCCTGCACCTGAGCCGGGGAGAAGGTGGAGCCCTCGGGGAAGCCAGTGGTCTCCTCCGCAGCAGACCAGCGGCTCGCTGTTCCGGTGCCAGGCGCACAGACCACCCCTCGGCTGGCTGAACACAATCCATCCTCCCTGAGCCCACCTCCCTCATCACTGCTCCTCCGTTCTCCCGCACGCTGAGCTCAGGCGTCTCTGAGCCTGCCTTTCCAGGACTCTGGCACCCTGTTCACGCACCCACCTCTGGCTCCTCCCCAGACGCGGCTGTGACCTCGCAACCCCACGGCGCTCCTGGGCGCTGCACTGTCCAGCTCAGGCACCTCGAGGTGGGTCTCACTGCCCTCCGTGGTCTCGCTCACTCTCCACCTCCAAGAACCCCTCTACGGCTCAGGCTGTGATGAGCTTTGTGACAGCGGCTAAAGCGAGGGTGTGTTAGTGTTTACAGGACACACGTGGGCTGCCTTCTATTCTCTTCAGGACCTCAAGCTCTTAGTGGAAAGACAGGCCGAGACCTCGCTGGTGAGTCAGTGTCAATGCCCGGCACAGTCCTGAGCAAGCAGTCTCCGCTCAGTTACAATTTAAAAGGTGCTGCTTTTAAGAAAAAAGTTATCAGCTTACCAGCCGGGCCACCTGCAGGTTGGTGACAGTGGTGCCCGTGAGCAGCGCTCCGGGCCTGGGTGCCGTGACTGTCGTGAGCTGGGGGCTCTGCTGCTGCGCAGGCTGGGGGGGCTGCACCTGGACTTGGGGCGGCGGTGGCGGGGGTCCCGGCTGAGCCTGTGGTGGTGGGGGCTGCTGGGGCAGCTGGAGTTTCTGCTTCTGCATTTTGATAAGGTGTTCCTACAACCCAAAGAAATATCTTCTCATCAACATCAACTGTATTCCATTATTTATATAAAATGTACTGACTCTAAGTTACTCTTTTACTATCTAGTAAGTGAAAAGTAAACAGGTGCGAGTATGTAGTATGCAAGTCATCCTCTAGGCCCTTTCCAACACAAGTTATTAATTAAAAACTGACATGCCGAAAACCAGAAACAGTGATTGAGGGATTAGTAAATTCATAGCAACATGTCTAGGTTCTTCTCTCCCACAAGCCAACTGAAATCTGTAGTGTCATCAAAATCTTTAAGTCTTAAATCATGGTCCGTCTTGAAATTCCAAAATTTCTTATAAGATGTGTATCGACACCCAATTTTATTCCAACAATCTCCAAACCACTATTTAATAAATAAATCCTGTCTTTAAGAGATCAAAAGATCAAGATATCAAGATACTAATTCAGAAAATGATTCTTATTAAATATTTAGTTAGAGAATTGGTTCTGAGTTGTTCATGACCTACAGCCTCTTTCGACATGCTGAAGATGCCTCTGCAGTTGACTTAGGAGAGGACGGAAGCGGGTGGGGAACGGGGGGTTCACAGCCAAGCAGTGGACAGGGTAAGCGGAGCTCCTGCAGCTCAAACGGTGGAAAATGGCACCTGAAGGCGCTGCTGGCTTAGGGCGTGGCCTACAAAGAGGACGGGAAGGTGAGCCGGGAGGGCGAGCCGGGAGCGTGCCTGAGTGTGGGTGGGCAGGGGGTCAGACGTCCTGTCTCGTAACAAGACCGCCTCTGCTAGGACCAGATCCTTGACACACATTCTCTAATTTAGCCCTGTCCAACAAACATTTCTGCGATGATGGAATGTTCTAGATCTGCACTGCCCAATACAGTAGTCACAGCCACACGTGACTACTGAGCCCTTGAAATGCAGCAGATGCCATTGACAAAGTGAATTACTGTGCTTTGCTTTAGCTGCTTTACGCTGAACTGAACAGCCACCTAGCCAGTAGCACCTGCGTTGGCGCGGCTCTGTTCCGCCGTCAGAGGGAGCACAGCGCTTCCTCGCTCTGGCCTCGAGAAAGGAGACCGAGGCACGGGGTAACTGCAAGCTGAGCGTGGAGAGGAGGAGGGTGGGCTTTCACGCCCTGCCTCTCTCCAGTGTGACGGGGGCACAGCAGCCTCTAGCATAGACTATGCTGCTTTTTTAGAAGGTTCTGGGAATCAAACTCGGGACCTCGTACATGGGAAGCAGGCGCTCAGCCACTGAGCCACACCTGCTCCACTATGCTCTACTACAAGAGAGAGCAGAGCCCAAGCACAGGTCCCTGGGGGGCAGGACAGGGCACCAGGAGACTGAATAAGAGCAAAGGGGCTCACGGACTGGCCAGTTAGGACCCCAAGGAAATAATCCTGCAAATGAGCGATTCTCAGGAGACCAAGTGCCTGCCACCAGGCCTTCTGAAATTGTTTCAGAGTCTTCTTCCCAGCATTTTCTTTGGTACAAAGTGGCCTCTTTTAATCTTTGCTGGAGACTAAACTGCTGTGCACATAGCACAAGAAAGTTAAGGAGATAAATTTAGAAACCGGGGATTAAGGTCTCCAAAGTGATGTGTAGAAGCTGTAAACTGTTTTTATAAAAGTACAATCATGAAAATAGTACCTGTAAGACGACATTTCCTACATAAAGAGAAGGCTAAATTCTTGCAAAATAGACACTGAGCGGCACCGCTCAACAGGGCATCCAGTTATAAACACTGGCTGACCGCGTCTTGGATACATGTTTAGTCTTCTGAAAAGTGCTCACCGGGGTAAGCTTCCCGACAGCCTTGATCTGGGCTGGCGGCTGGGCCTGGCTCTGGATCTGTGCGCCCTGCACCTGAGAGCTCTGCTGCTGCTGCTGTTGCTGCTGCTGCTGCTGCTGCCGGAGGAGCTGGAAATGTGCAGGTGTGATGGTTTTCCCGGGAAGCTGGACCCCTGTGGCTATAAAGAAGTTTATTTCATTAGGTCTGGATATTGCCATTGCCCCTTGTCCTCCTTCAGTGGCTCCAGTTTGTGCTCAGATAACAAAGCTTTCTTTACCAGTAGGATGGGTTACAAAAGGAAGAATAAAATCTGTCCTCACCTTGAGACACCTGGGTCACCAAAGATCGTGTTGGGGCCTGCACTGGTGTCAGATTGGTGGTGACCACTGCTGAGGCCGTCACAGAAGTGGCCGCCCGAACACCCTGTGTCGTTGCCATGGACACCAGGTCAGGCGTGGCGGTGGCTGGGGAGCCACCTGTTCGAGGCTGTGTATGAACCACCTGAGCAGGAGCAGAACCTCCAGGCGTCTAGAAAAGGCCAGTGGAGGAAACCACAAATTACGTCACACCCTACTCCAAGGCATTTTACACCCTAGTAGGAAAGAAAAGTATAGCAAGCTCTAAAATCCCAGGAAGTTTAATACATTCTAAACTGAGGTCTTTTGACAAACTTAAAAACACTAAGAGAATTTTTGTTTCCATGTAAATTCAAAAGCGCAGCTCAGCAGCATGTGTCTTGAGCTACAGAGCAGAGGAGACAGAGGTCAGTTTCAGACGCAGTATGCCCACTCTCTTCCTGAGAAAGGTCCCAGGAACATCACACACTGACTGCCCTTTAGAAACTGGCGCCTCTCCCCAACAAACCGAGCCCCGCGTCTCCACCACCCCAGCCTGGTGCAAGGCAAGGCCCTCACCAGTCTGCTTGAGGCCTTGTGGCGGCTCAGCTTAATCCCGCCTAAAACTAAGCACATCCACACGCCAACCTGCTCCACCTCCTCGCCAGTGGAAGCAGCGGCCAGCGGCCAGAGGCTTGGAACCCGAGTCAGATCCTGCCGACGCTGTCCCCGGCTCCACAACAAATCCAAAGAGCCCACCTTTGAAATTCCCTCCAACACATCACTCACCTCTGCCAGCCTCTCTGGTTCAGAGATTCTCTGCTACTTAGTTTGGTTTTGGAGTTTGTACATTTCGCTATTGATATGCTTAGGTTCAAATCTCGTAACTTATTCTGTGCCTTCTATTTGACCCAGTTATTGTATCTTCCTCTTAATCTCCTTTATTACCTTTATTCAGGTTATTTTTTTCTCATATGACGATGTCCCCTCCCTACCCTAGCTTGTAAGCTATACAATCCATTTTTCTTCTTTTGGCAGCTCATCCAGAAATTACAATAGGAATATTATCAGAATCTAAACTTAATAACTTTATACTCTTCCTGGACAGGAAGGACCTTAGAACACATTAGCACCTTGACCCCTTTTGTGACTTTTCAATTTTTATGGTATTGCTATGTTATGTGTACCTTTTCAAAAAAAATCCCACAATAAGTTATTATCATTTGAAAAGTCAATTTCCATTTATTCGGTCCACATATTGCTCATCTTCTCTGCTCTACTTTCCTTCCAGCTTCTCAGACCTTCCATCTGGGAACCCCTTCCTTCTGCGTACATCATTGAAGTACATCATTGGGTGAAGGTCTGCTATGATTAATTCTCTCAGTTTTTGTTTGAAAATGTCTTTATTTTGACCTTGCTGTTCAGGATATTTTCAAAGGACATTGAGCAGGAAGGTTGGCGGTTTCTTTCTTTCTTTTATTATAGTAAAGGTAATCCTTCCACAGGTCCCTTGCTTCGGTCATTGCCACTGAAAAGTAAGCTGCTGAACCTCTGAGAGCAATCTTTTTCCTCTGGCTGCTCTTATTATCCTGATTGGGATAAACTATGGACTCAGCGACCGGTTCTGGAACGCTCTCATATATGAGCTTATGAATTTTTCCTATATTTTCTCTGCCCCATTTTCTCACTGTCCTTTTTGGAACTCTGATAAACCATGGGTTATTAGCACTTCTCACCCTCTATTCCATGGTTCTTAAGTTATTTGTCATATTTCCATCTTGTCTCCCATGCTGCTTTCTAGTTAACTTCTTCTAACATGTCCCAATTCACTAAATCTCTGTGTGTAATATATTAAGCCCACCTATCAGGTTTTTTCAATTTTGGCAATCTTATTTTTCCTTTAGAAAAATTTTTTATAGGCTTTTCAAATATATTTTCCTGATTTTATACAGATAAGCTCAAGTTTCTCCTCTGTTTCTTTAAAATAGAAGGTATAATTATTTTATAATCCATGCTTGATAATTCCAACATCTCACGTCTTTATGGAACTGTCCTGTCTGCTGTTTCTGCTGGTTCTCACTCATGGTGTCTTGTTTCCTGGTGTCAGTGGTTATTTTTGACTATATGCTGCTCTTTGTTCTTGAAAATTATTTGTAGAGAGTCTAAGAAGTCCACTATAAAGACATATTCCCCCAGAGAAAATCTGTCAGCTACTCACAAACACTACCAGTCCAGGTCTACTTCACTTGACTTCGTTTTTTACCCTTTAAGGTAATATCAACTCAAGCTATAACCTGACAGAAGAGCCAATTTGAGATTACAACTTCATTAGGGACAGTTGTCCCCTCACCTCTTCTCAGCACAAAGGCAAGTATCCTTTTAACACCTCAAGTAGGGATGGGATGGCAGCACAGGTGGGTTTCACTTCTTGCTCACTCTTGCCTTAAGGGTTTAGCCGTTAGAGCCCAGTGGATCAACAGCCTCCTTTTAGATGCTCCACTGCAGGCCAGAGCCTGGACATGTGCCCCCTTTTCCCATAAGCCAAAACTGACTCTCAAGGCACAAGCAGGAGGACTTCCGGCAAGATGGTGGCTGAGTGAGCTTGCCTTGCCGTCTCTCCTGGGAAGAGGCAGCTGGGCGCCGCTGGAGGTTCTCCGGGACCAGGCTTTTTCGGGATTTTTGCAGGGCAGGAAGCGTCTGGACATCGATTTGGTGGGAAGGTAACGGAGAGGATTGGTCTATAAGATATAATTTGGGTTCTATTGCCCGGAGGTGAGACCTGCACACGGGCTGCTCCCTCCTTGGGGGTGGGCTGAGCCGCAGAACCCGCACTTCGGCCGCGCTTTTTGGTAGCTCTGCGGTGCAGGGGAATTCGAGAGTCCTGGGCGGGCTGTTGGGGGGTTGATGGGACAGGATGCCTTTGCGGATCGATTTGGGGAGACAGACGGTGTTTTGTTGTGAAGCGGGGAAATTTTTGATTGCGGACACAAATAATAGCGCTTCCGCCTGGAGCCCCGCCCCCACAGGCCCGGCTGCCGATCTGCAACGGAATTAGATAGCTGAATTGATGAAATATCCACATAAATAAACCCTAGTGAGTAAGTGAATTGCAGGGTTCAGACATAATATAGAGTCTGCGGATCTGACTGCCCCCATAGGGCTGGCGCCCAGCTGCGGGGCTCCCTGAGGGCTGTGTTACACTGCAGGGCTCCCAGGCTTCTTGTTGACCAGATTTGAGGTGGCCAGGTCTGAATCCCCTAAACTCTGGTGTCCCACACCCCAGAGTCTCACACCTCTTGAGTCTTCAATATCTCAGACTTTCCACCCCTGAATCCATCACGCCCTGAGGTCCATCTGAGGTCCTTGAATGCCCTAGCCTTCAACGTTTGCATTTTTTCTTTACCGTTTCATTTTGTTTTGTTTCTATTTTCATTTTATCTTATTTTTTTACTTTTTTTAATGTCCTGAGTGCTAATATTGCATTATCCCCTAGTCTTTTCTCCCAGCGTATTCCCCAAAGTCTTTTTTTTTTTTTTAAAGATTTTTTTTTTTTATTATTTAATTCCCCTCGCCTCCCCCGGTTGTCTGTTTTCTGTGTCTTTTTGCTGCGTCTTGTTTCTTGTTTTTTTGTCCGCTTCTGTTGTCGTCAGCGGCACGGGAAGTGTGGGCGGCGCCATTCCTGGGCAGGCTGCTCCCTCCTTTGCGCTGGGCAGCTCTCCTTATGGGTGCACTCCTTGTGCGTGGGGCTCCCCTACGCGGAGGACACCCTGCGTGGCGCGGCACTCCTTGTGCGCATCAGCACTGCGCATGGGCCAGCTCCACACAGGTCAAGGAGGCCCGGGGCTTGAACCGCGGGCCTCCCATGTGGTAGACGGACGCCCTAACCACTGGGCCAAAGTCTGTTTCCCCAAAGTCTTTTTTTTTATTCAGTTATTTAGGGTTTTTT
Source organism: Dasypus novemcinctus (assembly GCF_030445035.2). Lineage (NCBI taxonomy): Eukaryota > Metazoa > Chordata > Mammalia > Cingulata > Dasypodidae > Dasypus > Dasypus novemcinctus. The sequence continues at coordinate 6,936,795 of NC_080691.1, forward strand.
TTTGGTTGTTGCTGTTGTTGTTGTAGTTGGTGTTGCAATTGTGGTTTGCGTATATCGGTTTTTTTTCTTTCCCCTACCTGTTCCCCACCCTTTTTCTTTTTTTCCTTTGTTCTCTTTTTTTTTTTCTCTTCATTTTTTGTTTTTTCTTTTTCTGTTTTCGCTCTCCCTCTTGTCCCTCATTTTCTACTTATTTTATTTTAACTCAATTATACAATAGGTGCTGCAGGGAACACCTCACATCTGTTGGGTTTTCTCATCTTTCACTGCCTCATTTCTATGTGAACTGATTTAGGCTACCTACACTATCCCCTTTCCCCTATATCTTGATATCCACGATCATCTACTGTCTCTCCTATATTCCACCTCCCATCTCCCTTCCTTTGATCCACAAAGTATCTAACTCTTAATTCCTAATACCCTTGCTTTGTTTTCTGTCTGTTATCCACTCTTGAAACTAATACCTTTCTTTTCTCTTTCCCTCTCTCACGAAAGCAATAGCTTTTTAGCTCATACCATATTCCTCCCATATTCAGTCAGCTACCTCATAATAGGTACTCTACCTACTGCTACAACTCTACACAATTTTACATGAATCTAACCTCCATCCTCCCAGATCTCATATTCTTGCTTTGTTAACATATATCACCAATACTACCTTACACTTTTTTCTTGCTTACACAATTACCTTTCCCCGGCACTAATACTTTCCTTTAAAGTGAACTTAACCAGCAACAAGAAATTAGAATAAGAAGAACAAAGTGACAAAGAGAAGATACAACATTTACGCAAAAACAACAGCTAATTAATCTCCAAGAGTAGACAAAGAAGCTAAGGAACTGATTAAACCCGTCAAGGAAAAAAGATGACCAGACAGCAACAAAAATCTACAAACCAAACCAGTAATCAGGAAAACATGGCTGAATCCAATCAACAAATTAAAAATCAGGAAGGGGAGCAGAACTTCGCTCAAGCAATGAAAGATTTCAGAACATTTATCACCGACAAATTTGATGAAGTAATGAAAGAGGTTAACAACATGAAGACAACACTTGGAGGGGAAATTGCAGACATACGCAAAAAGATAACAGATATGATGGGAATGAACACCACAGTTCAAGAAATCAAAAATACACTTGCAGCAAATATCAGCAGACTAGAAGAGGCAGAGCAGAGAATTAGTGATGTGGAAGACAGTACATCAGAAATCAAACAGATAGTAGAAGGGGTCGATAAAAAGATAGAAAAAATCCTGCTAGGACTTAGGGACCTGAATGACAATGCAAAACGCTCAAACATACGTATTATAGGCATTCCAGAAGGAGAAGAGAAGGGAAAGGGGTCAGAAGGAGTGTTGCAGGAAATAATGGCTGAAAACTTTCCAAATCTACTGAAAGAGACAGATGTACATATCCAAGAAGCACAGCGCACTCCACTAGTCGTAAACCCCAACAGGCCCACGCCAAGACACACACTTGTCAAATTATCCAATGCTCAAGACAAAGAGAAAATCCTAAAAGCAGCAAGAGAAAAGAAAACCATCACATACAAGGAAAGCTCCATAAGATTAACTGCTGATTTCTCATCTGAAACCATGGAGGCAAGAAGGCAGTGGTATGATATATCATCAAAGTACTAAAGGAAAAAAATTTCCAACCAAGAATACTCTATCCAACTAAACTAGCATTCGAACATGATGGAGAGTTCAAAATATTCACAGATAAACAGAAACTGAAAGAGTATACCAACAAGAAACCTCCCCTTCAAGAAATTCTAAAGGGAGTTCTGCAGGAAGAAAGAAAAAAACAGGACAGGCAGAGTTGGAGGAGAGTATAAGAGCAACAAAAAAAGACAAAAATAGAAGGAAAAAAAATACAAACAAAATATGACAAACACAAATCCAATCAAAATATGGCTAACACAAATAATTCCTTGAAAGTAATAACACTGAATGTCAATGGATTAAACTCACCTATCAAAAGATTCAGACTGGGTCACTGGATAAGAAAATATGACCCATCCGTATGCTGTCTACAAGAGACACATCTTAGACCCAGAGACGCATGGAGATTGAAAGTGAATGGCTGGAAAACAATCATACAAGCAAACAGTAACAAAAAAAGGCAGGAGTAGCTATATTAATATCAGACAAAATAGACTTTAAATGTGAAACAATTGTGAGAGACAAAGAAGGACACTACATTTTAGTGAAAGGGAAAATCTGTCAAGAAGATCGAACAATCATAAATATTTATGCTCCTAACAAGGGTGCCTCTAAATACGTGAGGCAAACGCTGGAAAAACTAAGTGAAACAATAGATGCATCTACAATTATAGTGGGGGATTTTAATACACCACTATCTACCTTGGACAGAACATCACGAAAGAGAATCACTAAAGAAACAAAACATTTGAACAGTATATTAGAGGAGCTGGATCTAATAGACATATATAGATCATTACACCCAAACACAGCAGGATATACATTTTTCTCAAGCACACATGGATCATTCTCCAAGATAGACCATATGCTAGGCCACAAAGGAAAGCTTAATGAATTCAGAAAGATTGAAATCACACAAAACAATATCTCTGACCACAGTGGAGTCAAGCTGGAAATTTGCAAGGGACAGAGACCCAGGTTTCACACCAAGATGTGGAAATTAAACAGCACACTCTTAGAAAAACAGTGGGTCAAAGAGGAAATCTCAAAAGAAATCAATGACTACCTTGAAACAAATGATAATGATAACGCAACATACCAAAATTTACGGGATGCAGCAAAAGCAGTACTGAGAGGGAAATTTATAGCCATAAATTCATATATCAAAAAAGAAGAAAGAGCAAAAATTGACTAACTGCACATTTGAAGGAATTAGAAAAACAACAACAAAGTAACCCAACAGGAAGAAGAAGGAAGGAAATAACAAAGAAAGGAGCAGAACTAAATGAAATAGAAAATAAGAAATCGCTTGAAAAGATAAACAAGACCAAGAGCTGGTTTTTTGAGAAGATCAACAAAATTGACAAACCTTTAGCGAGTCTAACAAAGAAAAAAAGAGAGAAGATGCAAATACACAAAATAAGAAATGAGAAAGGCGATATCGCCACTGACCCCAAAGATATAAAGACTATCATAAGAGGATACTTTGAAAAACTATATTCCAACAAAAATGACAATTTAGAGGAAATGGACAAATTCCTAGAAACACATAAGCAACCCATATTGACGAAAGAAGAAATTGATGATCTTAACAAACCAATCACAAGCGGAGAGATAGAATCAGTCATTAAAAATCTCCCAACTAAGAAGAGCCCAGGGCCAGACGGCTTCACAGGTGAATTCTACAAAACATTCCGGAAAGAACTAACACCAATCCTGCTGAAACTATTCCAAAAAATTGAAACAGAAGGAACATTGCCGAACTCCTTCTATGACGCCAACATTACCCTAGTACCAAAGCCAAACAAAGACACCACAAGAAAGGAAAATTACAGACCAATTTCTCTAATGAACCTAGATGCAAAAATACTTAACAAAATACTTGCTAATCGTATCCAACAACACATTAAATGAATTATACACCACGACCAAGTGGGATTCATTCCAGGTATGTAAGGATGGTTCAACATAAGAAAATCAATCAACGTAATACACCATATAAACAGATTGAAGGAAAAAAATCACATGATTATATCCATAGATGCAGAAAAAGCATTTGACAAAATACAGCACACTTTCTTGATAAAAACACTCCAAAAGATTGGAATACAAGGAGATTTTTTGAACATGATAAAGAGTATATACGAAAAACCTAAAACCAACATTGTTTACAATGGAGAAATCTTGAAATCCTTCCCTCTAAACTCAGGAACAAGACAAGGATGCCCATTGTCTCCGCTCCTATTTAACATTGTCTTATAAGTACTTGCTCGAGCACTGAGGCAAGAACCAGATATAAAAGGCATTCGAATCAGAAAGGAAGAAGCCAAAATTTCACTATTTGCAGATGACATGATCCTATACATAGAAAACCCTGAGAGATATACAACAAAGCTTCTAGAACTCATAAATGTGTTTAGTAAAGTCTCAGGTTATAAGATCAATGCGCAAAAATCACTAGAATTTCTGTACACCAATAATGAGCAAGCTCAGGAGGCAAGCAAGAAACAAATACCATTCACAATAGTACATAAAAAAATCAAATACTTAGGAATAAATTTAACTAAAGAGGTAAAAAACTTATACACCGAGAACTATACAAGACTGTTCAAGGAAATCAAAGAAGACCTAAATAAATGGAAGAATATTCCTTGTTCATGGATAGGAAGAGTGAATATTATTAAGATGTCTATCCTACCAAAACTGATCTACACATTCAATGCAATCCCAATAAAAATCAACACAGCCTTCTTTAAGGAACTAGAAAAACTAACTCTGAAATTTATTTGGAAAGGAAAGAGACCCTGAATAGCCAAAGACATACTGAAAAAGAAAAACGAAATTGGAGGAATCACACTACCTGACTTCAAAACATACTACAAAGCTACAGTAGTGAAAACAGCATGGTATTGGTATAAGGAGAGACACACAGACCAATGGAATCGAATTGAAAGGTCAGATATAGAACCTCACATATATAGCCATATAATATTCGATAAAGCCATCAAACCCTCTCAACTGGGACAGAGTGGCCTATTCAACAAATGGTGCCTGGAGAACTGGATAGCCATATGTAGAAGAATGAAAGGATTACCATCTCACACCTTATACAAAGATCAACTCAAGATGGATCAAAGACCTAAATATAAGAGCCAAGACCATAAAAACCTTGGAAAGCAGTGTAGGGAAACATCTACAGGACCTTGTAATAGGAAATGGATTCATGAATATCACACCAAAAGCACGAGCAGCAAAAGAACTAATAGATAAATGGGACTTCCTCAAAATTAAATCCTTCTGCACCTCAAAGAAGTTTGTCAAGAAAGTAAAAAGGGAGCCAACACAATGGGAGAAAATATTTGGCAACCATATATTTGATAAGAAACTTATAACTTGCATATATAAAGAACTCCTATATCTTGAAAATAAAAAGATAAACAATCCATTTAAAAAATGGGAAAAAGATTTAAACAGACACTTCTCCAAAGAAGAAATACAAATGGCTAAAAAGCACATGAAAAAAATGCTCCAAATCTCTAGCTATCAGGGAAATGCAAATCAAAACTACAATGAGATACCATCTTACTCCCATAAGATTGGCAGCTATGAAAAAAACAGAAGAATACAAATGCTGGAGAGGATGTGAAGAAAGGGGAACACTCATCCACTGCTGGTGGGAATTCAGAAGGATCCAACCATTCTGGAGGACAGTTTGGCAGTTTCTCAAAAAACTAAGCATAGATTTGCCATACGATCCAGCAATACCACTGGTGGGTATATACCCAGCAGAACTGAAAACAAGGACACAAACCGATATATGTACACCAATGTTCATAGCAGCATTGTTCACTATCGCCAAAAGTTGGAATCAACCCAAATGCCCATCAACAGATGAGAGGATCAATAAAATGTGGTATATAGACACAATGGAATACTACTCGGCTGTAAGAACAAACACACTACAAACACACGTGATAACATGGATGAATCTTGAGAACCTTATGTTGAGTGAAGCAACCCAGGCATTGAAGGACAAATACTACATGAACTCAATGATATGAAATAAGAAAGCTGCCTCAGAGAGCTAGAGACTGAATGATAGGCTTACAGGAAATCAGGGGGTGGAGGAAGAATGTGAGCCGACGTCTGCAGGGGTGCAATCTATGATGAGCTGGTGGTAAGTATGAGCACAAAGAAGAGATAAAATGGGGGCAAGGGTTGCCCTTGGATGGGGCTTTGCGGGTTTGAGGGGGGCTGGGGATGGGCGGATGGGTAATATTGCCCAAAAAGTGGGGGGAGGGAAGGGTAGCATACGAACATAGGAGAGTGTCAGGTGTTGGTCGAAAGTAAAATGCTGAGAAAATATAATTAAGAGCGTTACCTGTTTAGGATGCTCGGAGGGGATGGTTGGATGTGGGACGGGCTCCTGGGGAATGTCTGAATGCTCATTTTGCCAGAGTGGGTGGTACCATTGGGTAGAGACCCAAGTAATGAGAGTGGGGGTGGACCGACATCCTGGGGAGGACTAAAGCCATCAAACAGAGGGAACTGTATCTCTCGAGAGAAAGGGTGGCTCCCAGGGCATTGGGGCAGTTGAGCAAGTTAGGCCCTGAACACTGTTGCAAGTATCTCTGGACGGGGCTCCTTAGGAAACGGAGGTTGGCTGTCACTGTGGGCACCAAGGTGGATGGGAAAATGGATGTTAAATGTGTGGAACCAAAGTAAATGTGGGGTAACAGAGGACTTTCACGAGAGTACACAAGGATGGATATAAAACACGTAATATTACACCATAAACATATAGGGGACGACAGACTAATAAAGTAAACCATAATGTAAAACATAGGATAACTAAAAATTTAGAAAACTGTATATCCTAAAGTATGGAACACAATGTAAGCACAGATGTCACCTTGTTTGAAAGCTATTGTCTCAGAGTCTGTACATCACTTTAAGTAAATATGATATGAATAAGTTATAAGAATATCGCTGTGGAAGGGAAAAGGTTTAATGGTAGATGTGGGGGAGTACCGTATATTGTATATATGAATTACTGTGGTCTAGGACTCTTGAGAAGAGAAGTTCAATAAATAGGGAAAGAAAAAAAAAAGATAGGATGTAGAATTTTTCCAAGTCAACACGTATTCTATATCTAACCTTTAAACCCATCGCTATATGCCATTTTACTAGTAAGGGACCCTGACATTACACTGGACTTCAATTTTAAGGAAGTTTTGGATCACAGAGTGGTTCAACAATGGCAGCGGAGGAATACTGGTATAGGATACTATTGACAGGTGATATATGACTGACAGCGAGTTGTACAGGCATATGCCCAGGGTGCATGTTAATGTTTGGATATACTCATAGTGGCAACAATTAAAAACTACAGTTGGGGGGGTACTGAGTTCCTGGCCGGGGGTGCTGTCGTGGTCCCTGGGGGAACAGCGGCAGTCCCCCAGGTGCAACGGTAAGGACCAGGAAGGAATGAGGGTCCAAGAGTGAGCCCCTGATACTAATGACTATGTTTGTGAGCCTATATGCCTGAAATAAGAACAAGGCCTAGAGCAGCACTGTGCCTGGGAATTTCCTCCTGACAGCCTTCATGTTACTCAAATGTGGCCAGTCTCGAAGCCAAACTCAGCATGTAGATGCAGTGCATTCCCCCCAGCGTGGGACATGACACCCGGGGATGAGCCTCCCTGGCACCGAGGGATCACTACCAAATACCAGCTGAAGATGGAACTAGAAAATGACCTTGAATTAAAGGTTCATGCAGATCAGCAGAATATCCCTGTCTACATATAATAACATGACTTTAAAATGCTGTTTGATCTAACGTAAGGGGGAAATGGAAAGCAGAAATGAGTTTATATGGCTACGAGTCTCTAAAAAAGAGTCTGGAGGCTGTCAGAAGGATTGCCCTTATGCACAACTGAGCAGAGTCCAAGAGACAGATAAAGTAGATACAATCCCCAGGTATTGGTTCCTTTGAGGGCTAAAGAGACCCACGGGTTCTATGGTCATGGCAGACGGGGTTCACTGCCATGTCAGATAGCCCTTCTTTGGAGCTGGTGTTTCTGCGTGATGGATCTGGACTCAGATGGGATCTCTTTTCATAAGACTTTCATCCTACTTTACTGGAATTGTAGTTGGTGTTGGGGTTTAAGATATATTTAGGGGATTTGAATCTCTGGACTGACAATAGGATAGCCAGGCCCTGAGCGTCAACAGACTCCAGCTCCTACAATCTGATTTACTGGACTCACCTCACTCAGCTAAGATGGAGTTGAAGAAGGATAACCACCACACCATGGAGCCTAGAGTGCCTACAACTGAAAGCAGGAGGATTGCATCCAGTATCCATGTGGAATCTGAGCCTCCTCCTGACATAGAGGTGCAATGGACACAACCAATCCAAGGCCCACAGAGAAAAGGTGGCATTGGAGTGGGAAAAGTGGACATGGTGGCTGATGGATATGGGGAGTGGCAGGAAAAGATGAGATGTGGAGGCGCCTTTGGGACTTAAGAGTTCCCCTGGATGGTGCTTCAGGGGCAATCACCGGACATTGTAAATCCTCCCAGGGCCCACTGGATGGAATGTGGGAGAGTATGGGCCATGATGTGGACCACTGACCATGAGGTGCAGAGATGCCCAGAGATGTACTTGCCGGGTGCAATGGATGTGTCATGATGAGGGGAGTGAGTGTTGCTGGGGGGGGGGGGGGGGGGGGAGAATGGTGGATGGGGGTGGTGGGGCTGAATGGGACCTCATATATATATATGTTTTTTTAATGTAACATTTTTACAAAATCAATTAAAAAAAAAAAAATCAAGGCACAAGCAGCTTCAGTGCACCCTGTTCATCTCCTTGGGTTTCTTTTTTCCCTTATATTTTGGCCTGATAATTATTTATTCTTTTGTCAGCTCCTTGAGGCTTTAAGATCTTTTAAATGTTTATCCCATAGTTTTAGTTCATTAAGAGGGTGGTGTAAATAAACTAGTTTACTTTACCAGAAACAGAAGGACTTTCCTGAAACACAGAAATTGTTTTCTCCCTAGCGTTTTCTGCTCTAGTCAAATTAACTCTCCAAGAACACACCTCTGCCCAGAGACGGTCAAGGGCACCCCACTGCCTGATGAGTAATGCTTGATAGTCAACACTTCACCAGAGCCTAGCCCCAGCGTTGCAGCGCCGTGCACACTGGAGCCACTCAGTAAAAATTCCGTAACCCAGGGGTTCTTAACCTTTTCTGTTCCATGGACCTCTTTGCCAGGCAGGTGAAAACCAGGGACCCCGTCTCAGAAGTTTCATAAAAACTATAAAAAACGGCAGAGTTTTATAAAAACAAACAATTTTATAACACTCATCTAGTGTCAGGTCTAACTACAGTAATCTCTAAGTATGGATGAGCGGAAGTGATTTTTCGAGATATGCAACACCTATAACATGATGTGAAATGAATGCTACTGTAATTTATTGCATACATTCATAGTGAAGAAAATGATAGGTTTCAGTTAGAAGTGAGAGAAAATAAAGATCCTAAGTTTATTTTTTTCAATTCAGGCTCGTGGACCCCTGAAATCTTTCTGAAGACCCCTTGGGCGTCTGTGGACCCTGGTTAAGAGCCCCGGCCTTAAAGGGAGGGGAGGTCATCTCCCGTGGACATGGGGGCTGCATCAGCCTTTCGGCTCCTGTGGATTGTGCTGTTATGAACACGTGTGTCCGTGGTTCTCTCTGAGTACCTGTGTTCAGTTCTCTGGGGCAGATACCTGACAGTGGAGTCGCAAGGTCACATGGTACTTCTAAGTTTAACTTTTTGAGGAACCGAGAAATCATTTTCCACAGCAGCTGTCCCATTTTACTTTCCCACCAGCAATGCATGAAAGTTCTCCACATCCTTGCCAGTGTTTGTTATGTCCCTTTTTTATTATCATAGCCTTCCTACTTGGTGTGAAGTGGCATCTCATTGTAGTTTGTGGTACTAGTAGATTTTAAAACATTGCTTTTTTCTTATGCAGAACATTATGTTTTGGGTCTATGACTAAATTGAAAATAGAAATATAAATTCAAAACTCAAAACTTAATTTTAGAAAATTAATTTATGCTGAAATAATGAGGAAAAGCAGGTGGCACAACACTAGAATGTGTAGTTTGATTAGCTTCCTTATTTCCATTTGATCACGTGCTCAGAGACTTGCTTCTTTCCTCTGCCCAGTGGAGCCCCCTGATCTCTTCCCACATGTAGGGTCTAGATCTCTGCTAAGAACCTGGCCGCTCCCTCTCTGTGCCCCCAATCCCCGCATGCACCCTGGCAATGCACAGGAAAGCATGTCACCCAACACACAGGATGCCGAGCCCCTTTCCGGCCCGATACGCACAAGAGCAGCCCTCGCTGCCCTCTCTGGCCCCAAATGCAGGCAGGGCCTGGCGCTCGGTGGGCACCCCGACACCTGAATCAGTGGTGCATCCTCACCTCTCACCTACCTCTTCTCTGGAAGTTGTTCCTGGAGGGAAATTTTTTCAAGAAACTCATTTTTTTCACTTCACCAAAAAGTACAAAATAAAAGCATTCTCCAAATGCCTGAATGTTTCTGAAACTATCACACTGATCACCTACTTATTTTATGAAGTTCAAACTAGATTAGGAGTTATTCTTTTCATCAATCAAGTATTAAAAATAAAAATAATTTCCCCATGACCATTAATTTATGGAAACAAAACCATTCTCTGTGTGTGAGCAACTCACAGTTAAAGCTCCAGGTGCCACTGGTGCAGCGAGACGCTTGTTAACAGACTGGAAGGTGGCCGCAGGGACACCTGCTATGCTGCTCATGATGACATTGCCACTCACTGTGTTGGCAGAGAGAAGAGTGCTGTCAGGCAAGAGAGCCACAAATACAACTAAGTTCTTACTTCAGCATTCTGTATTCTTCTTACCGGTTGGAATGCTTGTCCCAGGAACTGATGTTTTAATGGTTCCTGCCTGCTTCAGAAAGAAGATTATGTGAATGGCATCTGTCAAGTTCTCTCTGCTCATACCCTTGAAAGGCTTCCCACTTCATTCATAATCACACTCAAACCCTTGACCGTGGTTACAAGGCCACCCCCAAGCCTGTCTCTGGCCTCCTCCTTCCCCAGCCTCATTCTGCACCACTCGTCCTGTGGCCTCAGCCAGGCCGACCTTTCGAACCTCACGATGGCCGGGCTCCCAGGGCCTCTGCACTGGCTGTTTGTCATTCTCGCATGCCTAACTCCTTGTCAGGCCTGAGCCTAAACGCCCTATGAAAAGCCCTGCTACAATGCTTTGTTTCCTTCCTGTCGACATTTACAATGGCCAGGCTTTGCTCGCCTCCCATCTTAGCACAGGAGTGCCAACTCCAGGAGAGCAGGGACCCTACCTGTCTTTCTCACCCCAGAGCCCCTGTGCCAAGTCAGTGTGTAATGAAGACATTTGTTTGTTTTTTGAATTAAGAAGATCCCACTACAGCAATTACACTTTTTAAAAAACAACTGAGGAAATGGTTCTGCATAGTTTTTTTCTCGCCTGGCTGATAGTCCAACTAGTCCAATGAGCCCTAAGAAAGTCTCTGGGAGTGTAATGCTGCGTGTAGGATTCAATTTGTGTCTAACAGAAAGGAACATCCACACAACGCACCCAGCAAAAGAGGACACCAAACGGGGCTCACGGTGACCTTGGGGTCTTCAAGATCATAATTTCTGCCTTTCCTTTCCTCATACTTTTCATTTACTGTACAACCTTCTACACTGGACGTAAATGAGGTTTAAGATGTGCATGTGTGTGAGCGCACACATTCTTATTTGATGGAAAAGGAGGGCAGGCTCAGCAGAAGACTGCTTATTTCGGCACCTGCTGCACCATCACAAAGTATTTGCTCTGTGAGTTTGAAGGAGGAAAAGAAGGCGACTTCTTCAGAGTTATGCTTCACAAAATCTTGTTAATTTGAAACTTTCCAGTCACTTCCACTAAGAAGAGCTGCCTCATCCTCCCAAATTATTCACAAAAATATGTAAGGCCACAAAGGCCCCGCAAGACAGAGTGGCAGAGTGTGGGTGAAGACATGTTTTGCTAGGGGAAAACCTGGCCTTGTATCTGTTTCCTCAGAGAGGAAAACGTGGAGGCTGGAAGTAGGATAGAAATTTCAGCCAGTATTCATCCTAACGGAACGCATTTCAACCCTGTGCCAGCATGTGGCGGTTCAACCCTGGCGAGCACGCTGGGACGGGCCTCCTCCTCACCAGCACTGCTGCACCGCCCACTGTGGTTACCGCAGGCTGCCCCTTCGGCTGGGGCTGCACGGGCTGGGCCTGGGGCGGGACCTGGGGCTGGGGCTGGGGTGCGGCCTGGGCCTGGGCCTGTGGCGGTGCCGCTGGCTGCCCTACTGGCTGCTGGCTGGCTGCCGGCTGAGGCTGTGGCAGTGGCGGTGGCGGTGGTGGCGGCTGCTGCTGAGGCTGCTGCTGCGGCTGCGGCTGCGGCTGCGGCTGGGGAGGCTGTGCCACGGCGGGCTGCTGGGCCTTCTGCTGGTCAGCCAGAGCCTGAAGCCGCCAGGGAAGAAAAGAGAAATGGCGGTGAGGGCTGAGAGCCCTCCCCCCTCACAGTCACCGTAATCCAGTCTCACTTGCTGAGGAGTCGCAACCAAGTGACAATTAAAAGTTTCTGCCCCAGTAACCAGAAGGTCCAAGATACCCAAGACTCCCCACCTTTTTCTCTTTTGCAATTCGTTCTGCACGAAGAGACGCAACCTGAATAGGAGGCAGGGGCTTGTCGTAGTTGATTCCACTGAAAAACAGAAGCACAAACATGAAAAGGAAACATGCAAGCTCCAAAACGGGCCAAGATTCTACAGTCTAAAAGCCCTCATTCCCCAAGCTGCCAGACGATGGGTGCCGCGCTCTGTACACCTCCCAAGGCAGGAGCAGCCTTGGCGTGGCTGTGCTCCAGGGTGGGAGCAAGAGCAACAGTGGGACACAATGCCCTCATGACGCCGGTCTCAGAGAAGAGTGACGGCTGTACTGGGTGGCCCAGGCCATCTTCTCCTGCCCTTCCTCCCAAGAGCGCACCCTGGCAGGAAGCACCTGGGTATGTGCCTGGGAATGTGACGTGGCCCAGAATGGCTGCTGGCCAGAGTCATCCAGCATAGCACAGAGGCCACTCACAGTACAGCGGATGGCCAGACCCCTGTCCAGCAAGGCTGAACTGCTCAGAGCATGTCAGCTAGCAGGCGCACATCCATTCGTCTCATCCCCCTGCCACGTGTGGCTCAGGAGGTGGACAAATCCGTCCAGCCCCCAGCTGTCCTGCCCACCAGCCCTTCCTCCCCTCCCTCCCATGTCTTGCTGGAATCTAGGGTCTGTCCCCCATGCCCTCGATTATGGAAGGCCCCTCCATCATGAACCCAGAACTGCCTTGTGCTTGTCCCCAGGGCACTTGGGAAAACCGTGTGTTGTTCTGGAAGCACTGTCCATGAGTGTCCTTCATGTCAGGCAGCAAGGAGGACCCACCTTCCCTGCTGATGAGCCCCCGAGGCCCTGCACAGTTTCAGGCATGCGGCTTGGCATTGACACAAGTGCAGCGAGACAGTCCACGCTCCCTGCCGCAGGTGCTGGCCACGTGCCTGCCACGTACCCTGGGCTGCAGGACCCCCGACCTGCAGATGCTGGCCATAGGCCTGCTGTGCACCCTGGGCTGCAGGACCCTACTTCTGGGGGTGGGGCGACTGGGGGGGAAACAAACAAATCCAGTGATGACATAGCATACCATCAAGAAAAAGAGAGCAGAGGAGGGTGCAGTTTCCAACAGGGTGGCAATGGGAAGCCTCGCACCAAGTGAAAGGCTGGTGGGGAGCCACACAGATGTCTGGCGGAAACCACTGTGGAGTGACCAGCCAAAGCCAAGTCTCCAGCAGAGGCTGCCGGAACTCGCTGGGAGCACCGAGGAGGCCAGCATGGCTAAGCAGGAGCTCAAACGGGAGGGCCTGGTCCACGGAGCTCTGCCTGGGGGCACGGCCTGGGCTTCCACCCGGGCTGAGATGGGCAGTAGGAAGGGACGTGGTTCAGGCTCCCATTGAAAAGGACCCCTCTGGCTGCCAGAACAGAGACTGCAGCTAAACGAGGAGGAAGGCAGGGGACTAGAGAGGACGCAACAAAAGACCTTATTTAGAGGCCAGTGGCTTGAACCAGAGGCGGTGACTGCACTCTGAATTTCCCCAACGTTCTACTATTAACAAGAGTCAGACACATGGGAAACCGGAAGGACCTTTATAGCAGACACCCACGTAAGCACCACTTGCATTCCAGATGACGTCTGCTTCCTCACACCGACTCACCGCCCTACCATCAACGCACCTTTTCTTCCTCTGATGCACTGCAAAGCAAGACCACTCACCCCTAAACTGGACATATTTTAAGGTCAAGTCAGGAGGGCTTCTGACAGTTTGGAGGAGGGGAAACGCCTCCTGGCACTCCCAGGGCCCTGCACACTCGCTGTGCTGCTCACGCGTCTTTTCCACCAGGTTATCGGCAGGGACAAGATACGCTTTCAGATCCGTACCTGCCCTTGGCCGTCGCTCTGCGCACCAGTACTCTCAGGGCGGCCTATCCAGGCCTCAGCCTGACAGGGAGCAGGCCACGCTGCGGGAACCCCTAGCTCAGAGAGCAGCTGCTGAGAGCAGGGCTGACCCTGCCTTCACATGTGAACTCTGTGCTACCCCCTAGCTGCTGCCTGGAACAAACCTTCTGCCCACACCACACTACCCTTAGTGAATTTAAGTGAACAGTGAATGAAATCATCTCAAAGAGTGAAAAACACATCATGAATACAGAAATACCTTTCTGCCAACACGGAGGCATGCTTGGGATTTTTCTGAAAGGGATTCATGCCAAGCCTGCAGTACAGAAAGTGAGACAATAATTACCAAACAACGGAAAAATATAATGAAGGAGATGATAAAACAAATACTAAAAATTAAGCTTCCAACAGTTTTACTCGGTCACAATTAGCATAAAATATTAATTTAAGAAACATACAGAGGCTTTATTGGGGGGCTTCTCTTCCCTGCAGTCATCTTCATTAACTCAAAGCGGTTTGTATACAGCTGGGTATGAGTGGCACTCTCGTCCTGGGCATACATCTGGCTGGTACGCAGAGGGCGGCTGTTTTTACTCTGAAACAAAATTGACAACAGAACATCACTGATAAGCCAGTGACCCTGGAAACAAGCCTGAAGTTAAACTTTCCTTGATCCAACACAAGTACTCCTTCCCTCATCCCTCAGTTTCGAGACCTAACACAGACCTGAAAGCAATGCCGACGCTGGCGCTATTGCTCAGGCTGGGCTAGACCTCCCTCTTGTCACAGGAGACCAGACAGCAGCCCCCAAAAGGCAACACCTCCACTTTCAGCCACCAGCACGGAAGGGCTTGGCCAGGGGCCCAGGCCCAAGGCCAGCGATGGCAGAGCTGAGCTGTGGGCCCTGGTCACACCGATTCCAGCCCCTAGAAGGAAGACGAAACCCCGCCTCTCTGGTGGTGCTGTTCCAGTTGACAGGCACCCCGCTGCCCACCCAGGGACCATCAAGGCAACGAACTTGCAAGGACCTCTAAATGCACATTCTTGGGAGGAGTGTAGCATTATTTGTGCTTGGCTAATCCTTCCTTTACAAATCCTACAGCTAAACAGAGCTCTGCTTAATCATCACCTACCTATGCCCAAGATGACCTAGCACCCTGAGGAATTTTAGCCCTTCCCCTTTCAATGTGGAGAAGACACAGTCCAACGATGCAATCTGTGCAAGGCACAGAGCTAAGCAGCGGCAGGGTCAAGACCAGAGCAGAGCACAGACCCCTGAGTCCTAATTCCTAGACCAGAGTAGAGCAGAGCAGAGCACAGACCCCTGATTCCTAGACCAGCCCAGAGCAGAGTGCAGACCCCTAATTCCTAGACCAGAGCAGAGCACAGGTCTCTAATTCCTAGCACAGTTCTCTCTGTATCTCTAATCATTCCCGTTCTTGGGAATCAAATACAGTCTGCTGGGATAGAAACCAAAATCCTAGCCTGACAGATTAAGGTAAGAATATCTCATGTGCTCACACGTATCCATATATACATATGTATTTGTGTAGTCTCCTGCTAAATATATGCCTTAAATTAAGGAGGGCAGTAGCCAAGAAGAGGGAGAGTAGAACTAGAAAACCAATGGGTCAGATTACAAGTGCACTGTGCGATCCCGTGTCCACTGTGCCACCTACGTCAGCTTTCCATTATCACACTAAACACAAAGAGAGGGAAAGTTGAGAGCAAGCCGGGCACATCACACACAGTGCCAGGGAGTTAAATTAAGCCAAGGTCACAGGTAGGGAAGACGTTGCATGGTACAGAAAGTCCTGCTGCGGCTGGACTGAGTGACTCGCCCTGTCCCCACACTGCAACGGCAGCACTAGGCCAGACCTGGGAGGGGGCGGCATGGCTGCCTATCACTACACACACCTGCTCCGCCCTCGTCGCGGTCCCCGGGCTTCAGAGTGGCTCCAGCCACGGGGGCTCACCAGGGACCAAGACATGCTCCCGCGTGAAGCCAGTCCTCTTCGTGGAGGAAAGAAAGGCCCCAGAGCACACTCTGCATTCTAAGTTTTGTTGATTACTGATACACAGGTTAATCTGAATCTTGTTGTTAAGTTCATTGTGTTGACTTTTAAACAGTTTTCTGATATTTTTTGCCTTTTTCTTTGGATTAGCTTCATAAATCAGCTATAAGAGGAATTTTTAGCTTTGCTTTTCTCCATATTATAACTATGGCTACTATTATCAATGCTTCCAAAGCATGATAGCTCTAAAGCAAAATTCCAGGAAGTCTTGTTTGTGAAGTTACCACAAAATGGTACTATGAGGAAAGCTTGTTTTTTTTTTTTTTTAAATAAAAAAGCCAACAGATGCTTTATTTTGAGACAACTGTTCTTAGAAATATAAAAACTGAGATATTTCCATGAGTGGTCATTAAAAGTAATTGGAAATAAAATCACAAATTTCATAGACCAGGACTCCTGTGTGTCACATGCAGTGCCCAGCAGCCACCGCTCCTACTGCGAGGGAAAGCCATGGCGGGGCAGGAAGGTGAGGCACACTGCCCCAAACGGGTGCAGGACACCCACAGGAGGGCCCCACTCATAAACAAATGGCCACGCTGGCATGGACACTCGCACAGGGGCTTTCAGACACTGTCCTGATCACAGGCAAGGGGTCACGTGGAAAGAAGTAGCTGCACAAGGAAAATCAGATGGAAAAAAGGCCAAGAGACAAATTCAGCGTAAGCAGGAAAAATAATCCCCAAAAGGAGATCTGAGTGTCACTATCAGCAACGCTGGATTCTTCCAGGTCAAGCTGTAAACTACAGTTGGTGTCTTAAATCAAAGGCCCCAATTATTCAGCTGTCCTATAAGTAAATAAGCATTTCCAATACTCACAGTGACCCTTCAGATAGTAAACAACATCTGTCAAACCACGGCCTCGAGCCTAGTAATTCAGTGTAGGCACAGCAGCAAAGCAGCTAGTGGTAAGCTTTTATAACTTTCTTTAAAATGCTCATAGGACAAAGCAAACTTTACCTTCTCTTTTATTCATCCAATACTTAAATTTTTTTAAAAAGAAGCTATGACCAAATACTTGGGAGGAGCCCTGGAGTCATCAAACGTTACACAATATTTTCCAAACGACAACAGCAACACAGAAGTTTGGAACTGGAGAAAATATCTGGTATTAGGACTACAGCTAATCCTAAAGATAATAACGACAATATGAACGTCTTTCTCATTTCTTATGTTATGTGCCAGGCTCACTACAACTAACTAACCTTAGTCCTCAGAACAGCCCCATGAAACGCCCCCCAAAGACGCAGAGCCTGCCCACAGGCAGCTGACAGCGGGGGTTCAGGAGCGCAGCTCACCTTTCCCTCTTCTCTGGGAATGATGACATTCTCATAGCGATTCCGGCACTGTTTAGAAGAGCGGTAAATCCGGCTGCAGGAGTTAACAACATCACTGACAAGGTCCCAGTTAGGTGTGTGAGCAGGTGACACAATTGTGAGGTTCAGAGGAAGCTCCAGTAACTGTTTTACAGCCTAGGGAAAAAGGTTTTAGATAAAATGGGTCAGTAAGAGGTAGACTAGAGAGCTTTCCCTCTTGTTAAAGAAATCCTATAAAGCAGTGTATAAACCTGGCAGGCGTGGAGAAGGGACAACCAGCCTTGCCTCGACATTCAAACCTGGAGGAGAGACGCCTTTGCTCACCTGCAAGAGCGCCCAGTCTTCACTGATGAGCCACTCAGGGTTGTCCTGACCAGACTCGGCCGCTGGTTTGGCAAAAGTCGGCAAAGGTTTGGCAAACTGTGTCTGCTGCTTCAACAGAATGTTCTTCTTTTGCTCCTTCCCTTCTCTCCGGATTTTCAACACGCCTGGAGCTGCGCGGTCAAACAGTGATCGAGGAGGAATGACCGCCTCCCCGTGGCGCTGCTTCTTTTTCCTGCCTGCAGCTAAACAGAGAGGCCAACTTCAGGGGACAGGGAGCAAGCAGCTTTGCTTCCACATGAAGGGCAAATGCAGAGAACAGACAAAGGAGCCCGTAACTGCCTTCAGTACCACCCGTTAGGAAGGTAAACATAAAGAGTCTCTTAATCCCCATATGTCACCAGATTCAGAAAAACAAAACAAAAGGAAACAAAGACAGAACAATGTCAACGTGCTCATGGCCAGAGTCGATATCCAAGTGCTCCCTGGCTCTCCGAAGCAGACAGAGCGGGCACTCTCCTCCAAGGTGGAAGAACCGCCTCGGGCCCCAGGGCGCCCACACGCTCAGGTACCTGACGGGTCTGTCTTGTGTCGCTTCCGCTCCTTCCTCACGTACACCGGAGGCAGTTTAGACTCGGGAATGGGAGTGGTCTCGTACAGGAGACACATGACTGAGTCGATGTAGATGTCGTTGTCATCCTGAGGGGGCGTGGGTGGTGTCCACAGCTATAGAGAGAAAGAAGATGCTGAGAGATGTGGACACATAGAAAGCTAGCTGGTTCAGACGTAGAGCAAAACGGAGTTACTTACGGGCATAATTTCTGTCTGTCCATCTGCATCTTCATAGACATATTCCTATAGGGAATACAGGCAAGTTTTAAACTTTGACAAAGTCTTAGTGTTCTGCTGTAAGCCACAAATAATTAATCATCATACGTATTAAGTCTTTAAAATAAGTATGATCAACATCACTAAGATTACTATTTTCAATAACAACTAGCAATACAATTCATGGAAAAGCTAATGATCTAATAAAAAAACTAACAAAGTGCTACTTATATAAAAATTGTGCTTTCAGAACACAAATTAGATAGTTTTGATACGAAGAGTGATGAAAGTTTCCACCAGATCCCCTCCCGTGAGCGCGGCCCCACTAGAGGGGCCAGCGCCCCTCCCGAGAGGCCCGTGTCAGTACCATGCGGTAGGCATCGTCCCGGGTGTACGTGAGGAGCCCCTCCTCCTCCGCCCGTGCGCGGGCCTCCCGCTCCTGGAGGGTCCTTGCGTTCTGGGACTCCCACTCCTTCACCGAGGTCAGGACCACAACCTGGCAGGAAGACCACCGAGAACAGAGCTTTCAGGGACACCAGCAGCAAATTTTGACACTGTTCCCTGGCCCTGCTCAAACACCTGCTTATTTCTATCTTCTCTCTTCTTCCCTCCAGCACTTACCGTCCTATCCAGATGAAAAACCTGACGCCCTCTGTCATAAAATGAGTCTCACAGCTTACTCACACATGTTCCTGGACCACCTTCTTTTTCCCCCATAGAACCTTCTATCAAACACCAAGCTGCCTCATGTCAAACGAAAAAGTATCAAGGTAAAAATTTTAAAAGACTAATAGTTGCCTACACTGAGTTTTCCAAGATTCATTTCATTTTAGTTTCTATACCGGTGATTTTTGATTTCTTAATTCTATGCAAACCGCATTTACTTCAAACCGAATGTGAAGTAAACTGAAGAATTCGAAATTCTTCTCATGTTAAAATGACTAAGTGTTGAATCTCTTACCTCACTGTTTCTCTCTTTTTCTTGTTCAATGGAAGTATGGAATAATTCCAGGTAATTCAAAGCGTATTTTTCAATTGGCGTAAGCTGTTTCAAGAATATATGTTCAAGCAGTGTTAACAGCAAATTAATAAAGGTTATGTTCCTTAACCCCGCCACCAACATTTCAATCAGAAGTGACTGTTCTTGGTCAAAGTAAACAAGACACATTTTATAAAAGGGTCAAGAGGTTAAAAATTTAGCTCTAAGAAAAACTGAGTACAACAAGAAAATCTCCAAACCTGTTCCATAAAGTCAGCCAATTCCTCTAACTGTGAAGGTTCTTCATTAAGTCTTGAACTGTTTAAGTCTGAGGATAAAATATCCACACTTGATCCACATACTGGTTCCTCTGTGGCTACTTGTACATCTTCCTCCAGATATTCAATACTCCTCAAGGCCTTAAGAAATTACATATTAAGATCTAAAATTATGGAGTTCTGAAAAGAAGCAATACTCCATGAAATCAACTCAGATGCCTATTTCATAACCATCAACAAGCCTCCCCAAAAGTAATTCATCCATTTTTAGAAAACGAATGAAAAGCACAAAAACATAGGACACTGAAGGGAAGAGAAAACAACTGTTAAGACACATTCTGGTCCTTCCAAAACTGACCAAGCTGGACATGCAAGGCCCATGGAGAAAGTAAGGGACAGCACAGGCACAACGGAGGGACAGGAACCTAAGGGGCCGCCAGAGCGCACAGACCCCCAGGGCAGAAAGGCGTCGTCTCCCCCGACGAGCCTGGCCAGGGTAGCCGGCGGAGCGCAGGACAGAGGGCGGGGTCCACGGCACAAACAGAAGAGCACCCCAACAGTGCGATGGACAAGAGCGGATCCCGGGGAGCCGAGCACAGCCAGCTGCTCAACCTCACTTGTTTTCAGAACTGCTCCCATCAAAACCTCCCAGAGCAAGGCACTAGACAGCTGCAGGGAGGTGCAAGTGGACACCTCCTCAGGGTCCTGGTTAGGAAATTAGAAAGTTTAAAAACGGGTCCAACCTCTTTCTGGGCAAGGTGCCAAAACCTGCCGAAGTCTAAACTAGAACCCCATTCCACACTACATATACCACTGAAC
Source organism: Dasypus novemcinctus (assembly GCF_030445035.2). Classification (NCBI taxonomy): domain Eukaryota; kingdom Metazoa; phylum Chordata; class Mammalia; order Cingulata; family Dasypodidae; genus Dasypus; species Dasypus novemcinctus. The sequence continues at coordinate 6,957,658 of NC_080691.1, forward strand.
AAAGAAGTTATAGATTGTACATCTAAATACAAAATGTAAATGAATGAACCATCTAGAGGAAAACAAAGGAGAATATCATGAGAGCCTCAGGGCCAGTGTTTAAGAAAATCCCTCTGCAGAACAGAAAAGTACTAACTATAAAGAGAAGGAACTGAACATGTGGACATAGGTGTGAGTAAGAATGTCTACTTATCAAAAGATCATTCAGAGAGGACAAAAGATAAACCATAGGATGGGAGAAGATATTTTACATGTATCCAACAAAGGATTTTTACCCAGATTATATAAAGAACTCCAACAAGCCGAGAAAAAGAAGGGACAACCCAATTAAAAAATAAAAAGGGGGGCAAGACTTGAGCAAGTACAAGTCTCCAGGGAACAGATGTGACTCAAAGAGTTGAGTACTCACCTCCCACATAGAAGGGTCCCAGGTTCAGTTCCTGGTGCCTCCTCAAGAAAAAACAATCAGCAGACAACAAGGAAAAAAAAAAAGCAGACAACGAGCAAAACCATGAGCAAACGGAGAAGGGAGCCATCTCTGGAAAGGGGGCTGTAGAGAATCATTGAAAAAAAAAAGTCTCCAAACTGCCAATCAAAGGACGAGGGACTCAAAAATTCATCAGCCAACAGAAAAACTCAAAACCACACTGCGATCCAAGAGCACACCAACCAAGAGCTGACAGGGAAATGGTGGACACGCCCAGGCCGTGGCGACAGCTGCGCCAGCACTCCTGCAGTGAGGGTCACCTGACTGAGCCGCTCGGGAAGACTCTGCAGCATCTATCAAAGCCCAACATTTGAGACCCAACAACCCAGCAGGCCACCCCAGTAGACAGTTAATAGAAATGCATGCACGTGTTTACCAAAGACACGTGTAAGAACATTCACAGTAGCACAAGTCGTCAAGTCCACCAACAGAGTAGTTAAGTAAGTCATGGCACACGCACGCCCCAGAACGCTCCACAGCACCGGGAATGACAACTTATTGCTACAAGTAACAAGAGAGTATGAGGGCAAAACAGCAAGATTCCATTTATATTAGGTTTAAAACACGCAACTATGTTGTGAGAAGTCAGAAAAGTGGTTATCTTTGAGGAAAGGGAGGGGGCCCGAGAGGGGGTGGGGTTCTTCCTGACGCTGGCAATCTTCTATTTCCTGAGCTGGGTGCTTGTTTCAGGGGTGCTTTAACTGGGTGAAGACTACCTAGCTGAGTCTGTATGAGGTGTATATATTAAGTTCTAACAGGATTTTACTCAAAGCCATTTTAACTGTACAAATCTTTTGGCGAATGCTGCCACTGCTCAGAGGATCATACAGCTGCACCACTGCACAAACAGATGCAAAGAATGTTTACTGAAGGAGTGCTTATAGCAACAAGAAACTAAGAATGTCCTCCCGCTCACACCCACCAGACCCTACTGGTGCATCGGCAGCCGCGCTCCCATGGCGTGCGCTCGCCCATCACTGCTCTCTGCTTCTGTGTTGGCCTCCCTGCCTGCCCCTTCCCTGCGCAGGGGCCAGAACAACTGTACAAAATAAGCTGGACCGTGTCCTGGCTCCCCTCCAGTCCTTGCAAGGCTTGCCGTCACACTCAGAATACAAGCACCGCCCCTGCACAGCCAGGACGTGCCTTCCATCTCACACCCCCCGCCTGCTCCCAGCCCACCCGCCCCTCTTGGGCCACACCGATCACGGCAGGCCAAGACATTAGGATTGTGCAGGAGCTGTTCCCTCCACCCAACACTCTTTTCCTCAAGGTCCACACAGCTCACTCGACTCAAACACCACCTCACACACTATGTACTCACCAGAACATAAGTTCCATGAAGAGTAAGATTTTTGTCTTTTTTTCAGTGCTATATCCTTACCGCCTTGAGCAACGAGACACTTAATAAATCTTTATGTTGGAATTCTTTGCAACTTTGGAAAGAGTGAAGTAGCTATCTCTCTGCTAATATGGAAAATTTTCCAAGATAATTTTGTTAAGAGAAAATGCAAAGTACAGAACAGTGGTGCCACATGCACACTTGCATCCATGCCTTCGTACTACACACTTCTCTTCAAGGATGCATATGAATCTATTTTCCCTTCTCTCCTCTTAGACTGTTGGAATTTCATTTTAATCTCATGCCTTATAACCCGTTTTTTAAATAGAATGAGGTTGATCTATCTGTACCTCCTGATACTGAACAATCTGTATGATACTTCTGTACAAAGGAAATTATACACTGAACACTCCTAGAAGAAAACATAAGAAATCGCTAACAATGATCATCTTTAAGCAGGGAAGTAAGGGTCTGCTGTGGGAAACTGACTTTTCATTATAAATTCTTAAATATTTTACCACATGCATCGGCACTGGTTACTTTTCCAATAACTGAACAGCCCATTTTATAGCAGAGGAGGAGGTTGGTAGCAACCCCCAAAGTTCCAGAGCCACCAGGGAGAGCAAGGCCGAGAACCAACAAAGGGCTACAGATGTGGAGAGCTTCGCCGGGCCTAGGGGGTCGGGGGGCATGGCACCGACTGGCAGGTGGTCCAGGAGGACAGGGTGCCGACAACTCTGCATAAAGCGCCGTCCCCACAGCAGACAGGCAGCTGGAAGAGCCAGGGCAGCCCTCAGGAAGGGGTCCCGCAGGCCCGGGGCGTGTGGGGGAGGCCGGGGCGAGGTCTGCAGGAGAGGAAAGCCTCTTCTCCTGAGAGAACAGCAGAGCGAGGAGGAGTGCTGATGGAGAGGAGGCACCAGGCCAAGCCCTCCGCCACTAGGCAGGGCAAGCGGCAAGTGTCCAGGACAGGGAGAGGGCGCGGGGGAAGCCAACAGCCTAGAGAGGTGACTCGGCCACACGCCACAGAGCAAGCCTGGTCCAAGAGAACCATCACGTGAGCCACAATTTAACATGTTCAAGTACCCATATTTTAAGAATAGAAGTATTTCTTTATCCAACATTTCCAATATAAGAGCATTTCAACAAGTAATCAACATAAAAAAGGCGTTAATGAAATGTTCTGTGTTCTTTTCTGACCTGTGTTCTGTGTTTCCAGTACATCCTAACTTAGGACAGCTCAAGAGCTGTCCAGGGCCGATGGCCGCCCTGCTCCCAGCTCAGCCAGAGCTCTGCTGCCCAGGAAGAGGGGCCGAGAGAGCCACTTGGGCTGGGTGGAGTGGACAGAGGGGAGGCCACTGGTGAGACGGTGAAGCTAGCTGGGGCGTGTGCACAGGCTGGCAGGCATGCTGACTCCTGAAACCGGGCCGTGGAGGACACTCCACTCTGTCCTGTTCTCTCTGAGGTGGCTAATCCCCACTTAAGCGGCAGAGGAGGGGAGGGCAGAGGGAAGGGCAGGTGGGCCTGGAGTGCAGTCGGGGTGAGCACAGAGGCCCCACCCGGTGTGGTCCTGACCGAGAGGTCTCCGTCAGACGAGGTCTGCTTCTTACCTCTATGAAAGGCCTTGCGATCTTGGGCGCGATGGTTTCTGTGGCGGAAGGTTCCTGAGAAAGGACAACAAACTCCTCAGCTTTCACTGGGAAGCCAGCGTCATCCACGGGAGAATAAACCTCGAACAGCTCCTGGATGGTGCGCTGAATGCAGAAATGTGCATTATTCTCCAGGAATGAAGGAAACCATTTTACGCCTGGCCTGAACGTGAGACTGCAATGCCAGGGATGCTAGGTGCCCCCTCCCCATTACCACATGCCAAACCAACTGCCCAGAGGACGGGCCCCGGGTCCCCGCAAGGAAGGGCACCTGCGTCAGGAAGGCCATGGAGTAGTCGTTTCCTTGGGCGGCCACTTCTCGGATCAAGTCTTTAGTGCCGTTCTTCAACAATTTCTCTTCAATGGAGTTGCCACTCACAAGCCTACAGACAACACATGCACACACACATGCAAAATGATAACTAAGTCACTGGAAAATGCAACGAAGGCAAAGCTTACAGGCAGTGATTAAAACAGCAACACTTCTGCCTTCGGTTTCTGATCCACTTGTCCCAAAGGCCCCCAACCACACACTATCGTGCTCACCAGTCCGGCTCCAGCGGCCACGCAGGTGGTGGGCTGCCCTAGGACGCACTCCCACTTCCTGCCCTGGCTCTCGCTGCCGCTCCTGCCTGCCAGGGTCCTTATCTCTCCCCCCAGTCTCAATGTGGAATCCTCCTCCTCTGTCCTTCCAGACTCCCCCCAAGCGTCAGGCTTTGGATGTACTGCCTCTGGCCCTGACAAGCGGTACTGAGCCACCTCTCTGCCACGGAGTGCTTCGTGTAGAGACCCTGGGGAGACTGACTTTCTTGTGTAACATGGACATACCTCATCTTTGCATCACCCCTACTGCTGAGCACACAGGAGGTGCTCAATGAAAACCGTCGGGGAGCAATGCCACCTGGACAGATGAGGGAACTGGGGCTCAGAAGGCGACCTGCCTGTGCAGGATGCCACCACTCGGGCATGGCTGAAAGAGGCCTGCTCCCAGGGCCTGCTGCCCTTCCCACCGGGCTGTCTGCTCACACAGGGAACAGCAGACCTAGGGATGCTCAAGGTCAGCCTACCTGCAAGATTTTTCACAGAGATGAAAAGAACTAATGGAAGTTTCCAGAAAATTATAAATTAAATGGAACCTAAATAGAAACAGACAAGCAAGGAGTAGAGAATAGTAACAAAATGAATTCAAATGTATACAAAAGAATTTAATACATAAATAGTATAGAATATTATTGTAATAAAGAAAGGAAAGACAATAAATCATGTAAGAAAACCTGGATTGTGCTATTATTAACTACATATATTGTGTAATCTCGTGGAGTTAATAACTTGAATATGGGTCACCAGAAAATAGAATAAGGTTTGAGAATGGAAAACTGAGGGTTAACTTGTGCAGAACTGGTAAAAAGGATGTAGGTTGGAAATGAAGAGAAAAACTGAAAGCCCAAGATAATGTTTGCAAGCAGTAGTGCTACTATATGGGTATGACAGTGGTTGAAAGGGAAAGTCTAAAGCCATGTATATCACTAAAAGGAAAGCTGAAAAATATAATATGGGACTGTATAGTACAGCAAGACCTCATATGAAATATGAATATGGGTAATATTGTATATATCAGACTTTTTTTCTTTGAAAATGAACAAACATATGTTAATGTTCCAAGATGTTACTACCAGATAACAACAAAAAAAATTATGCTAAGGAAAGAAACCTGACACAAAGTGCCACATATTATATGATTCCATTTAAATAAAATGTAAACATATATCAATTTGTAAAGATGGAATTATAGTAGTGGTTATGTAGGTAAGGGATGTGGAGTTTTTCTTTCTGGAGTAATGAAATTGTTCTATTAATGACATTTTTTGTGGCGATGAATGCACAACACTGTGATTATACTAAAAGCCACTGGTTGTACACTTTGGGTAGATTGTATGGTATGTGAATGACCTCAATAAAATTATTTTAAAATAAATAAACAAACAAATGTGCAAGAATAGCCAGAAATAGCAGTTATGTACAGCAGGGGACACATAGAGAGATTGAGAGGTGAAGAATTTTTGTTTTTTATTATTATTGAAATTATGAAAATGTTCTAATAATGATTGAAGAGATGAATGCACACCTATGTGATTATACCAAATACCAAATTGTACTGACTGTATACTTTGGATGGATTGTATATTTTCTTAAAATATATCAAGAAAGCTGATTTATTGAAAAAAAGAAAATCTAGAAAAACTTTCATGACCCCTTATAATAAAAACCTGCTTTTCCTTTATTATATTAATAATAAAAGGCTCATTTTTAATTTTTTTGTTTTATTTCTTATTTTTAAAACTATCATTATTTCATTTTCTTATTAATTGTATTTGGCTATTTTACTGGCTTCATTTTTTAAGACGTTTTGGATCACAGAAAGGTTACAACTGTGGCAGGCGAGGACCATTTGTGTGGGTGTCAGTGACGGGGGCTATATGGAAGGAGGTTCACCCGGGCACACATATAAGTCATATAAATATATTCAAATGTTTAGGGGCATTGTCACAGTGGGTAGCGATTCACACAATAACCAAAAGAATTCTGAATTCCCATCATGGGGAGCTCTGCCATATTTTCCAGCAGATTCTTGAATCCTCCAAGTACAGAGGCAATGACTAGTGAAGGAGGATGGTCCACTGACGGGCCCTTGATATTGACGACTGTGCTTATGAACCTTTACTGTTACAATGGAAACTTAGCCTAGTATTATAGGGTGCCTAAGCGTTACATCCTGAGAGGCTCCTTGTAGCTCACATGTGGCCTCTAAGCCAAACTCAGCACATAAATGCAGTAACTTTCCCCCAGCATGGGACATGACTCACAGGGATGAGCCTCCCTGGCACCAACTAGCAGTGCAACTGGAAAAAGATCTTGACCAAAAGGGGGAAAAGGTAAAGATAAATGAGTTTATATGACTAAGAGACTTCAAAGTAAGTCGGGAGGTCATTCCAGAGGTTACACTTATGCCCGTCTCAGCAGGATCTCACTGAATGCTAAATTAGACACTACCCCAAATAGTGAGGCTCCTGAGGGCTCTGGAGATACCCAGGCACTATGGTCAGGGCAGACAGCTCATGAGTTTGGTATCTTGCCAATGGGACCGACTTTGGGGTTTGTGCTCCCCAGGGTGACAAAATTGGACTTAGTTGTAGTTTCCCTATACATGGCTCTTTTGTCCCTTTTATTTGAACCTATAGTTGGTGCTGAAGTTGGTAAGTGTACATCCAAGAGACTTGAATCTTTGGGCTGTCCATGTGCCAGCTGGCCCTGAGTCTCAACAGATTTGCAACACCTAACTCTCCAGCTCATTGGACTCACCCAGGGCAACTAACAAGGAGGTAATAATGGACAACCACCATACCAAGGAACTGAGAGAGTCTATAACTGCAAGCAAGAGAGTCCCATCCATTGGCTGTATGGGACGGAAGCCCCCTCTCAATTACAGGTGTTTTCTTGCCAACCTCGAACTGCTTATTCATATTCCTAGGTTCTTGATTGCCCTTTTAAAATAAGGGGGTGGTTTATTTTTCTTATCAATGTATAAGAGCTACTGACTCCTTTATCTGTTTTAAGAATTGCAAATAATTGTCTGATCTATTGTCTATTAATCTTGCTTATGGATTGTTTTTGTAATACCTAAATTTTTATTTTACTACAGTCAACTATGTCTAGCTTTCCTTATTTCTGAGTTCTCTGTTTGGTTAAAACAACCCCATCCGGCAGCGGATTTGGCCCAGTGGTTAGGGCATCCGTCTACCACATGGGAAGTCCGCGGTTCAAACCCCTGGCCGGCCCATGAGCAGTGCTGATGTGTGCAAGGAGTGCTGTGACACCCAGGGTGTCCCCTGTGTAGGGGAGCCCCACACGCAAGGAGTGCGCCCTGTGGGGAGAGCCGCCCAGCATGAAAGAGTGCAGCCTGCCCAGGAATGGCGCTGCACGCACGGAGAGCTGACACAACAAGAAGAAACACAAATTCCCGTGCTGGTGACAACAACAGAAGTGGACAAAGAAGATGCAGCAAATAGACACAGAGAACAGACAACCGGGGTGGGGGGGAAGGGGAGAGAAATAAATAAATAAATAAATCTTTAAAAAAACACACAACAAACCCATCCCACGCTAGGCTATATGTATTGCCTCTTAAACAGTGCCTAAGAATTTTGTTTCACTTTTTACATTTAAGTCTTTAACCTATCTGTATCTTATTATAAAGTAGAGAACTGCACTTAGAAAGCAAAATATACCCACAAGAATTAAGGCACTGGGACTCCCCTGCAATTCACATGACACCACATCTGTGTACTGTTTAACCCCACACCACAGGCTCTCAGCCCCTCAGGATCCTGCCCACGGCACACCGACCAGTGCTCCCTCCCCATCCTTTCTTGTCATGTTATTTGGCCATTATCAGATATTTTCACCACAAATAAACTTTAAAAATCATTTTACCTAATTGTATATGTGCATGCATGCACACACAAACACACTCATAATTCGGGTTTTCATTAAAATTATGTTAAATTTTAATGCTATTTTGGAGAGATGCCACATTTTTATGAAGTGAGCCTTCCCGTCAAAGAACCACTGTGTCCTCCTGCCCGTCACATCTAGAACAACGTCCTGCAATGCTTTACACTATGCTTTACGCTATACTGCACGTTGCACACAGGCACCCTGCACCTTCACAGCCAAGGTTACTCCTATTTCACAGGTTTCAGGGCTGCTGAGCAAAAAAGATTTCCCCATGTCTAGCTAGTAAATGCTAAAGGATCACCCCTAATAAAGGGGTTACACAATGAAATATTCTTCATTCAATGTAAATGACATACTAAACCTATATTGACTGGCATGGAAATACATGCACAGCATACTGTTAAAAGAAAAAGGGATTACAAACTAAGACTGATAATATGATCCAACTCAAAAATCAGAAAAATGCCTGGAAATGTACACACACAATGTTAATTATTGTACCTCTGCAGGATCCTTATTTTCCTCTATATGGTTTTTTTTTCAATGAATGCATAATACATCACAATCAGAAAAAAAAAATAAAGCTAAGTGGTGGAAATGGTCCTGGCTCGGCGTCTGGATCGCTGTACCTCCAACGGGCCTGCTGCAAACCCGGCGCAGGGCACAGAGCGGCTTCGGCTTCAGGGCGGCCTGGACCTGCACGCCGTCGGTCAGGGGCCACGCCACTCTGGCCTCGGGCCCCTGTCTGGGCACTGGCAGCCGGGCTTAGGGCTCACAGACACGGGCTCTCACAACTGCACGAGAAGGAGCCAGCCCAGCGCTCAGCACACACAGCCAGGCCCACAATAAACGAGCAGCAAGAATCCAATCCACTGTCATACTGAGGAATGTAAACACTTCTACAAGTCTAGAAATAACACAGACCTTTCTCCATTCTCCCCAGTTAAGATCTCTTTGGCCAGTTACAATTTTTGCAGTTGAACATAACGTAACAGGTTTACCATCTTTCAGTAACCATTTTACTAATAGATGACTTATATTTCAGAATATTTCCAACAACCAAAAATATAAATCATCCTTTAAGGTTTAGATACTCTAGAAGAGGCACAACAGACACTGAAAGAACAGAAAGATACACGTCTAAGAAAGATAACTAAACTACATTTCAAGCAAACAAGTGTAAATAAGAAATAGCCAAAACAGCAGCAATATACTTTGTCTGAAGGAAAAATCAACAAAATCCCACAGAAGCCTCTAAATGGAAGCCACAGAGCGTCCCTCTGGCTTCAGGCGCCCCCCGCCACGGCGCCCGCCCGCCCCCCTGCTGGCGTCACCTGTACACGTGGATGTCCTTGCACCTCCCGATCCTGTCACACCACTCCTGAGCCTTGGCGTCCCTCGCCGGGTCCAGGTCGTTGTCGTAGAACACAACCGCGTCAGCCTCCACGAGACTCACCCCTGCCGAGCGGCTGTGGGTGGAAAGGAGGGCACAGAAAACGCGGCGGTCCCTGTTGAAACTCCTCATCAGCTCCTACGGCCAGAGACAGCACTCGAGTTAGCAAAGCTTTCACTCCCGACTGAAAGCTCTTCCGTAACAGAACGGTGTGCTTTGCGCCTCACTTGACACGTCCGCCGTCGGCAGCACACTGGAGTCTCTGGCTTTCTCTGCACCCACACGGACCCGCGTGCACCCCTCACAAGCACTGGCACACACGGCTCAAATAACGCATGAGGCAGGATCACAAAAATGAGGACGCAAGGGTCCGTGCCTCCTATTTCCTGTCAGCTCAATGTGTAGACCCCAAAAGAAAGCAGGTTCTTACTGGGGAGGGACATGTGCTTTCTCCTCTGTCCTCAGGCAATGCCAGGGCACTCTACAGGCACAAAAGCCCCTGGAGTAAGGCTGAGGAAGTGCGGAACTCCAAAACCACAAGAGAAGCCCCTCTATCCACCTGAGGCCCAAGAGCTGAGCTGACTCAGACGGGGCACTTGCTCATAATTAATCCAGTGCCCAAAAGACCATACTGCTCTTCCTTCAAGAAAGCCTATAATCCATTTGTTATACTACTAACAAGAAAACTTGTTGATTAACAATTTGGCATATTTTTTCAGGTCTTTCCATAGCGTGTATATGCATCTGTATGAAAAATACTGCATAACCTGTATGACACAAAGTGGTCAAAACAGAGTGGCACACTGTGATTTCTGTACTTACCCTTGTATTGGGAATATTTTCCTTGTTGTAAAAACATCCTCTGATGCATCATTGCTAGTGACCCCCCGGCCCACCACTGGAATCCTGGGAGCAGCGTCTCGCTTCAGACGCGGCCACATCACAGAGCGTGCAGCACGCTTTTCTACAATGGCACCCACACCGCCCTCACCGGGGTCACGACAAGCACGTCTACAGGGAACTTGTAGAAGTCCTTGACTGGGAAGAGTCCTCAACACAGAATCACCGGGGCAAAGTGTAAGCCCTTTCTAAGATCCACAGTCCATGCTGTCAAAAATACTGTGTCCAGAAGGCTTGGGCTCATCGACGCCCGGGCCAGCAGTATGTGAGAGAGCTGCTTCATTGTTTCACTGTACTGCAAGGCATCAAAACACCCTCAGCTCGCTGGATAAGTAAGAACCAGGCATATCACTTTAATCTGCCTTCCCTTAATTATAAACGAGTCAAGAGTTTCATGTTTTTACTCCGTGGCTATGTTCTGAAGAACAGCAATACAGTCTTACAACGATTGCAGATAACTGATTTTTACTGGGATGTCTAGATGACTGTACATTTACCTAATAACATGACTCAATAAAGTGTACCTGACTTATAAAAAATACAAAGGATGGAGCTAAAGACCTATTAAAAATTCCAAACAGATTAACAAGTCTTCCTCTTTTTGTTTATAAGGGTCATGATATAACCGAATTTAAATAGCCATTAGAATTAAGTTCTTTAAAAACTGGTGACTAATATTAATGAAATCTAATTATACAAGATAAAGAGGTAAACATTTTTTTCTTACCTGCCGTTGTTCACTGTTGGCATTTTCATCAATTCTTATGTAGGTGAGATAATGGAAGTTCAAGAACATTTCTAAAATGTCTAACATAAGAACCATCTGTGATAAAATCAGTACCCGACGGCCTTCAGATTTCAACTTCTGGAGTAAGATAGCTAAAGCTTCTAGCTTTCCTGTGAAATAAGTAACATTAAAAGTATCTCATGAAAAGGTTCAGAGTTTCTCTTTAGGTGATGGAAAAATGTTGGTAACAGATGATGGTTATGGTAGCACAAGGCTGTGAATGTAATTAATATGACCAAATTGTAGGCTCGAAAGTGGTTAAAAATAAGAAACTTTATGATGTATATGTATTAACACAATAAATTTTTTTGAAAAATCTGTGTACTATACAGAGTGAAACCTCATGTAAGCTATGAACTCTAATAACACAATTATAATAATAATGTATCACCAATAATAATGTAACAAAAAGTACTGCACTGATACAAAACGTTAACAAGAATAAAGTTAACCACTCTGTGTGGGTAGAGGGGGTGGTATATGGGAATTCTATACTTTCTGAATAATTTTTCTGCAAACCTACTACTGCTCTAGGAAATAGGCTAACATTTTTTTTCAAGCATCTCATAACCCAAAGAAATAAATTTCATATAACAACATGCACAAACAAGATTACTCCCATACCTGAGTCAAACTGTACCAATCTCAGCTCGGGAAACTGCAAGGAGCGCAGCGCTGTCATCTGCTGCAGCTGCTGGAAATAGGGAGCAGCATGCTCTCTAAGGCTGTGCCTAAACATCGTCATCCTGTGGCTGTATAAGGGGGGTGGTCTGGCCACCCACAAGGATGGAGGTGCTACCACCACAGCTGGAATCACACAGGTCACCCTGAGAAACAAAACACATGCTCTGTCACCACGGGGCACTGCCTGGGGCTTCACTGGGCTATAGCACTGTCCTGTTTAGGTAAGGGGTGCAGGCTCAGGAAGGAAGAAGCAACCCTTCTGAAATCTGTATCACAGTGGGAAATGCAGCAGAAGCAGGTAGGGTAGGTGGCCATCTACTTTCAGCCCTCATTGCCCTTACCAGCTCATCCTCCCACAGGTGGGAGAGGCTCACAAGGGTGGGGCCTGCCTGGACACAGCCAATAAGAGTGACCCCATCTTACTCTACAGCAATGACCAACAGGTAAGAGGCAGCTCTGGGCTAAACCAGTGTGGGCCCTGTGCTGACTACAGGAACAGGCTCAGAGGGGGCCTGTTCTGTCTGAAGCTCATGTCTTTTGCTGGGAACTTTGGGACCCAGAAGCTCAATGCCTCCTGGAGAGCCCAGTGGGAGCATGTGAACCCTAGAGCTGCTCCTGCCCTCATGCCACCAGGAGGGAAGGTGGGAGTAAGAGAGGCTAACCCTGTGAACAGGACATGATGATGCTGTGGAGCCATTGCCCCCAGCCAACCTGGACCTACCTGCCCCACCTCTAGACGTGAGTCACCTGTGCCAGTCAATCTCTTACTACGCAAGTCAGGTGACATAAGCTTTCCTAACTATTTCCTATCAACTATATCTTTAAATGAAGAGGCACCTATACTATTAGCAGAAGAAAAAGGGAAAAAGACAAATTAGAGTTTAAAAGATGAGTACACGAGTAAAAAAAGTTACTAACCTAACAACATAAAGAGGAAAATATATAAGGGTTGAGAGTTAGAGGCTGGATTGCTCAGACTTGGAAAAATATTCCCAGTTTTATTTCCTTGATTGTTTCTGCCTTGATCTAAGAGCCTTCTAAGCAGATAACCTCTGATAGGTGAGTCAAGAATTAGGCAGCATGGCAGGGTTTCCCTCTGCAAATATGGGTCAAGTGCGAGGGTGGCCAGCCAACAAGATAGGCAGGAGAGTGAAGAGCTAGCACTGCACGTGGCGACAGCAGGGGATGAAGCTGCCAAGAAGCCTGGTGCTTTCTAAACAGCAGAAGCAGAAGACAAATCCTCCACCTCAGCACAGCAAGAAAGGACAGTGGCTGCCATGCACCAACGGGGCCTGGAATTTCATTTCTCTTTTAAAACTCATTCCTTAGTTTTCAAGGAAGTTGAATTATAGATCTACCATGTGACCCAGCAATACCATTGCTAGGTATATACCCAGAAGAACTGAGAGCAGTGACATGAACAGACACCTGCACACCGATGTCCACAGTGGCATTATTCATGATTGCCAAAAGATGGAAACAACACAGGTGCCCATCAACCAACAAACATAAACAAATCGTGGTATATTCACACCATTGCAGCTGTAAGAATTGAAGATTGAAGTCACGATGCATATGACAACACAGATGAACCTGGAGGACATTATGTTGATTGAAGCAAGCCAGACACAAAGGGACAAATACTGTATGATTGTGCTATTATGAACTAAATATACTGTGTAAACTTGCGGAGTTAATAACTAGAATACAGGTCCCCAGAAAATAGAAGAAGGGTAGAGAATGGGGAGCTGAGAGTTAATTGGTGCAGAATTGGAAAAAAGGTTGTAATATTTGGAAATGAATAGAATGGCAAAAGCACAACAGAGTGTTTGTAACTAGCAGTGCTGTTATTATATGGGTATGACAGTGGTTGAAAGGGACAGTCTAAAGTTCTGTATATTACTAGAAGGAAAGCTAGAAGATAGAACATGGAACTGCAGAACATAGCAAAACCAATATTACTTTGGGTAATATATTGCATATACAACATCGTTTTGCTTTGAAACTGAAAAAACGTATGTTAACGATAAACGATGTTAACAGGAAAAATACAACCAAAGCAAACTATGGGACAGGAGTGTATAATAATATACTAATAATCTTCCATTAACGGTAAAAAAGGAAAAAAAAAGGAACTATACTAAGTGAAAGAAAGTAGACAAAAGACACTACATATGGTTGACTCCATCTATACAAAATACAAATACAAGTAAATTAGAAAGACAGAAACAGAATAGCAGCTATGTAAGGCTGGGGAAAGAGAGAGATTGCGAGGTGATGATTTAGGGGTAGGTAGGTAGAGTTTTTTTGTTTGCCTGTTTATTAATACTATTATTATGGGAATAATAAAAATACTCTCATATTGACTGAAGTGATGAACGCACAACTCGGTGATCACACCAAATACCACTGATTGTATACTTCGGATGGATTTATGCTTTATTAATATGTATCAAAACTGACTTAAAAAAAGAAATATCAAATCAATAATCTAGCTTTTTAAACCCTAAGGAACTAGAAAACAAGCCAATTAAAACAAAAGAAAACAAGTCCTTGTTCCTTAGTTTAACTCTGAATCACACATTTCTCATCATGCAAAATAAAAAAAAATTCATGTGGTTATTTTAATAAAATATTTTTTTAAAGAGCAAAATGCGGGAAACGGACTTTGGCCCAGTGGTTAGGGTGTCCGTCTACCACATGGGAGGTCCGCGGTTCAAGCCCTAGACCTCCTTGACCCATGTGGAGCTGGCCCATGCGCAGTGCTGATGCGCGCAAGGAGTGCTGTGCCACACAGGGGTGTCCCCCGCGTAGGGGAGCCCCATGTGCAAGGAGTGCACCCATAAGGAGAGCCGCCCAGCGCGAAGGAGGGCACAGCCTGCCGAGGAATGGCGCCGCCCACACTTCCCGTGCCGCTGACGACAACAGAAGCTGACAAAAGAAACAAGACGCAGCAAATAGACACCAAGAACAGACAACCGGGGGAGGGGAGGGGAATTAAATAAATAAAAAAATAAAAATCTTTAAAAAAAAAAAAAAAAAGAGCAAAATGCAGTTATCTGTCATCTCTGCCCGGGGCCACGGGGAGGCAGCCGCCCTCGCGGGCAGGCTGGCAGGAGCCAAGTTCCCACCTCCAGGGGTGACCTGCGCGACCCGGCGGGGCCTGCCGGCAGGTCCCAGGTAACAAGACACACCTGAGCCCAAGGCAAACGGCCTGGCAAGGACTGCTCAAACAAATTTACCAATGGCAGCTCGCGGAGACACTTACGGCAGTAAGACGAATGTCCACAAAACAAGCATGAAAATCAGTGGGGTACAATACAGTGAGAGCGCAAAACCAGGTAAAAGGTATACAGCTCCGAGAGACAGGCCTCCGAGAGACAGGCTACTCACCTGCCGGTGACGCCCTGGAGGGCCTCCCTGCACTGCGACAGCGCCAGCAGCAGGCCCCGCGTGCGGCTGCAGGCTGATGCACCACCGTCCGCCGGCCCGGCCCCCTTCCTGTCACTGCTAGGAGAAGGCCTGGGCCGAGGTGTGTTTTCTCCACCACCGAGGGACAAAATCTCTAATAAATCTCTGCCATAGATGGGGACACGGGCACAGCGCCGCTCGTTGACAGCACAGAGCTGATCCAACCGCTCCCGCAAGAGTCTGTTTTTCTCCTCCTTTATCCAAGACAGTGATGAGAAAAAGGGTGTTGAAAACAACATGCCAAATTACTGTCTCCACAAAACAATCTGGGGTCCCTCATGCATGGTGACCTTCTGCAGAGAGTCAACCTAAAGGTACATAGTTCTTTATTCTACAGGAAACAGCGACACAAATAAAGTAAAAGAAAACGAGTATTGTTTCCTTGCCAACGTGAAAAAGCATTTTTTGAGACATGGTAAAAATTTCTAATAGCTAAGAAGATTTTGAGAATGAGAAATGTGAAACAAGATTTTTGCACTGATAAAACTCAAGTTAATTTCTTTTATTAGGAAGCATATGTTTCTTAAATCAAAATTCTGTAGTTCGGAAAGGAAATGTGGTTTTGAAGTCCTCTGTCTGATGAGAACTCCCAGAAAGCCCGTGAGCACCGAGCTCGGACATCCTGCCCAGCTCCTGGGGAGCAGCTGGCCCGCGCGGGGCGTGCTCTGGGCTCTGCACCGTACCTGGGCTGGCCCTCCCATGGGTGAGGCTGGTTTGGAGGCCGTCCCGGGGTCTCCTGCAGCCATGGTGTGAACCGCCACACGACCAGGAACCCCAACTGCAAGTGCAAAAACGAGGAGTTGAGAAGGAGCACCGACAGCCCACAGGGTTATTCTGCTAGGAGGCCAAAATGGCAACTCTTCAATGGTCACGACCCATTCTTTCTCATATTTGCAAACGCACCACCAGATCTAGAAAACACTTATTTTATCACTCAGTTAAGCATCTATTGTTTGGGATTATTTACAATTCTACTACCAAAAATTTTTATTTCCTTTTCTCCAATGTTTATATGCTAAACAACATTGTGGAGGAAAGAATCAATTATATTTTCAAATAAAGGGGCATATTTGAAGCACAGAATTAAGAGAATGCTCCTCATTTGGGGCTGTCCAAAGTTTCCTCACAATCTGACCCAGGGTTCTCCGTCCTCAGTCAAAACGCCGCATGGGTGGGGCCCCACTGCACCCTTGGGGAGGTACGTTTTGGTCCCCTGGTCAAGGTGCTGATTCCTCTGCTGTTGCAGCTGTTTTTTCCCCTTGCCACTAGTAAGCAGTCTGTGGGGAAACACTCAGGAGCAAGCAAACGTTCTGCTCCGCATCCAGCACGGCCCCTACACTCAGTGCTCACTGACCACTCCCTTCTCCACTGCTCTCCACGGTGACGGCTGCACAGTCCCCAGTGTCCACCTCCAGCCCTCCACTCCCTGGTGTGCTCTCAGCACTCAGCTGGGAGCAAGACCCCCCCTCCTCACTGATCTGTCTATCCCTTGCGCAGAATCTTGGGTTCCTTTTGTTTGCAGTGGTTAATCATTCATCACTGTTCTTAGCTATCTGGTCACTGAAAGTGTCCCAAATTCAGCCACTGGGAGACCCACTAGGCTGGATCCTGTTTGGATAAGCCCCTACCATTTTTCTTTTTAGAATTTGTGTTCTTTCTGGTCTTCAAGATGCTCCAGGTGCATCTTGTACCTTCCCTGCCCCCATCCTGAAATAGGTTATTTCTGCAAAGGGCCTTGGTTTCTTCCAAAATATTACTTATTGAAAAATCTGTCACCTACATGGATATTAGTCTTTAAAGTAATTGTTCATTGAGAATGCTGTAAAAAATCCTAATGTTAGTTCAACCAGACATTCTGTGGGAACGCCATCCCCTACTCTAATATGAAAAAAAAATACTGAAAGAGAAAGCTTCCTGATTCATTTGGACATAGCTAGCCGAAACTTACCTCTCTGCACAAAAATGGAAAAAGATATCATCGTATTATAAAATTGGGTATAGCGGTATGAACAAGAATAAATCAGCATAACTATGTTAGACTTATTTAGGAATAACTGGAATGGCTCAATATAAGAAAGCTAATCCACTCAACAATATTTATTATTAAAGACAGACTCTCTTCAAGCCATCTATTGAGAAGACAAACATTAAGTGAAGAATCATGCAAATACATGTAATTACATCTGCACAAAGTTCTCGTGACAGAAGGCACTGTGAGAACACATGCCCACGGAGTCCTGGCCTAGACTGAGGGAGACCTAAGGTGGAAACCTCAAGGACGGGCAGGAGCTGCTTGCGAGAGTGGGGAGAAGAGCTGGCCCGCTCCTGTACGCGCACAAGTACGTGCAGATGTGCCAACGACCTCAGGCTGCCAGGGCGGCTGGAGAGCCCATGCCTCAGCAGGGACAGCCCCCGCCTCTGGACACTGACCGGGGGGCAGGGACGCTAAATCTGCCGGGGGAAGCGCCATTCGCTATGTGGCGCGAAGAGCAGGAAGCACAGAAGCTAGGTGTGGAGCAGGGACACCTGGTCTGGCTGTCCAGGACCAGAGGAAATGGGCACAAGCAGACAGATCTACTCTACGTGAGGGGTCAGCTCAGCCCGACTCCCTGGTAAATGGGTGTGGAGGGGGAGAGAATGAGTCCGGAAGTGCTGGAGTGAAGATGGGGGGCCTCTTGAGATGCTGCACCATACAGAAGCTGTTCTCTACAAATAGGCAAACACCTATGGAAACCAAAGGAAATTCCCTCTGCATGATAAACATTCTACAGGCTGTCTGTCTCCTCCACATGCGTGCAAAGGGCATGGGTACCAGGACAAAGTGCACAGCAGGTATGAGATTACAGATACTTAGCAAGACGCCACGCTGATCACAGCTGTGCTGACTAAGCTCCCAAGGGTGCATCTGGAGGCTGTCCTCATAGTAAAATATATAAAACCCCAAAATATGATAAGTAGGAAATTCTACGAAGGAGATGAGATGTTACTCTGCATACTGAATGGCCAAAAGTGCACACACACACACACACACACACACACACACACATGCGCACACACACACCCTTCCTGGCCTGGACAGAAGGCCCTTCGGGTGGGGTTCCGGCTGTGGTAGGTGTCCCCTGGCCCTAGGGCACACGTCTCCACCCCGCAGTGGCATCTGCTACCAGGAGCGGTCACCTCCATTCTCCAGGTTTTCCCCACACCCCCAGAATCAGCTCCATCTTGCACCTGAGGAGTTCCAGAACCAGCCCCCTCCTCAGAGGCTGCTGAGTCCTGGCTCCACTGTTAAAACTGTACCAAGACAATCCCCTAAACAGGGCGGCATTTTCCCAGCACAGTCAGGCAGCTCTCGCTCCTTCCAAAGAGGGTTAGCAGGATGGGGAGGGCGAGGAGCATGCAGTCTGCAAGCAAGTTACACCCAGAGGCTCTCAGCCCTCAAGTTCCAGCACAACCAAGTGTCCATCTCAGAGCAGCTCCCCCCACGGCTCCCCCACATCCTGCCCGTCAGCTACTCCTAGCCTATCCTCATGATCGCAACTCCCTGTCTGTTCCCTGGGGAAATTCTAAGCTTTTTCACTAAAGGCATTTGAGACATAATTTACAAACAAAGTTACTCATGATTACAAAAGTCTGTTGTTAGGGGAAAGGAAAAACAAACAATGAACCCTAAATACAGTGGAGACTAATTATATTATAAACTCATGTTTTTGAAAAAAAAACTAGTCGCAATGACACCCACACAGTGTGGAAACCAGAGGCCACCACAAGCCAACATTCTGAGGCCCAACATTGAGACCCAAGCAAATGCATTCTTGACACATGCCTTAGGAGCACTGAGAAACAGAGAGAAGCTCCGAGAGCAAAGGGGCACAATACCTGGTGGGGTCCCGGGTGCAGGGCTCGGGGCGCCGGCCGGGGGCTTGCTTCCCAGAGTGCTCAGTGCGCCATGCGTGGCCCCTGCCTGGGACACAGTCTGCATCACCATGGGGCCTGGCGGTCGCAGGTACGGCTGCCCAGGGGCAGACACGATCTGGAGGACACTGCCTGAAAGCACATTTCCACCAGGAAGCTCAGTCACGGCAACAAGGAGTGCTAGGCCCAGGAGCACAACCACTCCCAAATGGTACAAAAGCAAACAAGACAATAAACAGAAAAAGGTAAAACAAAATATACTCAGAGTAGCAGAAACAAATAAAAGTTAAGTTTAGTTGCTTGGGGAAAAATGAAAACTTCTCATTCACGAAGAATGAAAACTCGAGGGGAACATGCCTGCATTACTGACCATGAAGAGCAAGCTCATCTATTCCATACGCGGCCCCG
This sequence comes from Dasypus novemcinctus, assembly GCF_030445035.2. Classification (NCBI taxonomy): domain Eukaryota; kingdom Metazoa; phylum Chordata; class Mammalia; order Cingulata; family Dasypodidae; genus Dasypus; species Dasypus novemcinctus. The sequence goes on from NC_080691.1 coordinate 6,977,200, forward strand.
CTCTGGGCTGGCCCTGTGCTGTCGGTGCAGGGGCATGCCAGTCCCAGGAGAGGGGCACACCACCCGCAGCTTCCAGACCCCATGAAGGAGGAGTGGAGGCAAGAGGGAGCTCGCTCAGCTGCCTTCAGCGGTACCACCCCTGCTTAAACAGCGTCCCTCTTTCCATCTTCTGAGTGAGTCCTGCCAACCTCTTTTACTCTGGAAGAATGCTTCTAAGTCTGTGCTCTACAAAACTTAGCGTCCACTCAACAATATATACAGATGGTCCCTGCAAAAAGAATCCTGTGGGTGAAATTTTGAGAAATAAGAACTGAACAAAAATCTGTGGGTCTGGCCACTGCAGGGGCTCTGAGGCCTCTGCTTGGCTCCTCCCCAGACACAGCCGACACCAGAACCCGTGACCCTGCACTAGAGCTGCTAACACCACCACTGGGGGGGCTTCTCATGAAGACAGTTTGGCCTGCGCTACTGGGGACATTACTTTGGGATCCTAACCTAACACATAAGAAGCTAATGATTATCTCTAACTAGAGAGAGATTGAAATGACTAAATTGTTGCCAGATAGCCATTTGAGATTATTTTTGATGGGCCACTTGAATTTCATTCCCTCATTTTCTTCAAAAACAAAACAAAACAAAACAAAAAAACAAATCACCCAACTACTAGATAAGCACACTGCTCTTAGTTCAAGGTCTGGGAGGTAAAATGTAAAAGGCTGTATGAAAAAGAAAATGATTTCTCCTACATAAATTGTTAATCCTTTGGCACTATCAGGATAAGGAGCCTCACACTAAAATTAGAAAGTACCGGGAAACGGACTTTGGCCCAGTGGTTAGGGCGTCCATCTACCACATGGGAGGCCCGCGGTTCAAACCCTGGGCCTCCTTGACCCGTGTGGAGCTGGCCCATGTGCAGTGCTGATGCGCGCAAGGAGTGCCGTGCCACGCAGGGGTGTCCCCCGCGTAGGGGAGCCCCATGCGCAAGGAGTGCACCCATAAAGAGAGCCGCCCAGCGCGAAGGAGGGAGCAGCCTGCCCAGGAATGGCGCCGCCCACACTTCCCGTGCCACTGACGACAACAGAAGCGGACAAAGAAACAAGACACAGCAAAAAGACACAAAAAACAGACAACCGGGGGAGGGGAGGGGAATTAAATAAATAAAAATAAATCTTTTTTTTTTTAAAAAAAAGAAAGTACCAAACAGGCCTATTATGATTTAAACAATAGGAAACTCTTTGCAAAGGGCAGAGCTGAACACATGAAGCCCAGACAACTGTGTGATTTACATGTGCTGTCTCGTTTGTCTTCTCAAAGTCTGTAAAGGATAAAAAGTCTCCATGCCATTTACAGATGAAGAAGTGGGAGGGTGGACGGGCCCTGACTTGCCCGGGCCCTCCTGTGAGTCACCTGTAGGTGCTGACTCTGGGGCTCCCACCAGGATGGGCTGCCCCAGGCCCTACAGGCAGCTGCTGGGCCCCAGGTCTGCGCGCTTACCTTGGAGCTGCAGAGGCTGGCCAGCAGTGAGCTGTCGCAGCTGATTATGGGACAAGGTGAACTTGTTCCCTTGAAACTGTAGTGTCACCGGTGTCTCTGGCTGAGCAACGCGGCTCTGCGTCCCTGCTATGGACGCCAACTGGGCGATTTTTACTACCTCTCCACCTGTCAAAACGCAGAAGAGGGGGAGTTACAAGTGCTTTGAGGGAAGTTTGAGATTGCTATACTGATGACATCTGTTGTATAGAATGACCATCTATATTAAACTGAATTATTCTAGAAACATTCATTAGCATTGCTTTCTATCACTTAGAAAAAACTTTCAAAGACAAGAGAACACCAATAAAAATTCCTATTTTACGGTGAATTTCACTCTAACTGGCATCAGAAGCAGCAGCAATCTCCCTGTAACACTCGCGAGGCTCACATATTGACCCCTGAACAGCAAAGAACTTCCAAGTGTGAAAAAGGGGCATGTCCAACTTATCTCACAAGAAAAACAAAGATTATATCACTTGAAATATAGAAGGAATGAGTTAACTACCTTCAATTACATGCAAAACCTTCTCAAAATTTGGGAATGTATTTAAATATACAAATAAATCACATAAATACAGTTTTAAAATATAAACTCTCACACTGACTTATATTAGGATTTGGTTTATAAAGTTTACTGTGAAAAAAACATGAAACTTATTCCTTAAAATATGTTTTTTGAAAATGCAACTCAGATGTAGTCATATGCACTAGGCTCAGAAAGGCAATACCTATAGGCTATCATGAACGACAGCTTTACAAGGGTTTTAACCCAGTGGTTGCGATCTGAGTCTCAATGTCTCTCCCAAGAAACCCACACCAGCACCGAGGAGCACTGCCCAGACTTGTCAGTGAAAGGCTAGAAGAAGGAGGTCTGAAGAAGCCTGGGCTGCAGAGCGAGCATGAACAAGGGAAGGAAACGAAAAGGGAGCCAGAGATTCGTGCAGAGAAACGTGAGCCTCCCGTCACCTCCGCAGTTCAGAGAAAGTGGAGACAGGGTGAGGGAGGGTTATTGTGCTCCCTTTCCAGGATCTCCGAATCAGACAACAGCTTGTGGCACAATCGCACAGCACTCTCACCCCAAGCAGGACATGCCAAATGTGCGAGTGCTTTTCTTCCTTCGGGCCGTGACTTTGGACAATTACTCTTTATTTGGCGGCAGGGGAAGAAAGAAATTGTAATGAGAGAAAATGAGTTTGAAAGAGGGGTCTCCCCACATCACTACTCTCTTTTCTGTCTTCCCCAGAAGCCTCAACACTTGGGTATTCCAAGGAATAAAGTATTTGAGGTGGTATTTGAGAAACGGTATAATCCATATTTTAAGTATGAAAATTTTCCACAACAGAGTAATTAAGGGTATATATGCGATTTGGAAACACACTGCACTGGCCACAATAAAAAATTCTACTCTTAGAAAAAACTAGTAAGACTGAATATGCTTTAGTCATTAAACTATCTCGAAGTTTCTCATCCCAGGTTCACAAGTGGTAATAAGCGAGAGCTAAAAACCAGGATGGTTTTTGAAAACCTAAGGCAGCGCACAAGAGGTTGACTGGGAAGCTGCCTTCCCAAAAGCAGGGGCTTCCCACTGGAGTCCCACGCCCTGGCCGACGCCACAGGTGCCGTGTGAAGAGCACGCCAGCACAGTGCGGTGGGCAGCACGGGCAAACAGAGCTGACCTTTGGGAAGCCAGAGAAAGAACAGCAGAAGAAGAGGAAAGAAGGGCCCGAGGCGCTGCCCTGGGGCGGCCCATCCTCCCCCCTTTCTATCTGACGGCTGGCCCTGAGAGCACTGGCTAGAGGCGGAACCCAGGGCACAGCCAGGGGAGCGCAGGAGTGGACAGCAAAGGCTCTGAGACATTCCAGTGCGGGCAGCACGGCCGCCCTGGAGCGAGCGGACGGCGAGGCCACTTACTGGGCAGCCGGGCCTGGGCCTGGGAGGTGAGCACCAGCCTCTGGGGCAGCACACTCTGCTGGGCGGAGTGCGGGGGGGCCGGGGGCAGGGGCGGGGGCGGGCCGGGGGCCGGGGCCGGGGCCGGGGCCCGCGGCTTCGCAGGCTGGGCTGGGCTAGCTGCGGCGGTGAGGGCCGAGGCCGGCGGGTGTCTCGGAGCACTGGAGGAAGCCTGAGGTGTCTGAGGCTGGGCTGCTGCCGCTGCAATCGATAAGGTGGGTTTGTGCAAAGCGGTTAGAGCTGCTTAACAAAAGGCAATACTTTAAACCCGACTCTTACAGAGACAAGAAGAACATTATTTCACACTATTTCTCAAGTGAGAAATCCTCTCTTAAAAAAAAAGGTCCAATATAGTTTATGGGGTGAGAGGAAAATAATTTTATATCCTTTGTTAGTTATTTTTACTTTGACCAATCAGTACGCTGAACAATATATTTCTCAGAGTAAACAGAAAACCAGAAGTCAGCCCAATCAGACATTAAAATCAATCAAAAACTACTTAACTTCCCTAAATGCAGAAAACCAGAAACAGGTTGTCATCCTATCTTACTAAGAACATTTGCAGCAGGGCAATTCTGGACATTCACTTCTATCTTTTAATCTTAGGTAAACATAACAGAAATAATACTGAAGACCTCCTTTGTTTAGAAGTTAACATACTATTTTTATTACCTTTTCTGTCATTTAATCTTATCTCTCTTCCGAGTAGAATCAACTTAAAATGATGATACAATATGTAACAAGGACATACTTTTTCAGAAGGTTTCTAAACAACATGAATGTCCATTCGCCTCCACAAAAGAAAACATTTCTGCCAAAGTATGTCCTCATCACCAGAAAATTATTCAGCCAAGAGTGAACATTTCTGGATCAAAAAAACAACAGCCAAGTTTAAAGAAATTTAAAATGTCTAAAGCTGCTGCGAGAAACGCCCATGGTCCCTTCCAGAGCCAGAGGGGACGGCGACTCGGGGGCAGGGACAGACACCGCCTGGAGAGCTGCGGTTACGCCAGCAGGCCAGCCTACCTTTTGCATCGGGATTGGCAGAGAATGTGGCAATCGCGGGCCGTCCTCGAACCTGTCCTTGTGGAGTGACGGTGGCTGCGGCGGGGGTGGCCGTCCGGGGCAGGTGGGCGCTGGGGAAGGCCATGGTGCGACCCTCAGGCTTCTGGCCGTACTGCACGGGCTGGAACAGCCTAGATGCCGTTGTCCAGGCAAGAGACACACAGAGTGCCCCTGAGACGCGGCGAGCACAGCTGCTCGGCCGAGCCTTGGGGAGCACGGGGATGCAGGGCAGCCCTGCCGCGAGTCCCGTGCTCCAAGAGGAGCAGGGGAAATGGAGCTCCCAACACTGCTGGAAGCCGCGCCCCAGGAGCCCGGGGAGTCCAGACAAGGCGAGGCACCTGACGGGGGCACGTCTACTCCTGGCATGGGGGCTCTACAGGGGTGAGCATTATTTTAATTTTTCAGTTTCTATCAACATGGATCAGGAGAAGCACACAGCTGTCACATGCAGTCTGAGGTGCTTTTGTTTAGACTAAGAGCACCGTGGGATTCACCTTACAGGTAGTGTAGGGAGCACGGAGAAACAATTTCAGACACGCTGGGGAGCCTGCCCCACAGGGCTCACCCCTCCCCGCCTTCCTTGAGGTTTATCTAAGTGGAATGCGTTCTCTTTATATTTCCTTTAATTGGAAAACTGTAAATAGCCAGAATGCTGTATTTTTAAAACAAGTCAAAACCTCTGTATATAACGCAATAGGCAGAGACAACCAGCACCAGCAAGGAGCCATTAAACGAAGGACAAGCCAGCAATCAAGTGGTGGAGCCACTGAACTGAGTGCCACCAGCCCGACAGGGGCCGCTGCTGGCTGCGTGGGCTCCTGGAGAGGGCAGGACGCTGCGGGTGCTGATGATGGTGAGGACGCTTGCGCAGAGCCGAAGGAAATCACGACATCTCTTGCTGAGCATGGAGAACTGGCAACAAGAAGGGACCACCACTTTGTAGAACCAGCACCTTAAATACTCTACTGACATGGTCTTCTAATACAGAACTTAGTCACTATTTCCACAGAAAAACTGTTTTAAGGAACAGCCAAACAAGTACCCTGAAGTCTTAGCTATAGAAATAATTTGCTTAGCAAACAACTTCCTGCTAAACGAAACCGATGCAAAGAGCCACCAGCAGCAACTTGAGTAGTTACCAAAGCCCCTCTCTGGGCACTCCTGCTTCATCTCCACACACTCCGAAGGCTGGAGCTAATGCCACACCTGGCAGAGAGGAACAGCTTCCAGGTGCCATGCTTTCCCCAAGATTTTTAAGAGGAGGTTTCTCTTGCAAACAGGGTAGGCAAACCCGGCACCAGCTGCAAGGTGGCAGGGAGCGTTTCCCAGGCTTTCTGAGCCGCCGGAGTGGTGCCCTTCACCTGAACCACACTTGTCGCACGCGGAGCCTGTGTATCTAAGGGGTGGGCTTGACCGTGCCCGGGCCTGCACTCCCACCCCACACTGCTACTTCCTTCCTCCCGTCGCCCTCCACAGTGCACAGGTGCACCTGTGCTCGGCCCCGCCTGGGCGCTGGTAGCTTTTGAGTGCCCAAAAGCCAGGGGCGAAGCCTTTGGCCCCCAACAGCCACTATCACCCACTCATGTGCTCCAGATCCAGGCACCACTCTTAGTTGGGCCTCAGCTCAAGAGATGACAGAAGCTCCCTATCATTTTGGTTTCCTTCAGTAACTCGAAGAGCATTACAGAGCATTCCTTCTACACGGCCAGGAGTCGCCTATCTAGAGTCAAAGGGAGCCGAGAAGGCTGCCTCCTGCCCTTGCTGGCCTGCTGCCTGAGTAACAGGTCGGCTGCTTCACATCGCTGACCAGGGACCTGCGCCTGTGTTGCTGCGGGACTCACAGACGGCCCTGGGGGGCAGCTGGGCTGCTCAGACCTCAGCCCCAGGGGGCTGTGCGGCTCTCAGGCACGCCCCCAGGGAAGGGCCTGCCCCCACAGGGGCCAGCCTCCCTTCAGGCAGCCCCTCACCAGGCCCTCGCCAGGGCCCTCAACACCAGCCAGGCCTGAGCAAGGAGGAGCTAAGCAGCGTGCACTGGAGATGTGCAGGGCCCTGTCCCGCGTGCACTCCCCCTGGGAGCAGCACACCGCTTTTCCCCAGCTATCGGTCCAGGTGGTACGGTGGCAGCTCTCTCCCCCATCCCCACCCCATCCCAGACGTGGGCCATGAGACCAGGCCAAGCCCGAGACCCAAGGCCAGGGAAGCCCTGGTCAAGAAGGCTCTGGTTCTTTTGCTGAGGGCACCGTCTGCAAGGCCAGCGGGGACCGAGGCTGCGGAGACCATGGCGTGAAGGGGGCCTCCTCGCAGGGCAGCCCACGTCGAGGAGCGCAGAGGTGAGACGGGAAGGAAGCAGCAAGGAAAGACGCAGTCTCTGCGGCACTGCCTGAACCCTGGGCCCTGCTGCACCTGCAGCCTGGCAGCCGCCGGAGTCAGAACCACCTTTTTATTTAAGCCGCCTGGGCTGGGCTGCCATCAGGTGCAAGTGAAGAGTCCTGACAAGTGAGCGCAACTCCTAGGTCTCAAGGTCTGGGTCAGTGTTCGCTGAATGGTAAGGTCAGAAGATTATTCTGAGATTCCCAAGCCATTCCATTTTAATTTACAATTAACTAAAAGCTCCTAAGCACTTTCATATCTCATCCCCTAGCCTGTCCCCCACCCAGTACACTGGACAGGAAAACAAGCTCTCATCTTACATCTCTAAAGACCTATTTTCTTTTTTCTTGCTTTTTAACCCAAGCATAGGATTTTGCCTCCTTCCCCACTTGGCCTACCCTGAGTTGTCTGGGCTTTGATCTCACCACGTGACACCTTCTGTCCTCCCAGCTCTGTGCACTTCAAAATCACAAAGACAACGCCACTGTCAGGACAGCGCCCACCCCGTCCTCAGAGCTCCCGGGCGGCCGCGGGCTGCTGCTCACAGGTTTCCTGCGCCCCCACCCCGGCGCCTGGCAGCACAGGCACCGCCTCCCAGGCCCAAGCTGAATTCGGGGCTGTGGCACTCCTGGCCGGGGGCACCCAGCCCTGACCCCACCCCGGGCATGACGCTCCCAAGCCCTAATGCAAACTGCAAGACAATGACCCTCCAGGTGAAGAAGGTCCCTTCTGGCGAGGACATGCGGCGCTCCGTGCACGAGCCCAGCCTGCCTGCCTGCAGTTAGCTGCTCTCCCATAAATCTAGGACATTTGGGGCACTTCCAGGAGAAATATAACCAAATTCAACAAATAGACTTTCTGTGCACAACTGACAGCCCAGCTCTGACACAGAGTTCTTACGTGAGCTCAGGGCCACCGTCCTGAGAGCCCCCCCAGTCACCTCTTGAGCTGTCCTGGAGCATCTTTCAGCCAACAGGGGTGTCGTTCTAATCCCATGACCACAGAACAAGCACCTTCCCTGTGCTGCTCCACGGTCACCAGGGGACGTGGCCGAGAGAGACAGAGGCCCACTGGAGCCGCCCCAGCAGGCGACAGGCAACCAGGCAGGAGCCAGACCAAGTCTGCTCCTGTCCCAGAGTCATGGCACCACATACCTGCTTGGCTTAAGCTTCACTGCAACGGGTCTGGCTGATGGCGGGAGTGAGGTGAAGATCTCTTCAATAAGTTTTCGCGTTACCTTTTTCTTTGACAGCAATTCGGCCTCATAGCGTGTGATTTTACTTTCTAATCCAATAAGATCAAATATAGAAAGGTCTGTTTCCTAAGTAGAAAAAGAAAAAGAAAAAAAAAAAAAACAACTCTTGCTACTTGAGGTAGTAGAAGCAGCACTTGATTAGAATCACAATAAATCATGGAATGGAAAGCCTGGCCCCAGAGCAGGCCCGTGCTTCCTGAGGCCTCCCAGCGCCCTGGGGTGCTTGTCCCGGAGCAGCCGGGGCAGGGCCGTGGCCCTCAGCACCTCTGATCCCCCATCCCTAAAACGGGCAGAGCAAAGGAGCTCGGCAGTGGGAATGGAGGAGGTCCTCAAAGCAAACGAGATTTACCAGAAGAGCGAGAGAAGGGACCAGAAAATGTCTGGACAACCAGCCAGAGGCCAGACCTCTCCGAGAAGTAGGCATCAGGAGTAGGGACTAAGTGGGAGGGCCGAAGCGTGAGACCCAAGGTCCGGCGATGGCCCTCTCTGAGTCAGGCATGGCCACATCCATTTAGTGTCCATTTAGCAACCATTTAGTGTCCATTGAATAGATGGACAGACGGGTAGGGCAGAGACTGAAGAGGCCAAGAGGGAGCCGGCTGGAAGCCAACGCCCCTCTTTCCCCAGCACCACCACAACTGTGCTTCTGGGAGAACTTTTACAATGAAAGCACAACCACACACCCATCTAGAAGATGAGATAAAAAAGAGGGTCCTGACAAGTGCTGGAGAGGATGCCGAGAGAGTGGGACCCTCATGGCCCACTGGTGGGGGTGCAAAATGGGGCAGCCCCTGTGGGAAATGGCCTGGCAGCTGCTCGAACGAGCCTAGAGGGTTCCCACGTGACATGTACCCAAGAGAAATGAAAACACGCCCACATGAAAGCATGTGCACGTGTTCACATCAACACATCCATGACAGTGCCAAGGGGGAGACAGCACCAGTGTCTACCCAATGGAGAAAGAGACTGCAGTGTATCCCCACCACGGAGCATGACCCAGCCACGTGAGCAGTCAAGTGCTGACACACACGACAGCAGGAAGGAGCCTTGGAGAAGCACGCTGGGTGAAAGAAGCCAGTCACGGAAGGACAGATAGTGTAGGATTCCACTTATAAGGCATGTGCAGAAAAGGCAAGTCCACGGAAAGTCGGTCAGTGGTTGCCCAGTCTGGGGGAGGAGTGGGGAGCGACTGCTGATGGGGACAGTGCTGGAAATCCTCTGAAATTAAATATTTGTGATGGTTGCACAGCTCTGAATACACTAAAAAAACACTGAACTTCCACATTTTAAAGGGGTGAAATTTAGGTATGTGAATTGTCTCAATAAAGCTGTTATTCTTAAGAAGTTAGTGGCATTTTTTATGGTGATGAATGTACAACACTGTGATTATACTAAAAGTCCTTGATTATACTCTTTGGATAGATGTATGGTATGTGGATATACCTCAGTAAAGCTGTCTAATAAATAAATAATTGTGCAAGAATAACCAAAAATTGCAGGTATATGGAACAGGGGAAGCATAGAGAGATCGAGAGGTAAAGAATTTTGTTTTTTGCTTATTATTATTACTGAAATAATGAAAATGCTCTAATGATGACTGAGATGATTATTGCTCAACTATGTGATTATACCAAATACCACTGATTATATACTTTGGATGAGTTGTGTGCTTTATTAATATGAACCAATAAAATTGACTTGTTAAAAAAAAAGTTCATGTCAAATTACACACTTTCAACGGATGAAGTGATAGCATGGGACTCACATCTCAACAGCTGTGTGAAAACAACGCAAACACCGGTGAAAGCGTGCCCGTGACAGTGCCCCTCTACCCCCGAGGCCGCTGCTGCTGCTGCTAACACCCCTCACTGCACAGGCTCTGCGTCCTGGCTAAGGAAGCCCACGCCCTCCGGGAGCGGCAGAGGAGCCGCGTCAGCAGAGACCAGGACTGCTACTTACACAGCACTGGCATCCTGCTCGCCACCCAGGCCCTTTTCTGGGACTACTGCCGAGTCCCCACAAAGCCCCCATGAGGTTTCAGTGAGGAAACTGAGGCAGACTGGCCCGTCCCAGGCCATGCTACTGGTGAGGCGCAGAGCCAGGGCCTGTGCTCCCCGCCATGCTCCGCTGCCGCAGCCCACATGCCGCCCGACCGTCAAGGACTGCTCCTTTCTGCAGGCCGTGCGCGGTAATCTCCACGAGGCTCTTCCCTGGGCAGCTGCAGGCCTGACTAAGCTGAGCCTGCGCTGTGCCAAGGAGGGGCCACAGGAGAAGGCTCGCAGGACCGCGGTGGCCGTGGAGCCAAGCTCAGCCTATCCAGCAGGCAGGCGCCTACCCACAAGCTGCCTGGCACCCGCTGACCTCTGGTATCAGGGCTCAGCGCCGGTCAACTCAAACCAAATTCTTTTTCTTGTAAAAATAGTTTTTACTACCAAAAAAAATTCAAACACAGAAAAGCATACAAAACCAAATTTCTACCACCTAGAGGTGAGTTACTAACATTGTAGATAATGTCTCTCACACACATAAAAATTATAGAGATGGAGATGATCGACATAGAGGACAGACATATGATCAATAATAGATACAAATGACAGAGAGAAAGGAAGAAGGGAGGGAGCGAGACAGGAAGGATGGGGGAAGAGGAGGCAGTGGCGGAGGAGGGACTCCAGAAGAGCAGGAAATTTCAGTTGTCCTGTTTCCTGTTTGCTGCTGTATTATTTCTAGTGCCTACAAAAATGCCTGGGACCTAGTAGGCACCCAATAAATACCTGCTGAATGCACTAAAGGAAACAACAAAAATTAACATATAGCTACCTCTTAGGTGCCAGGTACCAAAGTACTGTCCATGAGTTAGCTACTGACTACACCAGCAAAGGGGCGTGCACTGTCAGCCCCATTCAACAGCTGCAGAAACAGACCCAGAGAGGCCTTCTTGCTCACAGCCAGCCAGCAAGTACGTGGGCGGGGGGCGTGGTGGGTAGGTGTGAGGATAGGCAGGTGGGCGTGTGAGTGGGTAGGCGTGGGACGGGTGGGCGTGAGCAGGTAGGTGTGATGGTGGGCGGGTGGGCGTGAGCAGGCAGGTGTAAGGGCAGGCATGTGAGTGGGTAGGTGTGAGGATGGGCAGGCTGTGGGCAGGTAGGCATGAGGACAGGCAGGTTGTGGACAGGCAGGTGTGAGGAAAGGCAGGTGTAAGCAGGCAGGTGTGAGGACAGGGAGGCGTAAGCGGGTAGGCGTGAGGACAGGCAGGCATGAGCAGGTAGGTGTGAGGACAGGCAGGTGGGCATGTGAGTGGGTAGGCACAAGGGGCAGGCGGGCTCCTATTGGGTGAGCAAGTGAACGGGTGGGAGTGAGATGGGCAGGGGGGTGTGAGGGTGGGCAGAGGTGGGCAGGTGAGCAGGGGGCTGTGCATGGGCAGGCACGTGGATAGGGAGCAGATGGCTGCGCAGGTGACCAGTGGGTGTGAGGCGGCCTCTCCCTGCCCAGCACCACATTTAGCAATATAAGGAACAACTGTGTATTCCTGCGTTGTCTCCCTAGGGTTAATTTTCAGAAGTGAACTTTTACAGTCGGGGTAAACATAGCAAATTTTGCTAAACATTGTCAAGTAACAGGCAATTTCAAAATGCAGGATAATAGTTAGAAAATGATTTCTAAGAAATGTTGTACCTATACTATACCTAGAAAGACCACAAATAGTGATTGCTATTTCTGCATTTTCTACATACCTTCCAAAAATCTCTCTCCATTGCCCTCAGAACGAGCGAAGCTGATCGGTACTGCAGAGACTCTGCTACGTACGAGGAGTCTGGAAGCCTGGGCTCGATCAGCCCAGGGTGGTTGCAGATCCGCTGGAGCTTCACCAGTATGTTGAGGACATTGACAAAATGCCCACTCTTCAGAGCTTCTTGAGTTCTGCTCGTTTAAGGAAACAAAATGAGATGCCTCCATTTGTGTGTGTACCTCACCACACGGACTCATCATGATCAATTTTAAAATCCCAGAAACACAGTAACTCGTGTATTTTCTCTAGTTTTGGTCAATAAGTTAATTATGCCAGAAAATTCAAATTCAAGTTCTCGTGGAGGTCTTTCTACATTCACCGATTCACCCATCACTCCCTATGCAAAATGATGCAACATCAGAGAACAGGAATGAAGCGGCTGGACATGGGCCCTGCTCTGCAGGTGCTGCCCCTCCAGTGCAGAAGATGAGGGCTGAAGAAGATGCTAACTACACAGCTTGATCACTGCTGTGAAGGGTGCTATGCAGAAGGGGAGGGCATCTCGGCAGCTCACGGAGGCCACGTGTGAGGGCATGAGTAGAGCCCATGGCACCTAGGGCATAACTGGAGGCTCGCAGGAGTCATCTGAGGGAACCCCCTCCCTCAGTTCTCCCTCAGCTCATGGCAGAGACACAGTGGGGTGAGACAAGGCCAGGCTCGCAGGCAAGGGCAGAAGGGGACCAGCAAGGAAGCGGGACAGACCACGGTGAGCTCAGCCTGCACATGGATCCAGCAGGGTGAGGAGGGCGAGGAGGAGGTTGCTGGAGAAGGGGTCCAGGTGGGCAGGAGCATGCACCCATGGTCGGATGGAGGAGAGGCCTCACGGGCTGAGCAGGGGCATGGAGATGACGAAAGGACTGGGCTGGGGAGAGACTGAGGAGGAAAGGAGGAGCAGGCAAGGAGGGGATGGAGGCTGCTGGGCTTCTAATCCAAACAACTGGCCGATGGGGCACCACTTCCTCAGACAGGAAAGTGTGGATGAGAACCAGGCCTGGGGAGACACGTCATGAGCCCAGTGGACCTGCAGTCATGAGGTGCTCGGAGATGACTGCAGTGGAGATCTGGAAGCAGCTAACCCTGGATCCAGACCCGGAGCTCACACAAGGCTGACCTCAGCTGACAGAGAACTGAGAAGCATGCGTGGACACAGTCACCCAGGGCGAGACGCTGGGCTGAGAAAAGCGGCCGAGGGTGAAGCCTTGGCAAACTCTTAACAGTTAAAGGACAGGAGGAGAAGGGCAGGCTGCAGAGACCGACAAACAGCAGGCAGGAGTCAAACGAGGGGAGGAAGAGGCCAGCTCTGGCGAGTGCCGCTCAGAGGACAAGCTGAGAAGGAAGCCTGGGAGAAGCCCGGGGCGCTCTGCCTGGTGTGGAGCAGGTGTACTGCCCTGGGCTGAGCACGGGTGGCAGAGCACAGGCACCTCTTACAAGGTGGGTGCTGAGAAGCACAAGTGGGCAGTAAGGGAGAGGCTTCCTATGTGAGCGACACCGGCCACGTGTGTGGCACAGAGGCGAAGGGGGCTACGACCAAGACACGGAAGGGAATGCTGAGAATGGAAGAATCCTGCAAAGGGCTCGGGCTCGGGCCCACGTGGGGAACTGAGAACAGAAAGGCAACAGGAAAGAGGAGAAGGTGCGGGTGCAGGCAGGTCTGCAGGTGCTCCAGAAAGGTGAGAGAATTCTTGTCTGACCACTTCTACTTCCTCTGTGGAGGAGGGAGGAGACAAGGTCTGTGCAGAGTGAAGTGGAGGGGGCGGCACGCAAAGGCAGCAGAAGTGTCCGGAATCCTTCCTGAGGAGCAAGGGGGCAGGCCAGGCAGGCCGGCGATGCTCCAAGCGCACGTGAGGAGCCCATAGCACCACCCCCACATCCCCACTCCTCTCACCCTGGCGGCCTGCCGCGCCCTGTCAGTCAGTTGAGGCAGATGCAAGCCTAGCAGACTAAAACGGGCTTTTACAGGTTCAGGAAAAAGAGGAAACACACTTAGAGCAAGTCCTCCTGCCATTCCACATGCTCACCAAATGCCACTGAGCAGCGCAGGGTGGGCGACAGGAGACCCGCTTCCCACCCCACTGGCCTGCTCCAGGTGCTGCTCCACGGCAAGGCGGCACCTCAGTGAGGGCATGCTGTGCCAGGATCCTGACACGACACACACGGCGTGACCCCAAAACGAGGGCCCCACCTGCAGTCTTCCACAAACAGGCCTGTGCAGCAGCACCCTCGACAGCAAGGCCGTGCTGAGCGCCCGCCGCCTGCCAGCACCAGGCTGAGCCCTCTGCATGACCACCCCGCGTCCCCCCAAGAGCCCACGAGTCGAGCCTCTCACTTTTCAGGTGAGATGAGGCACTGAGAGCCCCAGGATGGGTGGCTCCACAGCAGGCTGACCTGTGCTGCAGCCCCGGCGCCCCCCCGATTTCTACGGAGACTGCAGCACGTCCCTACGCTCCAGGTGCACCCAGGAAAAGAGTCTGCTCATCACTAAGGCCCACAGGAGGCCGAGGTGCTGAGACGGCTCTCGGCCACCTGAGAGCACTGCATGCGGCCTTCCTCAGCTCCCCTGCAGCAGGCACCAAAGTGGGTGTAATTACTGAACATAAACTTAAAGACTTTCAAAACTCGAGTGTTTTTTGTTTTCTGTTTTCTGTATTTTAATCTAAACTCAGGAAAATGGAGACTATAATGGAAAGAACCAAAAAAGTCACTTAACATCATGGAAAGGTAAACCCCAAGGCTACTGAGACTTCTGAAGGTCGCCAGCTAAGGCTGACGCCCATGCAGCGGTGCCCCGGCTGGGGGAGAAGCAGGAAGGCCCTGGCCTTCTGCTCAGCCCAGTCCCCTGCCAACACCCTTACGCCCATGGGCCCCACAAACACCCACCACGCTGCTCTCCTCTCTAAGTCCTAGACCCTGGGGTAGTGTGAGGAGATGAGCTGGATAGTCACAACGTCTCCAACCAGGTGGATCTAAATTTGGAAACATTCAAGACTGACACAGGAAGTAAAGGGACCAGACTGAACACACGGCAGCCATGTACGAGCAGACCTGCTGGACTATGGGGCTCGTGGAGTGTGGGCCTCGTGGAGTGGACCTGCTGGAGTGTGGGCCTCGTGGAGTGGACATGCGGAGTGTGGGCCGAGAGGAGTGGACCTGCAGAGTGCGGGCCGAGAAAAGTGGACCTGCAGAGTGTGGGCTGAGCGGAGTGGACCTGCTGGAGTGTGGGCCAAGTAGAGTAGAGTGGGCTGAAAGGAGCCTGAAGAGCAGGCGAGTCATCCAAGGCTCTGCAAAGTCCCAGAGGCCCTTGCAGAGGGCAGAGAGCTCAGCTCCAGTCCCGGACTCTCCACTGAGTCCCCGAGGGGTCTCTGTTCCTTCTAGCACAGGATGCTGAAGGAAGCACACCCCGACACAGAACACTTACTTACCCAGGGTGGAGAATAACATCCTCATACAAGGCTTTTTGTCGGTTAGAAAGGCGACATTTCAAAACATGCTCATATTTCTTTGTCAGTTGCTTTTCCACGTCTCTTTTTGTTCTCCTCAAAATAAAAGGTTGTGCCACCTAAAAAAAAAAGCATCAGCTGTTTTCTTCCACTTTCACGTGTCAATGTGAAGAGCATGCCTCACGCATTTTTAATTCCTGCAATCGTAGAACTGAACGTACCCTGTGCAATCGAATGACCACCTTGTGGTAGTAGTCCTGGTTTTCATCACTAGGGGCCTTCAGGGGAATGTTCAGGTAAGGCCGGGAAATTCCAGGGACGAGGAAGTGCACCATGGTCCACAGTTCCAGAAAGGTATTATGCAAAGGCGCATCGATGAGAAGCAAACGCTGCTGACTATAAATGAAAGGAGAGAAACAATGTTTCAAATTTCAAAATACATACAGTGGGGGCAGAATCTCTTTTTCTGAAGAAATTTAAGAAAGGAGAAGACAACATTATGAGCTAAGGTAAACGTGCATGAGACTCGATAGAACAGTCCCCTTCGCCCCGTGTGCTGTGATAACGGTGCAGGGTAATTCTTTGTAGCTGAAATGCAAGGGTTTTTTGTACATGCAGTTACCCAAATTTCTTCAACAGATTCCTTTACATCAACAACAGCACTAAAGAGCACTTATTACAATGGACAGCACAGGGAGATTCTGAACCAGGTACTACTCCTGTGGCGTGTCAGACCTCTGCAGGTTGAAAACGGCTTCCCAGTGCTTCTCGGTCATGCGCTTTACGCGCTGCATCTCGTCGACCACCAGGCACTTCCACCGCACGCTGGTGAAGGAGCGGTAGCCCCTGAAGAACTGCTTGTAGGACGTGACACACACGTTGAAGCTGCTGGGCTCAGTCCATCCCTGCAGCACATGGAAAAAGCGCCAGTAGCGTCTCATTCCTGCACTTGGAATAAATAATCTTGAGAATATTTCTGAGGATTTTCGCCACTTATCTGTTTCCACCTAGAGAAATTTCACTCATTTTTCCGAACTTGCTTATTCAGAAAATGGTTGAGTTTACATTTTTGCTAAGTATTAAAATACTTTTGTTAACAAATTAAGAGACTTTGGAAGCATTAACAGTCATTATTTGGAAAATAAAGTGGTTATCACAGAGGATCCTGAAGTGGGACTAGCTTCTATATTACCTAATAAGAGCAAAGGAAAAAATGTATACAGAAAGTAGGAAATTATAATATTTATATTGTATCTACAGTGACGTGTTTTTGAGAGGTCATCTAAGCTCCAAGGGGCTTAAGGTTTAGGGACAGCTTGAAGGTTTGGAATCTCACAAACAAGTACTTTATAACAATTATAATAGTCATGTCTTATCATTTTGAAATTTGTCTTCTATAAAAATTAAGATAGTTTTCTTTTTTTTATTTTATATTAAAAAAAATACCTGTCTCTTTGCTTTGAGTTCTCTAGAGTTGCCAACATATAACAGGGTTTTTAGGCCAGGGCACCAACGCTTCAATTCCAGTTCCCACCTGAGTATGTTCCAGCTCCTCACAACAACAAGATGGGGGCCCCAATTACCTGCAAAGGAACAGACAGAGACCTCTCCAGCTCAGCTCAAACTCCTTCTCAAGGGCAGGCACCTAGCGCTGTGGTTGGCCACAGAAGCTGAGTAAGCCTTTGTCCAGTGGATGGACGACTGACACAGATATTAAGGGAGAGCAAATAGGGGTGACTCAGCATCACAGATGCCTGGGATCTGAAGAGGCATATGATCCTTGTCCTAGTCTAGAAATACCGGCCAAAGCCCTTTTACCAGCTGTCCTTTGTGCCACATAATCCTCGCAGTTGCAGGTGGGGCCTGACCCAAAGGCCAAGGGATAATGGAAGTGAGTGGGGGGAGCTGAACCCCAAAGATCCCAGCCTGACAGTCAGAGGGCCAGTGCAGATGACATGCAAGGTGAGGTGACACAGAGGAGAGCGAAGAGGCTGCCAGAAACTGGTCCGAACAGGAATGGGCAGCAGTCACCTGAGCTGCGGCTCAGCTTCTGAGCCCACACGCACATGCCCCCGTGTTTTCATACCCTAAGGCAACCCAAGCAGATCAGAAATACTGCCCTGGAGAAGGCAAAATCCTACGGGGACAACAGCAGGGCACTCAGAGTTATACACTAGGAAGAAAGCTGCAAGCCAGAAGCTCGACAGCCTTGCACTGCCACTAGAGATGCTCAGCAACCAGCTCACGGCAGCCATGGGGGTGAGAGCCTGCTCTGCTAGCTGCATACATGACAGGGCCACCCCTGAAACCGCCAAGGTGCAGTCGCTGCTGGGTCTGTACATTTACTTAGATTTTAACTGTGAACGAGTGCTTTATCTCATCATCCAACGAGTGTTCATTGAGCCCTGCCCTGCTCAAGCCCTGGATTAGAGGGTAAGACAAAGAAGTGAGAAAATCAAAGTCCCTGCCCCGTGTGAGAAACTGTTAATGTTAGCAAATATGTATTCTTAAAAAAAGAAAAACACAACTAATTCTTACCTTCATTACATGCTAGATGGGCAAAAAAGGCAATAATCTGTACTGTTTTACCCAGCCCAGCTTCATCTGCCAATATGCCATTGAGACCCTTCCGGTAGAGCTTGGCCAGCCAGTCTAGCCCAATCTTCTGGTAATCTCTGAGCGCTCCATACAATAAAGATGGAGTATTAAACTTTACCTGCAAGAACATACAAGTCAAATAATAATTTATTAAATAACCCATACAAGGTTTTCTTAAAAATGAAATGAATTCAGTCTACAATAAACTCAATGGAAAGCCACAAAAGCATTCTATATCACATACTAAAATCAAAAGAGCAATAATTATTTTTTCTGACAACTTGCATAGTTAGGGAAAAATTTATTTGAAAGCAGAAAACCTTTCCTCAAGACTTACAAATATATCCATTTCTCTCTTTGAAAACCCACTGCCTAAAAATCACAGTAAGATTCCACTTCACATCTACTAGGATGTCTACAATAATAGTAATAATAATAATAATAAACAAACAGAACTAAGTGTTGGCAAGGATGTATAGAAATCAGCACCCTTGTAAAATGCTGGTGAGGATGCAAAATGCTGCTGTGGAAAACAGTCTGACAGCTCCTCAGAACGTTAAACATGGAATTAGCAATATGACCTAGCAATTCCATTCCTGGATATATATCCAAAAAAAAAAAACGGAAAACAGGGACTCAAACTAATGCGTGCAGCACTACTCGCAATAGCCACAAGGTGGAAATTACCCAAGTGTCTGTCCAAGGACAAATGCTGAGCGGAATGTGATCTGGCCACAGAATGGAACCCATCCAGCCACGACAAGGACAAGCTCTGGCAACGCTACTACATGGGTGAGCCCTGGACAACGGCGCTGAGGGAAAGGAGCCTGCCACAAAAGGTCATATGCTGTAGGCTGACATTTCCATGAAAAGTCCAGGAAAGTAAGTCCTCAGAGACAGAAGGCAGATGGTGGGTGCCAGGGCTGGGAGCGGGCAGTGGGGAGCAGTTGCTTCACAGCAGGGCTCCTCTGGGGTGATGGAAATGCTTGGGAGGCGCTGTGATGGTGCTAAATGCTAAATGCCACTTTAGAGTGGTTTGTCTGAGGAATGTTAAGTATCACTTCAATTTTTAAAGAAAGCAGCCAGTGCCTCACCGCAGTGGTGATCCGAGCACTGCCCTTAGGCAGGATGGCTTCAGCTACAGCAGTCACTTCTGCGATGTCTTTCATGTTTGGTTTTCCCATATTCATTCTCTCTGCAGCTTTGAACTGATCCATGATGAAAACAGAATCTATGAGAACCATATCCTTCCGACTATCCCTGTCACTTGGACAGTCTTCTGTCTCTATGAAAAACAATGAAACAAATGGAATTTGGGACTGCTGTGATCGTTTTATGAGATGATTTATTTAAAAAAAGAAGAAAGAAAAACTTACAGAATCTGAATACTTCAAATACACAATGAAGCGGTAATATTTTGTTTGTTTCATTTTAATCTGTTTTTCTCTAATACTTATAATGCTATTTGGACAAATGTACAGAAATTCTTACGAGAATTCAGGACCATTCTGGAAAGCCCTCAAAGTGTAATTTGGCCCCAAAGAACCTAGAAATTAGAAACTGAAATTTGGAGCTAACTAGAGTCACGAGCAGATGATCAAATACCACCACCACCAAGAAAGGGGAACACAGACAAGTGCCCCACAGAGGAAAAGGAGAAGGGGACACCATGCCTAACTTGAGGCCCTGTCATCAGTTTGGGATCTGGAAAACACCTGGCCTCACTTGGGAGACTCACTCACTTGTCTCTGGCCTTTCTTCCTCCCCTACCCACCCAGTCACCCACCCCCCAGCATATATTTGTAATGGTCAGAACATTTTGAATGAGAACAATGAAAGCTGGGCATTAGTTTGTTTTTCTCAAGGTGTTTTTGTGTATTCCATGTATCCGTTTGGAATGGACAACAGAAAATAAAATAAACTCAAAATGTGCATAGCACAGCATGAACAAATATGATAAAAATCTAGGTCCATAGTAATAATAACTTTTATGAATTTGGAGAAAGATATTTCTACGTTTTTCACAACTTGATCAAGTGCTTTGATTACTGAACCAGGTTTATAAATAAAACTAAGTAAAAACGTGGATGAAACTGGAAGACATTATGTTGAGGGAAGCAAGCCAGACACACAAGGACAAATACCATATGACTGTGTTACTATGAACTACATTGTATACATACGGTATGATTCTGTTTATATAGAATGTAGATATGGACCAATTTATAGAGATGGGGTTTGACTGGAGGTTGTGTAGGGCTAGGGAAGGCATGTTAAGGGGTATAGAGATTTTCTTTTTGGAGTAATGAAATAATTCTGGAATTTTTTATGATGATGAATGTACAACACTGTCATTGTACTAGAAGTCATTGATTATACACTTTGGATGGACTGTATGGTATGTGAATGTATCTCAGTAAAGCTGCTTAATAGGGCGGCGGACTTGGCCCAGTAGTTAGGGCATCCGTCCACCACATGGGAGGTCCGCGGTTCAAACCCCGGGCCTCCTTGACCCGTGTGGAGCTGGCCCACGCACAGTGCTGACGCGCGCAAGGAGCGCCCTGCCACGCAGGGGTGTCCCCCACATAGGTGAGCCCCACGCGCAAGGAGTGCGCCCCGTAAGGAGAGCCGCCCAGCGTGAAAGAAAGTGCAGCCTGCTCAGGAATGGCGCCACACACACGGAGAGCTGACACAACAAGATGACGCAACCAAAATAAACACAGATTCCAGTGCCGCTGACAACAACAGAAGCGGATAAAGAAGACGACGCAGCAAATAGACACAGAGAACAGACAACCGGGGTGGGGGGGGGGGAAGGGGAGAGAAATAAATAAATAAAAATAAATCTTTTTTAAAAAAAGCTGCTTAATAGATTGAAAAACTAAATAAAAACATAGAATTTAATAAAACAATTTATTCAAAATAAAATTGTATATTAAATATATTTCCAATTTTTTCCTTCGTCAAATCTAAGGAAAATGAAGGTAATATTTAAAATCTTACTTTACGCCTCTTTTCCTCTGTAAACATTTTGGCTATTTAGTCTTAAAACTGAATTCTTCAAAGATGCTAGAAATGTACCTTCTTCTTCGCTTGTCTCTTCACTGTCAGGCTTAGGTAGAGGCCACTGGAAATTTGGCAGAAATGCGCCTTCATATAACTTCATCAAATCAATTAAGGGCAATTCAGCTGGAAAAGATGGTAGGAAAGGAGGTATTTATTTTAAAACAACAACAGTGTCATTCAACTGGGAAGAAAAAAAATGCCAGGAAAGTCAAACTGAAAAATAAAAAGTTCTCCTTGTCAAATATAGTCCTTTCCTGACTTGAGATAATTCCTTGGAAAAGTATATATTTTCTAAAAGCATTTATTTTATCTAAAAACTAAAAACGGTTCTATTTTACACCATTTACAAAAATTGACTCAAAATGGATCAACGACCTAAACCTAATAGCTAAAACCATAAAACACTTAGAAGAAAGCACAGAAGGAAATCTTCAAGACCTCATATTAAAGCAATGGATTCTTAGATTTTTACACAAAAAGAACAAGCAACAAAGTAAAAAATTATATAAATTGGACTTCATCAAAATTAAAACCTTTTGTGTAAGAAAGGACCTTTAGAAATCCTACTTATGATAAGGGTTTAATAGCCAGAATGTAGCTATAATAATAATTAAAAAAGAACCTCCTACAACTCAACAAAGACAACCCAATCTAAAAACAGCAAAGCGGGGATTGCAGGAAGATGGTGTCAGTTAGGTAGGCAGGGCTCAGCTCTCACAAAAACAATGGAGAAAGAGGCAAAAGTTGTCCAAGTGACCTGCTCTGGGGGGCAGCAGACCAGGACAGTACTGCACAACTCCCAAGAGGGTGAGGGGCAGAAAGACAAAGAATCCAAAACAACAAATGGTAAGTTACCCAGCCCCCACTGCAGCCAGGAAGGGCTCCCCTTACCCACACCCACGATATTAAGCTGGGGTAAAACCCCTGCCTCACTGCAGCTGACTTAGAGGGGAACAGATATCCTCCTCCCTGTCAGCTGTTTCAAGGGAAAAGGGAGGAGGAGTCAGGGGTCTTTTCTTCAGTGAATGCAGTCAGCAGAGCCTGCTTTGAATCTCTCATCTGAAGATTCAACACAGGAAAGCTAAGACTGAAAACCTCAGTAGAAAGGTGCACTAATGAGCACCATCTGCTGGCTGGCCTAGAAATCGCATGGACAAATACTGCTTTTGGTCTTCTCTGTACTGTAATTCCTGGGAGAAAATCTGTGCTCCATTAGTGAGGCCCTGGTCTGATTTTTTAAAACTTAAACTGGGCAATTTTAAATACTTAAAATAAGTTGAACCAAATATGAAAGAAGAGCTGTGTGTGTGTGTGGGGGGAATGAAAACAACAATAGGCAAGAGAGAGAAATTGGCCAGCAGAGTAAATTCACCAACATATTCAGATGCCTAGACATCAGCAAAAAATTACAAGCCATGCTAGGAAATAAGAAGAGATGACCCAGCCAAAGGAACAAACCAAATACCCTGATGAGATACAGGATTTAAGACAATAAATGATAATCACCCAACTCTCCCAAATCAATTTAAAGAACTGAAAAAAAAAAATTATTAAAGAGATAAAGGATATTAAGAAGATACTGGGTAATCATAAAGAACAATTTGAAAGCCTGCAAAGAAAAATAATGAATCTTAAGGAAATGAAAGGTATGATGGATGAGATTTAAAAGTATACTAGATGTATATATCTTAAAAAAAATACAATTTACAAAAAGGATGGGGTGGAGGGGTGGGGAGTAGGTATATGGGAACCTCTTAGGTTTTTTGTTTTTTTTTGTTTTTTAATGTAACGTTCTTTGTGCTCTATTAACTTTAATCTAAAAAGTATAAAAATAAATAAGTAAAATAAATTTATGGGAAGCAGATGTAGCTCAGGTGGTTGAACACATGCTTCCCAAATGGACGGTTCCAGGTTTGGGCCCCAGTGCCTCCTAAAAACAAACAACAAGCAAACAAGCAAAAGAACCAACTCAATGTGTCTCAGTGCTTGAGTGCCAGCTTCTCACATATGAGGTCCCAGTTCAATCCCTAGCCCCAGTACCTTAAAAAAAATAAAATAAAAATTATTGTCTTAAAAAAAAAAAAACGTACTGGATAAATATAAAAAGAATTTTTTTAAAAGTACATTAGAAGCACATAAGAGCAGATCTGAATTGCTCAAAGATGAATCTCAGTCCTTTTTAAAATGGTTGGACTTAGATATCTGTCATTTTGCTGTTCATTTCCTATATCATTTGTTTTGTTCCCTCCTTCCTCCTCTACTGCCTTTTGTGTTAAACAATTTTAGTGTACCATTTTAGTTCCTGTTGTTTTTTTAAAACATTGTTAAGTCATTTTCTTAGCTCTTGCTCTAAAAACTGTAATATACATTTTAACTTACCACAATCTACTTCCACTTAGTACTAACCTAATTCCCCTAAAATATGGCAGCTTTGATCTACTTCAGCTCCATTCTTTCCTCCCCTTTGTGTTATTACTGCTTATATATTAACATCTATTTTTAGGTTATAAATTAAACATTACCATGTTATACTTATTGCTTTATACAATCTTATGTTATTAATATTTAAAGAAAGAGAAAAGGTATTTCTACAGTCTCCTATATTTGTTCCTTTCTCTCTATGGATTCAAGTTAATCTGGAGTCATTTCCTTCAGGTTAAAGGACTTCCCTTAGTATTTACAAGGTAGCTCTGCTAGTAACAAATCCTCTCAGTCTTTATTCCACCATTTTTGAAGGGTAGTTTTTCAGGAATTAATACACTTGGTTTGACAGATTTTTTCTTTAGCACTTGGTATGTTACTCCACTGCCATCTGGCCTCCACTGTTTCTGATAAGAAGTCAGTCACAATTCACATAGTTGTTACTGTATGTGATGAATCTTTTTTCTTTTGCCGTTTTCAGTATTTTCCCTTTGTTTCCATCTTTCAACAGTTTGCCCATGATGTGTCTAAGTGAGGATTTCTTTTGCTTATGTGTAGTTTGCTAACATTCTTGGATTTGTAGATTAACAGTTGATAACAAAGTTGAGTGGGAAGCAGATGTGGCTCAATGGATAGAGCGTCTGCCTACTATATGAAGCATCCAGGGTTCAAACCCAGGGTTTCCTGGCCTGTGTGGTGAGCTGGCCAGCTCACAGTGCTGCCATATGCAAGGAGTGCCGTGACATGCAGGGGTGCCCCCCATGTAGGGGTTCCCCACGTGCAAGGAGTGTACCTCACAAGGAGAGAGGCCCTGCGCACACACAAAAAAAGTGCAGCCCACCCAGGAGTGGTGCCGCACACACGGAGAGCTGATGCAGCAAGATGATGCAACAAAAGGAGACACAGAGACATAGATTCCCAGTGCTGCCTGACAAGAATGCAAGCGGACACAGAAGAACACACAGCAAATGGACACAGAGAGCAAACAATGGCGGGGGGAGGAGGGAAATAAATAAATCTTTAAAAGAAAAATATGAGAGTTTTAAGCAGTTATGACTTCAAATACTTTTTTTGCTCCTTTCTCTCTCTACTCACCTCCTGAGACTCTCATTACACATATATTGTACACTTCATGTCCCACAGGTCTCTAAGAATGCATTCATTTCCTCCAATCCTTTTTATTTCTGTTATTTAGATGTGATAAATTCTAATGATTTATCTTCAAGTTCACTGACTCATTCTTCTGTCATTTCAACTCTTCTACTGAGCCCATTTAGTAAACTTCCCTTTTTTATTATCTGATTTCTCAATTCCAGAATTTCCATCTGGTTCTTTTTAACAAGATTTTATTTCTTTATTGATAGTTCCTATTCATTATTATCATATTTTCTTTTAGTTCTTTAAAGAGTTCCTTCAATTCTCTGAGCATATTTTAATAGCTGCTTTAAAGACTATGCTAAATCCAACATCTGGGCCCACTCAAGATGTTGACTACTTTTCTTCTGAGGATGAATCATGCATCCCTGATTTTTTTCATGTTCCACAGCTTTTGCTGAAAACGACTGTTTTAGATAATCTAATAATGATGAATTCTCCCCCTGCCCCCCGCCAAAGGTTTTTGTTGTTGCTGGGGCTGTTCTGTTTGTTTCTTTTTTGTTTATTCAAGTCACTCACCTGGCCTATGGAATCCGGTACTCTTCTGGTATGCAGCCACCAATGCTTCTCTTCAGTTTTGTTAATTCTTATTTTAATTATTTTAGCCTGACTTCCTAGGGGATGTCCCTGAGTCTGCATAGATGAATGCTCAGCCTATGATGATTCACCAGGGGTTGTGCTAAAATATATTAAGGCTGTAAGACTCCTACCCTCTGCTAGTTAATCTACTGGGCACGGGAAGTACACTCAAGTTCAGGCAGTTTTCCAGGCTGCCCCAGGCTTTACTTTCCAAACAATCCCCTCAGACCCCACGGCCTGGGCACAGACACTCTCCAACAGTGGTGAACGTGTGGAATGCTCATCCAGCCCCTCAAGAGATAGCTCATCCCCAAGACACCTGGCTGGGTCTCCAGTCTGCCACTCACCCTAAGCAGGCCCGTGACCTCTGGCTAGAAGAACGGTAAGCTTTTCCTGCTGACAGCTGGATGTGGGTTTTCCACCCCCCAACGCAGGTCAAGTGAGCCTCTCTGGCAGCAAGGCTGCTGGTCCCACCCTGGTAGAACTACTGCGCCAACTGAGCTGGGGAGGGGGAGGGACAGCTCCAGGTAAGGACACTCCAGATCCCCGATCCTTCTCCAAACTCAACACTTTTTCTTGAGTGTGTTCTATACTTCTCAGCTAGCTATATACCTTTGGCTATAACTGTTTGGCAGTGAAAATTAATGAATTTAGCACAACATCCAGCAAAATGGATGAAACTCGGGAACATGATGACTGGGAGACAAACGCAAGCCTCACAGACCTACATTCAGTATAACTTCATTCCAAGAATTTGTTCAGAAGTGCGTAATAGGTGGTAAATAATTTAAAGAAAACAAAGAGAATGGTAGACACAAAACCCAGGAGAGCACTAACCTCCCAGGCTGGAGAGAGGACAGGAGCAGGAAGGTTCTTCTTCTTAAAGTAGACAGCAGGTGTTATTTGCACAAGTGCTCAATATATTGCTATTTTGTACATCTTAAACATTTATAAACATTCTTTTTTATCTATTCAATTTTTTAATCATAACAATTTAAATAAGATAACCACAGCTTACCTTCTTTGGCTAAATTAGACAGTTCTGTTTGGTGGTCTACAATCCCTTCGTGTGCTTCTTCCTCTTCAATCGTCTCCTCTTCATCTTCCACTAAAATGGTTACCATCAAATGTCAATGAGATAAAAGGCTCCACTGGATCTTCTTTTCAGCTATTTCAAATGAAGCACTACAAAGCTTCAACATTGTTTTGCATAAATATTAAAGAAATTAAAACTAAGCTGCTTCTTTTCTCAGATTAAATTTGGAAATAGATTACTAAATGAACTGGAAAACAGGAAACATGTTTTCTATTTCCAGCTGAAATGCAGTCCTGGTTGGCAATCTGTGGCAGCCCTTGCACAGGCCAACACATGGACAAACGGTAAGTTTTCCACCTGCCTGCTCGGAATCATCACTTGGCCATGTTCTGCGGGATCACCATGACTTTGCCATCACCCACCAGAGAGGCCCAGCACCATCCACCTTACTGCTTCTGGGCTCTGCTCTTACCCTCTGTGAACATTTCTCACCAGCTCTAGCTCCTCAGACCTCCAACACTCTCACCTCCCCCGCTTTCCCATCCTTTGCCTCACTCTCAGTAGAGATCTTGGCTTTGGACATAGCATGGAGAACCTACCAGCATCCCAAGGCAAAGCTCCCCTCTGCCTCTGGGCCGTCTCACTGTCCCAGGGCCCTGCTGGGTAAACTGCCCTGCTCTCCTCCAGCATCGGTCTCCCCTCTGGGCCACATCTTCCCACTGACTCCTGCACAGGCCCCTGCCTCACTTCCCGTGAAAAAAGCAAGCAGAGGCAAATGGACTGACACCCTCTCAGCAGCCCTCCACAAGTCAGACTCTTGGTTTCTTTACCAAAAACCTCCTCACCCACCACGGTCACCCATGGCACCAACCTGAGCGACGAGCAAGCTCCAGGCCAACGGATGCTTCAGGCCCGGACCTGACCTGACACCCTGGTCAAACCACCCCTCCTTGAAATCCACTCTTCCACTCCTCCTCCTCTGACAGCTCTGTGGCCAGCCCCATCTCCCTCCCTCCCCCGTGTGTATGGGACCGTAGTGCTCAGCCCTTGTCCGTCCCTCCTCACCCGAACCTCTCCTCAGGTCCCTTCCACACCCCTGGTCCTCCTTAGACCTGGTCCTCCTTAGACCGGCCTCTCACAACTCTCAACACTCAGAATCGGTCCTTCCCTCCGCCAAGCTCCAGTATACAGAACTGACTGACTCCTCTTTTCCAGCCCCTCTGGCTGCTGTTCCTCTTTGCGCCCTACCTCAGCGAGCAGCACCTCCACCAGGAGAAGCCCAGGACTAATGCACCCACCCAACTCGGAGCTCTGCTGTCCCACCTGCCCCACTCCTCTCAGGTCTGTCTGCTACTCTCTGTACCCAGGCACTCACCCAAGCCACCATCATCTCTCCTCTGGACAGCTGAGACAGCATCCTGCTCCTACCCATTCTTCACATATCAGCCAGAATAACCTTGTTAAAATACAAGCCTGGAAGATGACTTCAAGCTTTTGCTTTTGGTCCATGCTCCTTAACGAGGCACCTAGGCGAGCAGATGTGGGCTGCCTCCCTACCTTGACCTCCGACCCACGGCACAGGTTCTCCTGCAACCTGGGCTCCCCCATACAGGACTCTCCCACCCCATCTCTCCTTCCCCCTGCATGACCCTTACGTCTCAGCTTAAACAGCATTTCACCAGGGAGGCTTTCCTGACTCCTTCAAGACCTTCCTATTTCATACTCCCAGAAATCTCTTACACCCTCCAGCAAAAAATGGACATAATTCAAATTATTTACTCGCTCTAATGTCTATATTTTCCATTCTACCATAAGTCCCATAAGGCAAGAGGCATTACTGGTCTTAGGTGTCACTACTGCAGATGTTTCTTAGGTGATCACTAAATGCTTCATAAATGAATACATGAACAGAATAATAGGGATAGCAGTATGCTGACCATCTATCAACCCTGCCTACAATTCTTTCCTTGTATGTGTTTCTGAACATTTATCTATACACGTATAGATAGAGGTATGTTTATACATTAATATGGAGAGACCCCACACTGGGGAAAGTTGGTGGACAGCTTGGGAGAAAGACAAGTGAAGAGGGGACAGGAGGTTAATGTGGTTTTCTCTGACTTGCACTAAGACATCATTAGGTCTTAAAATAAAATTTACTCAAATTACAGGAAGCAGATGTGGCTCAAGCAGTTGGGTGCCCACCTACTGCATTGGAGGTCCCAAGTTTCGTTCCCAGTGCCTCCTAAAGAGGACGAACAAGACAGTGAGCTAATGTGATGGGCTGGTGCAGTGAGCTGATGCAACAAAATGACGCAACAAGAAAATACAATGAGAAACACAACAAGTGGGAGCAGCAGTGGCTCAAGCCGTTGGGTGCCTCCCTCCCACACAGGAGGCCCCAGGTTCGGTTCCCAAAGCCTCCTGAAAAAGAGGAGAAGCACACAACAAACAGAGCAGACACTGAGCACAAACAATGGGGGGGGGGGGGGGGATAAATAAAATTAATCTTAAAAAATACATAAAAATAGAAATAAAATTTAGTCAGATAAACAAAATCCTGACCTAGATATTCCACTTCTAGATACACACCCAAAAGGATAGAAAGCACAGGCTAAAACAGGTATTTGCAGACCTATATTCACAGCAACATTATTCACAATATTCAAGAGGTAGAACAACCCAAGTGTCCACCCATAGATGAATGGCTGAACAAAATGAGATATGTTCACACAGCTGTAAAAAGGAATGAAGCTTTGATACATGCAAAATGCGGATGAACCTTAAAGACATGTTGCGTGAAATACATCAGCCACAAAAGAACAAATATCACATGAGCTCACTTATATGAATTATCTAGAACATGCAAATTCCATAGTAGTAGATTACAGATTGCCAGGGGCCAGGGTAGAGATAGGGAAAGGGGAATTAATGCTTAATTGCTAAAGCGCTTCTGTTTGGAGTAATGGAAAAGTTTTGGTAATGGATGGTGGTGATAGCAGCACGACATTGTGAATGTAATTAATAGCACTAAATTATATATTCGAATGTGGTTCAAAAGGGGAAATTTTAGGTTATATAAAACAAAAACAAAACAGAACTGTACCACACAGGGTGAACCCTAATGTAAATTATGGACTGCATTAATAACACAAATAATAACATTGGTTTGTCAATTGTAACAAAGGTCCCACGCTAATGCAAAATGTTAATAACTGGGAAAACTGTGGGAAGAGGTATATGGGAACTCTGGACTTTCTGCATGATTTTTCTATAAGCCTACAATTTGCTCTAAAAAATAAATAAATAATAAATTTTAAGTAGCATAAATGATAAAAAACCAACTCTTGTTGGGGAGCAGATGTAGCTCAGTGGTTGAACACTTGTTTCCCATGTACAAAGTCCTGGGTTCAATCCCCAGTACCTCCTAAAATAAACAAATAAAAAAAGAGTCATACGATGCCAAAACATCAATCTTTCAAACTTTGGAAAACTTTATAAATTTCATGAAACCAAACCAATAAACCAACTGAAGGGCCCACAGGGACAGGGCAGGCCTTCCTCTGCATCTGGACAGGAATCACCTGGGTGAGATGCGGGCATAAAATTCCCAGGAGTGCCTCCTGCAGACATGGATGCCCGGCACCCAGCCACAGCCCTGCTGCAGTGGGCAGAGGCTGCCTGTGCTCCCCAGCCTGGCGTAGCTGAGCCCCGAGGTGCAGGGCCACCTCTCCCACAGGGAGGGCCCTCCTGGCTTGAAGCATTGAAGCATCCAGCCCTGACGTTCCCCAAGGCACACTGGAGCTCTCAAACCTCGCAAGAGCAGATAACCCCAGGAAGCTCAAAAAACACCCCAAGTCATCTAGAGACACCAAAAAATGTCCTCTACAAAAACGGAAGGGTTAAACTTCCCAAGTGGTTTAAAATACCCAAATACCAAGTAAGCCCCGCTCGGTTTCATGGGCAGCACTGCATAAGACATGAAGCATCCTATCTGTGATTTATTACAGCCTGTGGGTGGTAAGGATGGCATGGAGGGGGGACAGACCCTCGTCATCAGTTAAAGATGTACTAGCTCTTCTTCTTCTCCCAGGCATTCCTGAATCCTGAAAAACAGAACAGAGACATCACAAACGTGAACTCTTTAACACACAGAATGGGAAGCCAAGGCAAAGCTGTCTACCTGAAATGCTCCTCTATGTACAGTTGAGAGGCCCTGTGAAAACCCAGCCAGGCTACCATCAGCTTCCTGAAAGTGTTCTCCTCTAGTCCCATTAAAGGCACCGGGAGCAGAAGAGTAAAAACGGAAACCTATAATCACTGTGTTCAGTTGTATCTTCCCAAATTTCCAATCAACATCCTGTGTAAGCCAAAAGCAATAAAGCAATAAAGCCCCGGTTTTTCTTTTCAAAGTAGACCAATTCTGTGATGAAAAGGAAGGATATTCATGACCTACATTCTTCTCCCAGTTAAACAGAACAGCCCCATTTTAATAGAGCACTGTATCTTAGCCACATTGCTCCCTGCATTCCTACATAGTGCAGTGGCAGACACACCTGAACTTACCCAAAAGTTTTCTGGTAAAGCATCCAGCCCCTTAGGTCTTAACTCTTTCCCTAAAGAGATAAAAGCATGGTCAGTTTCCAGCTGAGGCTGGGAAGGAGATAAAAGTGATTCACAACAGCCAGAGCCTCTCCTCCTGTTTCAGCCATGCCCTGCTGACATCTATGTGTCCAGAGAAAGCAAGGAGGCACAATTTTGCCTCCTTTCCTCTGAGTAACCCAAGGAAGGAGGATGGTGCAAGGTCAGGTATAGTGGCAACGCTACGCTTTCAGCTCGGCACTCAGCCGAATGGCAAAGGTCTCTTCTTCCTGGTGCTTGTTCCCTTACAGCCCTATGGCTTTCAGCAGCAGCTGCCCTGCAGCATGATCCCTCATCAGTGAAGGGAGAATCGTTTACCCGCCCTCCTGAGGCTGCTCTGAGGATCAGAGGAGATGAATGCCACCCCATCAGTGCACAATACACAGCACCAACTCCTGCAAGACTGCCTAAAGGAAAGAAAGAGCCAAGCAAGGAACCAGAGCCAGCCAGTTACCCAAAGAACACACCGAGGCCAGCAGCTTGTGGTGAGCTTGTCTTGTGTCCAAAGATGGGGCTCAGGACCCCAAATCTGAGTGCCACAGGATTGTTCAACTTGGCATGCAACTCATCCAAGCCAACCTCAAAAGAACTGAACTATAACCTAGGATGAGGCTGTACCTGTTCACAAGCTCACAGGACAGAGGCTCACCAAGTTCTAGGCCAACAGTCCCCCGTGGTCAGGCTGCGCGGTGGGCAGAGGGCCTGAACAAAGGCAGGTAGAGATGCCTGGGGAGCTAGGACGGTGGGCTCCTCAGGCCCCACGCCCAGCCCAAGGTGCATGCATTCCCTGTCCTGCAGATCCAACACTCCTCTCTGCCTGCTGGGAGGCCTCTCCCCAGCTGTGCCCCCCTTGGGACTTGCGCCCACAGCCGGCCTCTGTCCTCCCGATGGGCACTGAGTCCCTGAGTACGTTCATCTCACTTTAGGTTCTATCTCAGTCTCTTTCCCTGTAATATAACTTGAAAATGATCACTCCATCGACTTCTGATTTAATTTCAGTTTAATCCTCAGAAAACAGTGCTATTCCCTTCCTTTTTCAATTCTTGGAATTCTGAGAGAACAAGACTCATTGTCTACAGTTTATTAAAATAGTTTCAAGATAAGCAATAAATTATAAACCTCATGGAAAGCAGTTCTTAAAACCGCAGTATGGGGAGGAGAAGGAAAAAAACTAAAACTACTCTGCATTGAGAAAAGAAAGAACGACTGGTCAGAATGGAAACAATGCTGGTCAACAGGACTCTACAAGAGCACTACACTGAAACCCCTCCACCCGCAGGGAAAAAGGAGAGACAGAGAAGACCCTCCGGAAGAGACAAAAGCCCAAAGGATAAATACTTTCAAGGGTGTGCTTTTTATTCCTGCAAGTATTTATTAATTTGTAACCCGTTTCACAAGTTGCTTAATCTCATTTAAAGTCCAACACAGAAAGAATTAATATAAATTACTAACAATATAAAGGATTGAATTCTCCTCTGTCTGGTGAGATTCTTTAGGCATCCTTCCTCCTAGCTGTGCTGCAGGGCTTATAGAACACCTGCCTTCAGAAGTTTTCACAACACGATCGACATATGTGCCAGTGTGATACTGGATGGACCCTGGAAAATCATTTCCTTAGGGCTAATCCATTCCTGTGAGTGTGAACCTATTGTGGGTGGGACCTTTTGATTAGGTTACTTCAGTAAGGCATGACCCAGGATGGGTCTCAGTCCTCCTCAGCCCTTTATAAACAGGATGAATATAAAAAGAGAGAAAGAAAAAAATCCTTAAAGTCTGAGAGAGAAAACCCCTGGAAGCCAAGGGCTGAAATCAATGGTACACTGGAGCTCAGACAAAAACCCACAGAAGCTGAGAGAAGAAGCCATGAAACCAGACAGCTGAAAGCCACAAGACCCAGGAGGAGGGAAACGACATCAAGTGCCTCCTCATTTGACAGAGGAGTCTAGTACCACTGGGAGCCAGTCTTCTGGGAGAGAGCATCACCTGGTGCCCTGATTTGGATGTTTCCATGGCCTCGGAACTGTCAGCTTTTAAGCTATTAAGTCCCCACTGTGAAAGCCAGCCCATTTCTGGTATACTTCCGGTAAGCTTTAGCCAACTTAAAACCACATCTGTTTGCAATATACAGAAAAGAACTGTTTACAGGCACCATAAAATACCCTAAATGTACAGCACTAGGGGCTGGTTAAATTACGGCTCTTCACAACAGTGATGGCACTGAGCACCAGCCCGCGCCAACACCAGGTCTGTTCTCCTCGCCTTCTCTCCATACCTCATTTCCTTACTCTTTCTGCAATCCTTTGGGACAATCACTCTTACCGCACCCCCCATGTGATAATGGGGACACCAAAGCAAAGAAAGGTCAAGTCCTTGTCCATGGTCATCACTTTAGGGTACAAAAGAGCCAGAATTCAAAGTGAGCCAATCTGACGATAGAGATGCCAATCTTAAAACCTATAATGCAGCCGCTAAAGATGGATAGTGGGGGATGTGGAACAATGCAGATGACACATTATGCAAAACACACAAGACTGAAAAACAAGGAATCCTATGGTAGTTTTGTTTTTTAAATAGTGCAACCTTGAAAAACTTGTGGAAGAATATAGACATCAAAATGTTAATACCAGTTCTTTCAAATAATTTATATTATGGGTAATTTTCCTTTTTTGAATACTAGTGAGTGTTTTCAGAATTTTTTCTTTATAATGCATACATTCTTTGTAAAGCCTGAAAAATATTAGGACTTTTTAAATACATACACTTTTTCAAAATATCATACCTCTCCTGGAAACTTTCTGTAAATTTAAGGCTTTTTTTCTTTTTTCTTCTAATTCTACTTGTAGTTTTATTTCCACAACCTAAATACAAAGAGTTAAATGAGCATGTTATTGAGGATGTAAGTTATGCACATTCTCAACATAACAACAGCATCAAAAGTCATAGACATGGTCTAAAAACACAGTTGCCACAGCCTCACTTCAAACTACTTCAAAGAGAAATTTAAAGCTTAATGTTTTTTCATTTATTGCATAACTAACTGTATCCTGTCTAAATTCTATTAGGAGGTGATATGAGAATTTTTTTGAAAAAAAAGGAAAGCAAGAAAGAGCACCCATTCTGGGAATAATCTGCCCCTACTGACTCGCAGCGACAGAAAGAAGAGCTCTTGGAAGTGCCCCTTGAGATCAGTTCCCCAACACTGTTCAGCAAGGCACTGGAGTCACAGCCTGCCCACGCATTCCCAAGTACAAAGAGAAGCATGGGAGGCAAGAGTAAGCTTTTCCTACATCTTCCCATGAGCCCGCAGCCCAGAAGAGGGACAAAAGAGGCTTAATTTCTCAGGTCCATTCACCTCTCTAAAGAAAACAGCATCCATGTGCTCTGTCAAAAAGAAAACTTACCCAGGATAATGTTCAAAAGTCATTTTTGCCAGTATGAAGATAGTCTATGATTTTTATGGTCCCATTAAAATTTCAAAATTTTACCTGCTCAATATTTGACCAAAAATATTCTATTTCTCTAGCAGTTGAGGCAGCAATACGTCTCAGTCGGTTTTGTTCTTCTTTCTTTCCCCTTTCCTCACGAAGCTTCTTTTCTTCATGATGGCGTGCTACAGTTCTGACAAGCTAATAAAATAAAAGTTCAAGAATGTTATGCTGTACTCTGTAAAGTTTTTAAAACCCTGCTTAGTTTGTGCATGCGCCTAGTTTACTAAGTTTTGTCCCGCATGCTCTGGGAAGCACCAGGAGAAGTGCTGCTGTGTTTACCAGCAGAAACACCATCAGCACTTGGCTTAGCTTGTGTGGAGACCATCATTAGACTTAATGTAAAATAAGTACACATATTTTTCTCAAAAATGAAATACCAGCCCCTCTGCATTCAGGATGGCAGGGTAACATGCTTCAGGGCTCCATTACCCTACAGAAGCTTTGAGTAACCAGCAAGAACTGGCAGAAACATCTTTCTCAAAGCTTCAGAACACATATAAAGGACTGCAGTAACAGAACGAGCACCAGACCAAGAAAAGGCCACTTAAAAACTGTAGGAGGGATGTGGACGCAGCTCAAGTGGTTGGGCGCCTGTTTCCCATGTACGAGGTCCTGGGTCCAACCCCTGGTATATCCTTAAAAAAAAACAAAAGACAGCAGTAGGATCCCACAGCACCCCGGCTGGCCCCTCCCCCAGGCCTCAAGGCTTGGCAGAGAGCCGGCCTGGGCTCCTAGTGCAGATGCCTGGCCCTGGTTCTGGAGGGAGCAGAGCAACACTCATACAAACACTGGGTGCATGCATGTCTGGCCCAACCTGTCTGTTGGTAGCCTAAAGGACTAGCCCTCTGAGAACTTGCCCTGTGTGTGGAAGGCAGGCAGCTCCCCGGGCAAGGGACTATTTCCTAGAGAAGGGGAGGGCATCCAGAACTGTATAAACAAGGGGCTTCCCAGGGCCACCAGCACATGCCCAAGACAAGAGGCACCAGCAGACAAGGACCAGGGACGCCCCGACCCTTGGGCCTGGAGCTATTCTCTGAACTCATTGTATGGACAAGCCCTGAAGGAGAGCACTCACAGCCAGCAATCTGCAAATGCTGGGAAAGGTGTTTTCTAGTTTTCCTTCTGTTTGTGGTGGTTGTTGCTGATGCTCTTGTCATTCAAGGAAACCAATGTCATTACCAGTACCTGGATAAAAGCTTAAGCAACAGACACCTCAGAGTCTAATTCCAGCAATAACTTGTTAAAAGTACCAAAATGTACAGATTTCAGCAAAAGATTACAAAACACACAAAGAAACCAGAAGTGATGGCAGAGAAGAAGATTAAAGCATTAGAAACCATCAGTGAAGAGAACCATACTTGCAATACTCCCAAAAAACACTTTTAAAAAGTAGTACTAGGGAAGCATACTTGGCTCAACAGACAGAGCGTCCGCCTACCACATAGGGGGTCCAGGATTCAAACCCAGGGCCTCCTGACCCGTGTGGTGAGCTGGCCCACACGTAGTGCTGATGTGCGCAAGGAGTGCCGTGCCATGCGGGTGTCCCCCAGGTAAGGGAGCCCCATGCACAAGGAGTGTGCCCCGTAAGGCGAGCCGCCCTGTGTGAAAAAAGCTCAGCCTGCCCAGGAGTGGCTCCCCATACATGGAGAGCTGACACAGCAAGATGACAAAACAAAAAAGACACAGATTCCCAATGCCACTGACAAGAATAGAAGCAAACGCAGAACACACAGCAAATGGACACAGAGAACAGACAACTGGGGTGGGGGAGGGAAGGGGAGAGAAATAAATAAAATAAATCTTAAAAAAAAAAGTGGTACTAAATACGCTCAAAGAGCTGAAGGAAAACATGGACAAAGAACCAAAGGAAAGCAGGAAAATGATAAATGAACACAAACTGATTATCATCAAAGAGATGGAAATTATGAAAAGTAACCTGACAGAGCTAAAGACCACAGTAACAGAATGAAAACTTCCCTAGAGGGGTTCAACAGCATACTGGAGCTGAGAGAAGAAAGGGTCAGCGAACCTGAAGATAAAAGTATTGAAATCCTTCTGTCTGAGAGGCAGAAAGAATGAAGAAAGGTGAACAGAGCCTGAGGAACCCGTGAGACACTATCAAGTGTACTGATACACTCGTGGTGGGAGTCCCAAAGGAGAAGAGAAAGGGGCAGAGAAAACACTCAAGGACATAGTGACTGAACACTTCCTAAACTGAATGAAGATATAAATATACATATTCAATACACTCAACAAATTCCAAACAGGATAAACCCAAACAGAACCACACCACAGCATATTATAATCAAACTGTCGAATGCCAAAGAAAAAGAGAATTTTGAAAGCTGCAAGAGAGAAGCAATGTGCCACATACAAGAGAAGCACAATAAGATTAAATGTCAGTTTCTCATCAGAGACCATGGAGGAAAGAAGGTAATGTGAAGACAAACTTAAAAGTGTTGAAAACAAAAAAATGCCAAGCAAGAATTCTATATCTGGCAAAACTGACTTTCAAAAATGAGGGAGAGATGAAGACATTCCCAGATAAACAAGAGCTGAGTAAGCTTATCACTAGACCGGCTGAACAGGAGATGCGAAAGAGATTTCTACAGGTTGAAAGGAAAGGACAAGAGATAATAAACTGAAACTCAGAAAGAAATAAGGATCCCCAGTGACGGGAGACAGCAGTAAGTAAATATAAATGCCAGTACTGATGTATTTTTCATTTGTAACAGGACTTTTTATTTCCTAGAGGAACTAAAAGGAAAATGCATAAAATATTATGATACATTGATGCTTTTAGACTCAATGTTTAAACATGTAATTTGTGACAAGAACTGTACAAAGGTGGGGTCGGAAAGGTATAAGAACATAGTTTGTGACCAGTACTGAAGTGAAAAGCAAAAAAGATTGTTCTAGACTTAGGATGGTAAATTTAAACCCCATGGTAACTACAAAGAAAATATGAGAGAATATGTAAACACACAGAGACAGATGTTAGAATATAGGCTGCCAGGGACAGGGGAAGAAGGATAGGGAGTCAAGGCATAATGGATATACGGTTTCTCTTTGGGGATATGGGAAAGTTTTAGTAAGGAAGGTAGTGAGGGCGTATCGCAATGTGAATGTGATTAACCACATTGAATAGTGCAGCAGTTTGATATGCTTATGAATTCCAAAAACAGATATTGGATTATATTTGTAATCTGGTCTGTACCTGGGCATGATTAAATCGTGATTATGCTTTCACTGGGCCACGTCATTAGGGCATTGAGTTCCCACCCACCAAGGGGTGGGGACTCACAGATAAAAGACATGGCAAAGGACAGAGCTGAGGGTTTTTGATGTTGGAGTTTAATGCTGAAGCCTTAAGCTAGAGCCCTGGGAAGTAAGCACACAGAGGAAAGAGAAGCCAGCCACAGGAAGAAAGGAACCTTGAACTCAGAGAGAAGCAAGACCCCAGAAGGGAGGAACGCAGGAAACCAGAACCCTTGCAGCCATCATCAGCCATTTTGTTCTAACATGTGGAAATAGACTTTGGTGAGGGAAGTAACTTATGCTTGATGGCCTGGTAACTGAAGCTCCTACCCCAAATAAATACCCTTAATAAAAACCAACCCATTTCTGGTATTTTGCATCAGCACCCCTTTGGTTGACTAATACGAATAATATGCTTAGGAGTGGTTGGGACAGGAAAGTTTATATTGTGTTTGTGTGTGTGTGTGTGTGTGTGTGTGTATAAATATGTATGTGTGTGTGTATATACACATACATCATCCCTCAATTAAAAAAAAAGAAAGAGTACCTAAAAAGACAATGACTATTAAATGCAACACATGATCCTGAATGAGTTCTAACAAGGGAGGAGAGAAGGCTCAAAGGACATTAATGGGGCATAAGGAGGGAAGTGGATTTGGCCCAATGGATAGGGCGTCCGCCTACCACATGGGAGGTTCAAGGTTCAAACCCAGGGCCTCCTGACCTCTGTGATAAGCTGGCCCATGCGCAGTGCTGATGCGCGCAAGGAGTGCCATGCCACGCAAGGGTATCCCCCGCGTAGGGGAGCCCCATGCGCAAGGAGGGCGCCTCAAAAGGAGAGCCGCCCAGCACAAAAAAAGTGCAGCCTGCCCAGGAATGGCACCGCACACATGGAGAGCTGAAGCAGCAAGATGATGCAACAAAAAGAGACACAGATTCCAGGAGCCACTGACAAGAAATACAAGCGGACACAGAAGAACATACAGCGAATGGACACAGAGAGCAGACAACTGGGGGGCGGGAAAGGGGAGAGAAATAAATTAAAAAATATAAATCTTTAAAAAAAAAAAAAAAAAGGAGGCATAAGGAAAAAATGGACCATGCACTGTCAGCTTAACAATGCTAAATTTCTTGAACTTGACAACTGCACTTAAGGGGGTACATAGGTGAATATCCTTCTTCTTAGGAAATGTACATGGTGGCAGTGTTAAGTGTTCAAGGAGCATGGAGGGAGGGAGGAAGGAAAGGAAGGAAGGGAAGGCAACAAGGGAGGAAGGAAGAGACAAATGTGGCAAACTGTTGAAATTGATAAATCTAGGTACCTGAGGGGAAAGAAGTGTATGTTGGAGTTCTCTGAATGGGGTTTATATTATTTTTGTAACTTTTACGTAAGACTTAGTATTACAATATACAAGTTTTTAAAAAATGGAAATACTACAATGTACATCAGTCTTCTTTCCCAGTGTAATATATTATTTTATTAGTCAGCCAAAGGGGTGCTGATGCAAAATACCAGAAATTGGTTGGTTTTTATAAAGGGTATTTATTTGGGGTAGGAGCTCACAGATATCAGGCCATAAAGCATAAGTTACTTCCCTCACCAAAGTCTATTTCCACATGTTAGAGCAAGATGGCTGCCGACGTCTGCCAGGGCTCAGGCTTCCTGGGTTCCTCCCTTCCAGGGCCTTGCTTCTCTCTGGGTTCAGGGTTCCTCTCTTCCCAGGGCCTTCTTCCTGGCTCCTCTCTTCCTGGGGCTGGCTTCTCTTTCCTCTGTGAGCTTAATTCCCGGGGCTCCAGCTTAAGGCTTCAGCATCAAACTCCAACATCAAAACTCCAACATCAAAAACCCTCAAGTCTGTCCTTTGCCATGATTTATCTGTAAGTCCCCACCCACCAAGGGATGGCGACTCACTGCCCTAATCAACGTGGCCAATCAAAGCCTTCATCATGCCCAGGTATAGACCAGATTATAAACATAATCCAATATCTATTTTTGGAATTCATAACCATATCAAATTGTTACACTTATTAACATCTTTCTGTTATATAAACATGAAACATCATCATTTTTAATAGGCTGCATATTATTTCATTGCATGAACCCAGCAAAATGTATTGAATTCCTAGGTGTGAGAATTGTTGGGATAAAGAGAATTCGCATTTTCAAGACTTTTGCTTTAAATTGCAAAGCTGCTTTCCATAAGTGTGTACCCTTTAAGCACCCACCACCAGAGCTCCTGAAAGAAGGAAGCTGCCAGTGAGAACACATTCACAGCTTTGCACACAACTACCATTCTAAGAGGAGAAACTGTGCTGATCTGCTCAATGTAGGCAGCCCAATCATGAACAGGTCCTGTGAAGTTTCTCTGTCACCCCCAAAAAGGGGAGGGAGGCAAGGAAGAGGCAGGAGCAGCCCCCTGCAGCACTGAAGCCCCCTTCACTCCCCACCCCACCTCTACCACTGTCCCAGCCTGATGTGGTTCAGCCAGTCCCTGCTGTGTCCCTCAGGGCTGTCCCGCTCTTCACCCCTATTCCACCACCTTCTGATCCACCCCCTCATCTCCCAGCGCCCCACCCTGTCCAACCAGGTGTCCACTTGTTAGGACAATCTTCCTTTACGGAAAAGGAGATGCCTAAAGAATAATCTGGGTGTTTCTCTGAAATGCCCATGAATCTGACTCAAGACTACCACCCCCCCCAAAAAAAAGACTACCACCCCAGTGGCCTCAGCTTTTCTCTACCTAAGCTAAATGGGAACAGTGAGGGGGAAATTCAGTGTAGGGAAGGCAGGGCAGGGCATATGGGCTCACTTCCCACCCTTATGAGTTTGAGAGAGGAAGAGAGAGCACCGGGACCCAGAACACAGTCACACTGTGGCGTGGGGAAGCTGGGCCCGGAGCTCTTCACATGGAGCAAAGGGACACTGCACTGCACTGTGAGGCTATGGCGTGGGGAGATGTGTTGCTTCTTTTGACCTTCCCAGAACTAGCAAAGGCACCATCTAGAAATTTTCCCAAGCACTGTGTGCCTGCTTTGGGAAGAGGAGTAAGGAAATAAATTATTCACCAGAAACAGAAAGCCAGCTAGACCAGAAGACCTGGTGGTGGCAAGCAGGAGTCAGGGTGTGGGTGTGGAGGCTGAGGCAGGGTGTGAGGCTGCCCTCACCCAGCCTTCTCGGCCCCTGCTCACCCTGGGACACCAGCTGGATGTGGGGCACAGCAGGACCCTAACTGCAATTGCCTGGTAAGACAGGCAAGAGAAGGAACATCAATTTTGGTGCCAAAACTGCAGCAAGGAAGACGTGTTTGTTCCCAACTGTTCGCGTCAGAGCTTTGAACCCACTACCCACCAGAGATGAGTTGCGCACCAGTTGTTCTCTACGGATACTAAACATTTTTCATGTACATTACGAATCAAAAAAAACACAAACAACCCTCCATTTACAAGCACACCTGAGATATTGCGGGTTCAGTGCCAGACCACTGCAATGGAGGGTCATGTGCATTTTTTGGTTTCCTGAGGTATACAAAAGCTATGCTTACACACACACGGAGGTCTACTAAGAGTGTAATAGCATTATATCTGAAAGAAAACAATGTACAGGGAAGCAGACATGGCTCAATTGATAGAATGTTCGTCTACCATATGGAGGGTCCAGGGTTCAACCCCCAGGGCCTTCTGACCCATGTGGTGAGCTGACCCATGCGCAATGCTGCCGCAAGCAAGGAGTGCTGTGCCGCGCAGGGCACCCCTCTGTAGGGGTGCCCCATGCACAAGGAGTGCACCTTGCAAGGAGAGCCACCCTGCATGAAAAAAGTGCAGCCCACTCAGGAGTGGCACCACACATATGGAGAGCTAACACAGCAAGATGACTCAACCACAACCAAAAAAGAGATGCAGTTTCCCAGCGCCGGATAATGCAAACAGAAGCAAAAGAACACAAAGCAAATGGACACAGAGAGCAGACAATGAGGGGGAAGGGGAGAGAAATAAATAAATCTTTAAAACAGAAAACAAAAAACAATGTACATACCTTAATTTAAAAAGACTACGAGGGGACAGTATAAGAAGATGGCGGGGGAGTAAGGTGCTGCTAGATCCAGCTCCTGCTACAGGGCACTTAGTAAATACCCAGAGCTCTCTGGAGCTGCTGAAGCACCTGTTTGGGGGCTCCAGGAGGCCAGAAAAGGATCCTTCAACATCCTTGAAGGAATGAAAGGAGGAGACTGCCCATCTGCAGAGCAGACTCATAAGCAGATCACTCCATGCCTCGGAGGCCAGTGCCCATTCTCCATTGGAGGCATAAGCTGCCTCGGGAGCTGTTCTGCGGTTGGAACTGAAAGTTCCACTTCCCCAAAACAGGGGAGGAAGAGATGGTTGGGCACCAACTTCAGCTACTGACGAGTAAATTCAGTGAGCTAAAGTATAATCCTGAGAACAGCCCAAGTTTGAGGCTGTCCAAGCCAGAAAGGGGCCGGGAGCTGCCATCTTACCTCCGCGCCTGCCAAGAGGGAAAGCGGGGCAGACTGAAAATCACAAAGGTGGTGGGGGCCGGCTTCTTTCCATCTAGGTCTGATTGCAGCTCTGGCCAAGGACCCAGTACCCCCTCCAGCAGGGAGGAAGCTGTGAGGACCTGTGCCAGTCTCTCCGGGAAACTGTCGGCCAAGCTGCGGAGGCTGGGGATTATCCTACTCTGGTGGCATGAGCCACCCCAGGAGCTATTCTGTGGGTGGAACTAGAAGCTCCATTTTCCAAAAACAGGGGAGGATGAGACAGTTGGCTGCCAATTAAGGTTACTGATTGGTAGACTCAGCTAGCTAAGGTATAACCCTGGGAACAGCTGGGGTGTGCATCAACCCAAGTCAGAAAGAGGTTGGTGGCTGCCACTTTGACTCCACCCCTAGCCTGATGGGAACTGGGCTGACTGAAAATCACAGTGACAGTAGGAACCAGTTTCTTAAACCCACATTAGCCTGCAGCCCTAGCCTAGGCTTCATCCCCACCTCTTGCAGGGAAGAGGCTGGTGGGCCCTGCACCAGCCTCTCCAGGTAACTGCAGGTACCTTTGGCTGGCACACACTGAAAAGAGAATGTCTATTGGGGCAACTGTGGTTATCTTGGACCCGCACTGCATATACTGCTGCCCACACCTGCCTGCAGCTCCATCCCTACCCCAGGCAGGGGAGAAAAGGGTGTAAAGCTTCATCAGTCTCTCTGGATCACTACAGTCTAGGCCTGCACGACTTGGATTGTTCCACACAGCTATGACTCTGTACCTACCCCTGGCAAAGAACAAAGTTGGAAGAAGCTTCACTGGTCCCTGGCGCAATGAGGGCAGCTTGAGCCTCACAGCTTATAGCACCAACTACATGCTTGGCTCCTTCTGCACAACATGCAAGAGAGAAAGACCAGGAAGCCCTAAACTAAAGAGAAAAACTGCAGCCAGAATAAATACTCTAGTAAGCCAGATGCCAAGACACCAGCGAAAGATTGCAATCCACACCAAGAAACAGGAAGCTATGGCCCAGTTAAAGGAACAAGCTAAGCCTCCAGATGACATAAAGGAGTTGAGACAACTAATCACAGATGTTCAAACAAATCTCTTTAATAAATTCAGTGAGATGGCTAAAGAGATTAAGGATATTAAGAAAATACTGGATGAGCACAAAGAAGAATTTGAAAGCATACATAGAAAAATAGCAGATCTTATGGGAATGAAAGGTACAATAAATGAAATTTAAAAAGCATTGGAAACATACAATAGCAGATTTGAAGAGGTGCAAGAAAGGACTGGTGAGCTTGAAGAAATGCCTCTGAAAGTGAACATACAAAAGAAGAGATGAAGGAAAGAATGGAAAAAATTGATCAAGGTCTCAGAGAACTAAATGACAGCAAAAGGCGTGCAAACATACATGTCACGGGTGTCCCAGAAGGAGAAGAGAAGTGAAAAGGGGCAGAAGGAATACTTCAGGAAATAATGGTAGACAATTTGCCTACCCTATTGAAGGACATAGATGTCCATGTCCAAGAAGCAAAAAGTACTCCCATCCAAAAAAATCCAAATAGACCAACTCTGAGACACACACACATCAGAATGTCAAATGCCAAAGACAAAGAGAGAATTCTGAGAAAAGCAAGAGAAAAGGAATGCATAACATATGAGGGATATCCAATAAGATTAATTGCTGATTTCTCACCAGAGACCATGGAGGCAAGACGACAGTGGTCTGATATATTTAAGATACTACAAGAGAAAAACTTCTAGCCAAAAATCTTATATCCAGCAAGACTGTCTTTCAAAAATGAGGGTGAGATTAGAATATTCACAGATAAACAGAAATTGGGAGAATTTCTAAGCAAGAGACCAGATTTTCAGGAAATACTAATGGGTGTGCTAGAGCCTGAAAAGAAAAGACAGGAAAGGCCTGGAAGAGAGTCTAGATATGAAGATTATATCAATAAAAATAACTAAAAGTGTCAAAAGAGTGGTGAAAATAAAATATGACAGATAAAACTCAAATAGTCAGGAATAA
The DNA here is from genome assembly GCF_030445035.2 of Dasypus novemcinctus. NCBI lineage: Eukaryota > Metazoa > Chordata > Mammalia > Cingulata > Dasypodidae > Dasypus > Dasypus novemcinctus. Next base: position 7,021,365 of record NC_080691.1, read on the forward strand.
ACTGAACCAATGATATATAGCATTTGTATTCAGAAACCTGCAACTCAATGTTAAAAGAAATGAAAAAAGTCCTAAATAACTGGAAGAACATTCCATGCTCATGGATCGGAAGACTAAATATCATTAAGATGCAAATTTTACTCAGATTGATATACAAATACAAAGCAATCCTAATAAAAATTCCACCAGCATTTAAAAAAAACTGAAAACATAATCATCAAATTCATTTGGAAGGGTAAGGGGTCCTGAATAGCCAGAAACACCATAAAAAGGAAAAGCGAACCCTCATGTTCACACTTTAAATCATATTACCTAGCTATAGTGGTAAAAACAGCATGGTACTAGCATAAAGACAGACACATAGACCAATGAAACCAAACTGATGGTTCAGAAACAGACCCTCTCATGTATGGTCACAAGTGATTTTTGACTAGCCTGTCAAACCCACACAGCTCAGGCAGAACAATTCATTCAACAGATGGTGCTGAAAGAATCTGATATCCATAGGTGAAAGAAGGAAAAAGGACCTCTCTCTCACACCTTATCCAAAAATTAACTCAAAATGGATCAAAAACCTAAAAATAAAAGAACCATAAAACTTCTGGAAAAAATTGTAGGAAAATATCTTCAAGACCTGGTGGTATGGGAAGTGGATGTGGCTCAACTGAAAGAGCATCTGCTTACCACATGAGAGGTCCAGGGTTCAAACCCAGGGCCTCCTGACCTGTGTGGTAAGCTGGCCCACGTGCAGTGTTGATGCGCACAAGGAGTGCCATGGCACACAGGAGTGTCCCCCGTGTAGGGGAGCCTCACACGCAAGGAGTGCGCCCCGTAAGGAGAGCCACCCAACGTGAAAAAAGTCTGTTTTATTTTATTACACACTGCCTATGTTCTCGAGGGATTCTTGTCCCTCACAAATGATCTTAATGGCATCTGGAATGGTGAATAAATGTATTCTTAAATAATAAGATTTGAAAGTCAAAATGACTCCTTGATCCATGGGCTGCAAAACGGAAATTGTATTAACAGGCATGTAAACAACATTAATCTAGAAATCACCTCTATCAAAGCTCCTGGATCATCAAGTACATTTTCAATGAGCAATATATTTTGAAAGGAATTTTTTTTTCCTCTCTGAGCAGTTAAATGTCAACAGTGGGCTTAAAATACTCAGTAAAACATATTATATACAGATATGCTGTGCTGATATTCAGGCTTTGTCTTTTTTGGGGGGAGGATTTTATTTTATTTTTATTACCTTTTTTTTTAAAGATACATAGATCACACAAAATGTTATATTAAAAAATATGAGGTTCCCATACATCCTACTCCCCCCACACCTCCCACTGCTCCCACATCGACAACTTCTTTCATTAGTGTCTTTCAAATGTCATTGCATTTGATGAGTACATTTTGGAGCACTGCTACACAGCACAGATTATAGTGTATGTTGTAGTTTACACTCTCCCCCAGTCCATTTAGTGGGTTATGGCAGGATATATAATGTCCTGCATCTGTCCCTGCAATATCATTGAGGACAACTCCAAGTCCCAGAAATGCCCCATTATCACACCTCTTTTTCCCTCTCCCTGCCTTCAGCAACTCCCATGGCCACTGTCTCCACATCAATGATACAATTTCTTCCATTGCTAGAGTCACAATAATTCTATAGTAGAATACCAGTAAGTCCACTCTAATCCATATTTTATTCCTCCATCCTGAGGAACCTGGGATGGCGATGTCCACTCCATCTCTAAATTGAGAGGGGGCTTAGATCCCACATGGCTGATGGATGGGATTCTCCAGCTTGCAACTGGAGACTCTCTCGGTTCCCTGGTGTGGTGGCTGACCATCCTCACCAACCTGTTAGCTGAGCTGGGTAAGACCAATGAACCGGAGAGTAGGGGTTGCAACTCTGCTGAAGCTCAGGGCCCAGCTGACACATAGACAGTCCAGAGATTCAAGTCTCCTGAGCATACACCAACCCCAGCAACAACCATAGGTTCAGTAAAAGTGACAGAAAAAGTATGCATAGAGAGGTCACATCTGAGTCCAACTCCATCACACTCAGGAGCACAAATTCCAAAGCAGGGCCCACTGGCAAGCCACTGAACTTCAGAGCAACCTGTCATGACCGTAGGACCCAGGTGTCTCCGTAGCCCTCAAGAGCATCCCTAACTGGGATTGTATCTACTTTGGCTGTCTCTGAGATCCTGCTGAGACCTGTGTAAGCGCAATCCCTCTGACGACCTCCCAACTCATTTTGATGTCTCTTAGCCATATAAACTCATTTGTCTTTATGATTTCCCCCTTTTATTCAAGGTCTTTTTCTAGTTGCATCATGAGCTAGTGCTTGGTAGTTGCGGTCACCCCTCGGGCTGAAGTGTGGTTTGCTGGCCTGGCGGGGGAGCAGCCGCGGCAGGCCAAGCCGCTGCCCCCATAATAGGGTGGCTGGTCGGACTCACCGCCACCCCTGAAGGGAGCTCGGCATGGGCGCAGAGTGCCCTCGGGTCTCCCCTTCTCGGCAGCCATGCTTCCGCGGCCGCCCCTCCTCCCAGATGGCGCCACACCATGCCTGTGGGGCGGCACCCTTCTTCTTCTTTCTCCCTGCGCAGGCGCAGGGCGGAAAATTCCAGTCTGCCCTTTTCCCCTCCCCCGACAGCAGCAACAGCCAGGTGTGGGCGGAAAAATCCAGTCTGCCCTCTTCCCTTCCCCCGACAGCAACAACAGCCAGGCGTGGGCGGGAAACTCAAGTCTGCCCTCCACCCCAGCAACAGCAGCCACCAATCCCTAAACCCTGCCCCTTCCCCCAGCAACAGCGACAGCCAATCCCTAACCACCACCCCTCCCCTGTCCAGTACCGCCCACTGACCTTTCGCCGGCAACCAATCAGAACAGGGCGTGGCTTCGACCAATCAGCCTTCCCCAGCCCCTATAAAACTGTTGCCTCTCCCTCAATAAAGTGGACTTGCGTGTTTACCTTGTCTCCGCGGTAGTTCTTCTGCCGTGCGCCCTCCAGTCCTGAGAGCCCCCGACAAGGGCCTGGCCTCCCTTGTCCCCAGTTCGTCGCCTACTTCTCCGGGCGACCTCTTCATCGCCGGCTTTGCCGGGCGACCTCGTCAGCCGAACCACGCAACCCCTTGTGAGACCGATCCCTCGTCTGCTGCCAGACCGACCCCTCGTCCCAAGCGGGACCAACCCCTCGTCCAAAGCTGGACCGACGCCTCGTCCGCAGCCAGACCCCACCTCTACTGACCGAGCAAGCCGCCGCAGTAGTAATCCCTAGGCACCAGGGAGACTCATCCCCGGGCATCATGTCCCACACTGGGGGGAAGGTAATGAATTTACTTGCTGAGTTTGGCTTAGAGAGTGGCCACATTTGAGCAACATAGAGTTTCTCAGGAGATAACTCTTAGGCACCCAGCAGCACCAAACCTAGCTGAAATTTCAAGTACATAGAATTTCACAAAACAACTGAGGGAGTGCTGAGTTCCCATTCTGGGAAATGTCGCACTCCCCATTGGAGTAGCAACAATCCCCCAAACACAAGGGCAAAGACCAGTGAAGAAGGATGGTCCAATGATGGGCCCTTGATACTGATGACTATGCTTATGAGCCTGTGTGCTTGAAATTTCAACCAGGTTTTTCCACTGATAGAGCAAAGGCAGAGTAAAATTAGCATAATTTTTAAGGGCCCCAAGATTTTTGGAATGGTAAATGAGCATTAGTTTTAACTCAAAAAGTTACCAGCTGCATTAGGCCCTAATAAGAAAGTCAGCCTGTCCTTTGAAGCTTTCAAGACAGGCATTAACTTCTCTTTAGCTATGAAAGTTCTAGGTAGCATCTTCTTCCAGTCGAAGGCTAGAATGTTTTTTCTACATTGAAAATCTGTTGTTTCATGTAATCACCTTCATCAGTGATCTTAGATCACTCTGTATAACTTGCTGCAGCTTCTACATCTGCACTTGCTGCTTCATCTTGTACTTTTATGTTATAGAGATGGCTTTTTTGCTTAAGCCTCAAGAACCAACCTCTGCTAGCGGCAAACTTTTCTTCTGCCATGTCTTCACCTCTCTTAGCCTTCAGAGTATTAAAGAGAATTAAGGTTTTGCTTTGGAATAGGGAAGGAATGTTGTGGCTGGTTAGATCTATCCAAACGACTAAAACTTTTTCCATTTTCAGGAATAAGACTTTCACTTTCTCAGCATCCATGTAGTCAATGGAGTAGCACTTTTAATTTCCTTCAGAACTCTTCCTTTGCATTTATGACTTGACTAACTGTTTGGCACAAGAGGCCTAGCTTTCAGCTTATCTCAGCTTTTTTTTTTTTTTTTTTTTTTGAGGGGAATGAACCGCGGACCTTGTATGTAGGAAGCCAGTACTCAACCACTTAGCCACATCAGTTCCCCTGAATTTTTTGGATATTTAAAAATTTATTTGCTTGCTTGTTTGCTTTTTTGTTTTTTTTTTGGAGACACTGGGGACAGAACCCAAGACCTCCCATGTGGGAAGCAGACACTCAACTGCATGAGCCTCATCCATTCCCCCTATATCGGCTTTTGACGTGCCTTTCTCATTTAGCTCAAATATTTCTGGCTTTTTATTTAAAGTGAGAGACACGTCACCCTTCCTTTCACTTGAACACGAGAGGCCACTATAGGATTATTAACTGGCCTAATCTCAATATTGTTGTATCTCAGGGAATAGGGAGGTCCAAGGAGGGGGAGAAGTATGACAGCCAGTTGGTGTAGCAGTCAGAGCACACATTACATTTATTGACTAGGTTCGCCATCTCATTGGGCACATTTCTTGGTGCCCCAATCAATCAGAGTAGTAACATCAAAGATAACTGATCAAAGATCACCGTAACAAGTATAATAAAGCTTGAAACATTGCGAGAATTACCAAAATCTGACAATGAAACACAAAGTGAGCACACACTGCTGGAAAAATGGTGCCAAAAGATGTGTACTGCATAACACAGGATGGACACAAACTTTCAATTTGTAATAAGTAAAACGTGGTATACCCCTATAGCACTGCTTCTATAAAAATGCCTTTTAAATTCTAAACACCACCCAGTAAACATTCAACAACAGTGGTAGCCCGCATTTTAAGCATACCTTCTTAGCAGCAGCCATCTTCCACCTTCTCTCCTGGGCAAAGTCGGTGGCCATCCACTGCATTTCCTCCAGCAAATAGTCCCAGTGAGATTTCGGTCGTGGAGCCTCCTGCAGCTTTGGCAGCCGTCTCACGGACCACAGACCTTCTTTCCTTAAATCTGCTATTCGCTGATGGATTTGATTTTCCTGCCAGGGATGGGAGGTAGGGAATGGGGAGCAATATGTAATTACTAAGTATGTCCCACTAATTCTGACACCAAATATCTGAAACCCTGCTTTGTGAAAGCCTCAGTTAGGTACTGAAGGGGAGAAACAGACCCCAAGGAAGTGAGATTAGCAACAAAGGTAAAAGCTGGGTCCAGGGTCAAGAGAAGTGTAATCTAAAACAAAGTTCTAGCAGAGCAAGTGCAGCTCAATGGATGAGTACCTGCCTCACAAGGTTCCAGGTTTGGGTGATTGAATAAATGAATGAAAGAATGAATGAATGAATAAATACAAAATTCTAGAAGAGTTGAAAGGAAAGAGAGGGCACTTCTCACTGGCAAGTTTGAGAGGAAGCTGAGCTCCGAAGGATGGGAAAGCCAGGAAAGAGGTGCTAATCATGGATTTTCCAAGGGGAACAGAGGACAAGCAAATGCACAGGGGCACAAGGCCCAGAAAGGCCGAAAGCACGAGCCCACGCCTCAAAACAGCAGGGCGTGGGAGGAGGGGCCATCAGTGAGTTGGGGCTTCGTTGTCCTCAAGACAGTCACTAAAGGGAGGTTCTGAAAGGGCAGCCTCGAAAGGGGGATTGCTAAAGGGTGCTCCCTAAAGTAGGGTCTCAAAAGGGTGGTCACTAAAGGGGAGTCCCAGAAGAGGGGTCACTAAAGGGGAGTCCTAAAGAGGGCTTCTCATAGAGCTGTGCTTTCTAAATACACAAACGTAGGAACAATGCCAGCAACTAAAGCGGGGAAAGCCCATGTAATCAGGACCACAACAAAAATATCCACCTTCAAGTCATTTCTTCCCATTTCCTTCCAGTCTGCCCATGCACCCGTCATAATTTAAAAACGTAAACCAATGTGCACACGAGTTCATACTTTGCATTTTTAAAAATTTCACTTAAAAGACTTTTCTTGGAAGGTTCCACAGAGAGGTGAGTCTTGAAGAATGGAAATTATTTAGGGACCTAGAGAAGGGAGGTGTATTTCGGGGAGTGGGGGGATTGTGGCAGCTGGATGGAAAGCAGCACCTCTCAGCACGGAGCGCACACTTCCTACACTGTGTCCTCCCACCCTGTGATCCAGCCTGGTGGCTTTTCTGCTCTTCTTTGCACCCAGGAGCTCACTCAGATCCCAGGAATTAGAGTGCTTGGCACATTTTTCTTCAGAAGTATGACACTGGGAAGTAGCAAGAGACTGGTCAATACAACCAGATTAACTCGGGTCTCAAATATTACAGAACTTGGATTCTCTCCCACTCACAATGGGAAATAACTATGACATCCTCAAAAGAAATAATTTTTAAATGGAAAGCCAGGTCACATTATGTTCCCTGAACACTAATCCCAAAGGTTCCCCAAGAGCTGATCTTCTACCCCCAATGGCTTGCTGGACACCTCCTTCTGTGTCACCCCAAATATCCACACAGACTCACTCAGACCAGGCCTCCATCCGCTCTCCCTGTTGATGCCTGCCACTGCCACTCCTCCCTCGTTTGCCAGGATCGAAAGCACACGGTCTCTCCCCTGACTTCTCCCCTTCCATCATCACCGCCAGGATGACCACTCCTGAGGGATGCTCTCCTCCCAGCTCCTCCAGAGCTGCCAAGGCCTCGCTCACGGCTCCATCCCCAGCCTGGCCCTGCCTCACACTCAGTTCTCTGGCTTCATCAGCTCAACTTCAAAGGACAACAGCAAGACCCTCCTTCTCAGAACACTCAGGAAGCCACAATCCCCGATCTTCATAGCAAATCCAAACCCCTTCTGGAGGTTCACATACTTTTCTCTGCCTTCACTCAGGCCCAGAGGAAAGCTAGAGAACAATCTATACCACAGGGGGCCAAAGCCCAGCTCAGCAGCAGCCTCTGCTCTGTTGCTCATGCCCTGCGCCCTGCCCGTGCCTTTGCTGGTCTGTTCTCCCTCTGTCCGTGCAGGTAAGAAAGAGCACACATGGCAAGAGGGGTGAGGACTAGCTGAGCCAGCACAGGTCAAGGATTCAGAACTGCAGCTGGCACATTGTACATGCACAGTGAACAGTGACCTGCCAGTATTAACATAAATATATTTTAAATGTGTAATACGCAACCAATCAGGTTTGAATTATCTGCAGAGTAGAAGCAAAGTTTTTTTTTCACTTGAGTGCATAACAATACTTATCACATAGGCCTTAAAATATTTTTAAAATATCCAATGAAAATCAGTTAATTGAAACCCTCTGAAATGTCACACAATAACTGTAAAATGAAGAAGGTTCACAGAAATAATAGTCCTGCCTACATCTCAAAAAATTAAAATAAAGACTGAAAGATCCATTGTTTATAACAAAATATTTGCATGGGAAACACACAATGCCTACAATCCATTTCCAGGTCACCTGGAAGAGAGGAACTGATAAAGTAAGAGAAGTGGACTTGGCCCAGTGGTTAGGGCGTCCGCCTACCACATGGGAGGTCCGAGGTTCAAACCCTGGGTCTCCTTGACCCATGTGCAGCTGGCCCATGCACAGTGCTGATGCGCACAAGGAGTGCTGTGCCACGCAGGGGTGTCCCCCACGTAGGGGAGCCTCACACGCAAGGAGTGCGCCCTGTAAGGAGAGCCACCCAGCTCGAAAGAAAGTGCAGCCTGTCCAGGAATGGCACCGCATACGTGAATAGATGACGTAGCAAGATGACACAACAAAAAGAAAGACAAATTCCCATGATGCTGACAACAGAAACAGACAAAGAAGAACACGAAGCAAAATGGACACAGAGAACAGACAACTGGGGGGGAGGGGGGAAAGGGGAGAGAAATTAAAAAAAAAAAAAAAGTAAGACTGCCCTTTGCTGGGAACTGTTAGTACTGAATGACAGGCTTATTAGAATTATCTTTGTAGCTCGATAAATGTTTGGTTTTTTTTTTTTACCATAACAAAGCTAAGCAAGCAAAAAATTCTCTTAGTCACTAATAGATATTTTTTTTTTAAAGATTTATTTATTTATTTAATTCCCCCCCCTCCCCTGGTTGTCTGTTCTTGGTGTCTATTTGCTGCGTCTTGTTTCTTTGTCCGCTTCTGTTGTCGTCAGTGGCACGGGAAGTGTGGGCGGCGCCATTCCTGGGCAGGCTGCACTTTCTTTTCACGCTGGGCGGCTTTCCTCACGGGCGCACTCCTTGCGCGTGGGGCTCCCCTACGCGGGGGACACCCTTGCGTGGCACGGCACTCCTTGCGCGCATCAGCACTGCGCATGGGCCAGCTCCACACGGGTCAAGGAGGCCCGGGGTTTGAACCGCGGACCTCCCATGTGGTAGACGGACGCCCTAACCACTGGGCCAAGTCCGTTTCCCACTAATAGATATTAAGAGCTAGCTCTGGGAGGTGGTGAGTGGGGTACATGAGAAACTCCTATATTTTTTAATGTAGCCTTTGCTATGATCCAAGTATCTTTAAAAAATAAAAGAAAATTTAAAAAAAATTTTTTTTTAAAAAAGAGCTAGCTCTAAACACAGGGGAGAGGAAGCAGAGAAGGCCAACGTGGCTAGAGGCCTTCGGGACGGCCAGTGGTGGGTGGCCTGGGAACCATCGGGCTATGTGGAGTGTCCCGCCCACCCCTCATCTTCTGTACCCTCCTGCCCGACTCCGCAGGCACCAGCCTGACCACTCTGCACTCCTGCCCTACCCCGTCTACTGTAACAACAATCCACAGTGATCAATTTTACCACATGAAAGAATGCTTTTTCCTCATAATCTACTTCCACCAGAAAAGATGAGAATGACTTGGTTGTAATCTTGCTTTCTACTGATCAAAAAAGCACACCCAACTGAAGTGGATGTGGCTCAACTGACAGAGCGTCTGCCTACCACATGGGAGGTCCAGGGTTCGAACCCAGGGCCTCCTGGCCCATGTGGTGAGCTGGCCCATGCGCAGTGCTTATGGGCAAAAGGAGTGCCGTGCCATGCAGGGGTGTCCCTTGCATAGGGGAGCCCCATGCGCAAGGAGCACGCCCAGCATTGAGCTGCCCCGCACAAAAAAAAGGGTAGCCTGCCCAGGAGTGGCACGGCACACAGGGAGAACTGACGCCGCAACATGACGCAACAAAAAGAGACACAGATTCTCAGTGCTGCCGAGAATGCAAGTGGACACAGAAGAACACACAGCGAATGGACACAGAGAACAGACAACCGGGTTTTGGGGGGGGGAGGAGGAGAAAAATAAAATAAATCTTAAAAAAAAAAAATCAGGTGTCCAATTTTAAACTACCACGTCCCTAAAAAGTAAAATCATATATGTATCATAAATTAAGAGTACATTTTACAATTTTCTTAAACCCCTAAAAATGTTTTTTTAAGCATGCTTACCAGGGTTATTTGTTCTGCCAGTGTGTCCTGAGAACTGTCTCGGGACAAGCTGGCAATCTGAGCTGGACTCTGTGGCTTGGGGGCAGGTGGCACAGCTGCCCCCGGGGAACGGGAAGTGAGTGGAGACAGTGGCTTGCTCGCTGCTGAGGACGGTCTGTTCACTGGAGAGGACCGTGCAGGCGAGGGTCCCAGGCCCGAGCCACTCACGGGTGTGACAGACGAGGCGGAGGAGGAAGTGGGCAGAGCCCGCTGGCAGGGCTGGGAGGGGTCTGCAGGTGGTCTCGTCAGCGCCACAGTCTAGGGGCAGAAACAACCGAGGCAGAAGAGAGACCAGAGTTCAGCTGGGCCCACAGTGTCCAGGCAACAGTGACACCGACAGGGACAGATGCAGCCCATTCCTTCCTCTTCATGACAAGTAAGTGAGGAAAGTAAATCACACCCAGAAACCACAGTAAGTAAACGCATAGTCAACAATCCAAAAAAATAAAAATAAAATAAAATAAAGCACTTTACTTCCACAAAATAAACAAAAGCTCCCATTATAAACTGTGCCTTCTCATTCTGCCTTGTGTCTCATGTAAGCTTTTTTTTTTTTCATTGAAAAATGTCAAATGCTCATCTTACGCCTGTACTCTGAAGGGCAAAAACAAACTCTATACGCTTCTTTTGTGGTCAGCTGGCTGTAAAGATAAGAAATCCTCTTCTGAGCTATCCTGAAACCAAAATTGGTAAAATGAAGATGTGGTAAAACTAAAGTAGGGGAGCAGATGTAGCTCAAGAGGTTGAGTGCCTGCTTCCCAAGTACAAGGTCCTGAGTTGAATCCCCAGTATCTCCTAAAAACAAAACAAAAAACACGAAAGGAGACCCCTACCCCCAAAACTGAAGGCTAAATTGAATTCTTACAGAAATTCTGTTGGGGAGCAAGGACAGGAGGAAAGGAGAGAAGCCAGGTACTGCTAACATAGGAACCGTGAGTACTAGTCGATACAAAACAGCATGCTTATAACTCCGAATAGAGGGAAAAGACAGGAACTAAAATACTCTCTCCATCCAAGTCATCACCTTTTATGATGTAAGGTTTCTTTCTTTATATCTAAAGTAATTTCCTCCCACCCGGGGTCAGCAGGACTGTGGTTGGCCATGTGTTTTTGGAAATAAAGTATCAAAACCCAGCCATATCCAGCCACTTACATGTTGTCCCCGGCTGCTTTCATGCTACAACAGCAGAGCTGAGTAGCTGCTACAGAATCTGAATGGCCTGCAAAGCCTAAAATATGTAAGTAATATCTGGCCAACCCCTGCCCTGCCTACCTAAAAGAAACAGGTTTTTATGGATGTAAGGACATCTTAAAATCATTTTCAACAGCTTCTCCTTTGAGTAATACAGGCAAATAAACTAATAACAAATATCATAGTGCTGCTTTAAATCAGTACATGGCTCAATGAGAGAAAGGGTTCAAAACAGTCCTCCTTTCCACAAACCTCTAAAGAAAGACTGCCCTCAAAATGCTCTCATCCTCCACATGGGCAACTGCAAGGCCTAAGCGTGAACCCAGGTACCACCAGGTTCCACACACAGCCTCCCGGACCAGCCACGTGGCCCTGTCAGGCTGCTGACCTGCCTTACCTCAGGGTTCCTCATCTGTAAAATGGGGGTACTAATTCTACCTCACAGGACTGCTGGGAAGATCAAACAATGCTCCCCAGGTTCTCAGCACAGAGCCTAGGACCTTGCAAGTGATGAATGGCAGCTATTATGGATTATTATTATTCCATTTTTATACACTTCACCAAACTTTGTCATAAATCCCAAATAATCACAAAGAAATTGAACTCACAGCTCACCTGGAAAATGCCCTTAATGAGGGAGAAGGCAAAAGAAAGTAGTGATTTCCTGCTTTATTTACAATACGTAGAAATAAATCAAATTATTAAGAACTAAGATGGGAGAAGTAGATGTAGCTCAAGTGGTTGAGCACCTGTTTCCCATGTACAAGGTCTCGGGTTTGATCCCTGGTACTTCCTAAAAACAAAACAAACAAGCCAACTCTCACTGCGCTTCCCATGTATGAGGTCCCAGGTTCAATCCCAGGTACCCTCTTAAAAAAAAACCAACAAAGAGCTAAGATGGGTCATAGAAGTACTTGAAAACCCTACCTACCACCCCCTCAGTGTTCCCCTAATCAGTTCACTCTCATGCTGTAGCATTTCTCTCCCTTTTAGGGACTGAAAACAGTTTATCATCATAATGCCAAAAACACATTTGGTGTAAAATCAAATGAGGGGCCATTTTAAATATTTGAACTGTGTATTGAGTAAAATCAATTGGGGGGAGGGGTTAATATTAAATACTTAAAACAGTGTATCTATCCTGATGAACAAGAACTTATGCTTATAGAGTCTACTGTGTCCCTCCCAAAAAAGTTGTCATTTGGAAGGAAGAGAGTAAAAAGCATGCTTTCTAAGCCTGAGCCCACAAGAGAGTAAAATGGGTTGCTGCCATCTTCCTCGGAGGCAGTGGGCCAACTAGACAAGCTAATGTGCACAGTGACCTCTGCAAGCTCTGCGGTCCAAGGAGGAGACACTTCCTACACTGAGGACCGAAATATTTTAAATAATGGTGATTATCATCATTACAGAGCCAAATAAAATGAAATGCTGCACCTACTTAATTAACTGATTTTTCTGAAGTGGGAGAATGTTAAGAGAAAATTTACGAAGTATAGTATGGCATACCATCCTTTCAATACACAGATGACAATCCACCTCAAACAACATGTGTTCTTTTTTTCATTCCCAAACTAGCAAAACAGACGCATGTCTGTAGAGTACCTGTGGCTGGGATGAAAGCTGACAGACCTGCACCTGGGCCTTCCCAGGCATCGGAGCATGGAGTGCTGGCTGTGGAGGCTGTGGAAGAGGAGCAGGGAGCTGGCTGCATGGGGGGGCAGGGACAGGCACATTTGGTTGCTGCGTCTTCACTGGAATTTGGAGCTGTGTCTGAGTCTCCACCATCTGTGGCTGCTGTGAAAATTGCAGTGCAGATGGGAGGGGTGCAGTGGGGACGCTGGCGGGAGGCAGCCTCCCAGGGAGCTGCGGGGGAGGCGTGTGCAAGCTTGCAGCATTCTGCACAGGAGGCCCCGTGGAAGAATCGTACTGGTGCTGGCTCTGCTTCTGCCCAGTGAGCTGCATGGCCTGAGGAGTGGGAGGCATTCCTCCTGCAAAATAAGAAAAACACCAACGACTCTGATTTTGGGGTTTGGAGGCACTCTACCAAGTAAGAAGGTACTTTTATCCCAATGCTTTGTCATGGACTTAAATCACTTGAGAACCAATTCATACATTCAAAACAGGAAATAGAATTGGTGTGAAATTAGTATTCTATTAGATCTAATGTTATAAGTGAGCACACAAAAAAGGAAAGAAAGGCACCTGAAGTTTGCAAGTTAGCACCAAGCAAGACAAGTATCAACTAACCCAAGGGTGTCCCCCACAGCAGAGCAACCAAGGAAACACAGGAGCAAGCCTGTGCAAGGCATGGGGACAAGGAGATGCACATGACAATGTGTCTCCAGGGGCTTCTTCATCCTGCATTAATTGGGACTTGGAGAAACATCCCAATTTCAGAAATTCTACTTTAAATATACTACCTCGACCATAAAAGTCTTAGTTTAAGATATCTATGACCTCCCTTTTAATCAGCTGAAAGAGCTGGTTCTAATACTAGGTCTTACCTTGTGCTGTCGGCATTAACTGCTGAAGAGGGACTCCCGTATTCACCCCTGGGTGCTGGAAAACTACCCCTGGATGACCCACTTCAAGTCGAGGTCTCTTAGACTGCTCTAGAATAATTTTCAAAAAAGGTGCAGTGTGATGTAAAAATAAAACCACAAAAGTAGTAGAAAAAAAACATGTGAAAGTGTTTATTTTTATAATTTTGAACAGGGAGGCTTTTCCATGCATGAGCCAAAATCCAGAAGCCACAAAGGTAAGACTGATAAATATAATTTCTTTTAATTAAAAATGTGCAAATATTTTTTGAAGCATCATGAAAAGGCACAGGACAAGCAACAAACAAAGACACAGCACTGGCAACACATGCAACAAACAAAAGGCTCAGCTACCAGACGCAATCAGAAAGCTCTTACAAATTAATATGAAAAGTACCAATGGCCAGGTAGGAAAAATGGGCAAAGAACCGGAACAGTGAGTTTAGAGGAACAGGTTCACAATTGGTTAATAAACATGAAAAAATACTGTGCAACCTTATTCAAAATTAAAGAAACCCAAATTAAAACTATCAAATCCATAAGAGCGACAAAAATTAGAAGATTGACTGTACCTAAAAAAATGGCAAAAATGTGAGAGGACCAGAAATTGCTGATGGGAGTGAAAACTGACCCTACCCTATTGGAGGACAATTTAGCAGATTAATTTTCTTTTCTTTTTCTTTTTAGGAGGTACCAGGGATTGAACCCAGGACCGCAGGCACTCAACCTCTGAGCTGAGCTACACCTGCTTCCCCAACAGTATCAATTCTTTCTTTTTTTTTTTAAGATACCAGGGCTTGAAACTGGGACCTTGTATATGGGAAGCCAGCTCTCAAACACTGAGCCACATCAGCTTCCCTAAGTTGGCTTCTCACTCATTTTGCTTGCTTGTTTGTTTTCAGGAGGCACTGGGACCTCCCATGTGGGAGGTGGGTGCTCGACTGCTTGAGTCACATTTGCTTCCAGTATCAAATCTTAACTGTGCATATGCTTGGACCTAGCCACTTCTTTTTTTTACAAATTTCTCCTTAGATATACACACCAGTGTGTAGAAAAAGAGACGAGACTGGATGTTCAAGCCAGCATTGACTGAAGCCGAGAAAAGACAAGTAACCCAAGCAGGGTCATCAAGGGCCTGCCTGGCTACGGAGGTGATGAGGCACTCACAACGGGCGACTGCACAGCAGCCTCAAAAAGCAGGAGGTGCACTGACGTGGAAAGACGTCCACGACAGTCGACTGAGTCTAAAAAACAAGCACACTTTGTGCTATAGTTCTAATCACATCTGAATGCTTTAAAAAGAACATATGTATAACAATGTTTGAGTAAGCATAGAAAAATGTTGATGGTGGCCCAGAACAGACTTCATTTATACACTTCTAAACTGCCTGAGTCTTTTATATAAGAATGTATTAGGCTTATGATTTGGAGAAAAATTCAATTTGAAAATAAAAATGACAACTTTAAAAAGTCAGTGACTTTACATAATCCTATCATAATTACTAAGGCGGCCGGAAATGCACATAGAAAATTCAAAACAGAATGCACTCAACTGATGAACGTCAATGCACGTAAACAGTCACATAAAGATTTTATTTAGTTGATAAGCATCAAAAGAAAACAACTTTCAAAGCAGAAAGACGCTACCCAAGAACAGGGTCCTTCACATTTACTGTTTGGAAATGGGTGTCAGCTGTCTTAAGGGCAGGGCCACCCCCGAGGCACCCTCGGGCCTGGGCTCGGGACCTACCTGCTGGGGGTAATGGCTGCTGCCTCTTAAGAGGGTCCCCTTCTGCAGGGCTTCCAGCCGCTGAGACCAGCTTCCCTGCCAGGGCTTGGTGCTGAAAAACAGTGAAAAAATGAGACTGTGGTCACTCAGGTGCATTTCAAGAATGAAGATAAGCTCAGAGCATCCTAAGTATCCCAAACACTAACCTCAGTCCCATTTAATAAGAGAAATGTTATCTGTATCATGGAGCTTAACATACATATGCAGTGTTCACCTATACACAGTAAATAGTTGAAGGTTCTAACTTACCACCTCTAGAGAGGGGAAAAGAATTGATAAAGGATATCCTATTTTTGTCTTCAATGCAATTTCAAATCAAGGCAAATCCACTGAATCCTTCAGGAACCAATGGCTTTGTGAAATGAAGGCAAAGGGCTGACACCAGGAAACATCAGCATTTGTGCTGTGACTATAGCTCAGTCACCAAATAGCCACATATCGTGGCATATCTTTACACCAAAAACAAACAAAAACAAAACTAAGTAAAAAGAAAGGCTGAATTATGTTTCCATGGAAAATGACACTAAAACCCTAACTAATAACAATTTAAAGGGGATCTTCAAAATGATGTTTCTTTTGCAGTTAATGTTCTAGTTGAAGTACATGTCAAGTGTGTGTGTATGTGTGCATGTGTGTACTTATTATTTAAAATGTTTAAGTAAAAAGCTATTGGAACATTATTTTTAAAAGAAAGAAAATAACCTTCAGTCAGCACAGACTCAACCCATGTCTGCAGACTTAGTCTTTTACACCTACGAACCATCTTGCAATGTCAGTTAATGCTAAGAATTATGTTTCTTAACCATTGCTAGCTGCTAAATTATTTCTTAATGATTCAGTCACATCCACTACCTTAGTGAGGCACTTTATTAATAAATGCAAAAGTTGCAGATGCCCAAACACATGAGAGAATACTGTGCAGCAATTACAAATCATGCTACAGTTTTATTTATTTACACAGGGAAAGGCTTACAAGGTACTAAAAGTAAAAATAAGCTATATCTAGTAAATTTAGCATGACAACACCCTCATTTACATTTGATGAAGGGAGAAAAGAAGGAAGAAAGGGAGAGAGGGACGAACAAAAAAAATGGGAAGAAGGAAAGAAAAGAATGACTGAAAGAGCGACACCCATGTGTGAGTAGTGGTTCTCTCTGGGGGCAGGATTACAGGGAACTTAAAATTCTATTTTTGTGAATGTGTGTTATTCTGAATTTCCAAATGTTCTATAATGAACATGCATCACTTATGTAATTAAAAGGGTTTTATTTAATTAAAAAAATGATAAAGGGATCTGTTTTCAGTAATGGCTAAGAACTTCCTGTCAGATCAAACATATCACTGATAACCATAAACTCTAGATGAAATATTAACAATATTAAAAGACAGGCAGATCTAGGAAGGGAACTGATACTTGCAGGAAGGGAATGGAAACAGGTGAGGCTCCCATTCTCTATGGCATTGGGCATAAGGGCAGGCTCCATCTGTGCTGTATGGAACAAACAAAACTCAGAAAAACACAGTCTCAAAGGCTGAAGAACTGTAGGACAGAAGGCAGGTGACTGCAGCAACTGGAGAGTAAAGGGGAAATCGCCAAAAGAGGACAGCTAGAGAGAGAGAGAATGCTCCCGTATTCTCTCTAAAAAGAGAAAAATCTCTGGCTAACTCCTAAACTACACATACATGGGACAGACTCTAAACTGAAATTGCAGTAGCCAGCTACCACAGGGGAGACAGAGTTTGCAATTTGAGATCAGTCACGTTAACCTACTGCTAAAGCAAAACAATCAATACTCCTCAGAAGACTGTAACAGAATCCAGAGTCTCTACAATGTATTATTAATAATACACAAAATCCAATTTAAAATGACAAAGAAAAAGAAACCATGACCCAAAAGACATCAGTGGACACCAACCTGGGACGACCCAGATATAATGGATTTAGCAAAGACTTTAAAGCAGCTGTAATAGTTATGCTCAAAGAAAAATATGTCTGTTACAAAGGAAAAGAGGAAATAGCAACAGAAAAATAGACATCATAAGAGAAAGAACCAAGCAGAGATTCTAAAACTGAAAAACACAATTTCTGAAACAAAAAATTCTTTGGATAGCCTTAATTTGAATACACATTCTTGAAAAAGAACACAGTTAGTGAACTTGACTTCAAGGCACACTCTAAAGCAACAGTCCTCAGGTAGTGTGATGTCAACTTAAGAATCCAAGGAGTAGCTCAAGGGAGTCAAACAGAGAGCCTGGAAAGACACCCACACTTATACAATCATTTGATTTTCAACAAAGGCTCCAATGGGGAATGGCAAGCCTTTTCAACAAATGGCTCTGGAAAAGTAGACATGCATATGAAAAGAAATTGATAAATTGGACTTCATTAAAATAAACTTCTGCTCATCAAAGGTCACTGACAAAGAAGGCCAAACTCTTTTGACTGACTTCCTGACTGTGGCTACCCTTGTGTTGTTTTACAGAGGACTCAAAACACACAGGTCATAATTATAATTACATCTCCCGATCCAGCCCCATCTGCTCTGTGGAGTACATGGAACCGCCTCCAAGTACCTTATCAATGGTTGACACATTCCAGGTTTTAAGAGTGGTTTTTAGGGAAATGGATGTGGCTCAACCAATAGGACTCCCGCTTACCATATAGGAGGTCCAGGGTTCGATGCCCAGGACCTCCTGGTGAAGGTGAGCTGGCCCACATGCAAGCTGGCCCACACGGAGTACTGGCCCACATATGAATGCAGCCCTGTGCAGGAGTGCCAGCAGATGCAGAAAGCTGGCGCAGCAAAATGACACAACAGGAAACACAGAGGAGAGAAAATAAGAAGACGTAGCAGAACAGGGAGATGAGGTGGCGCAAGAAAGTGATCACTTCTCTCCCACTCTGGAAGGTCCCAGGATCGGTTCCTGGTGCCGTCTAATGAGAATACAAGCAGACACAGAGGAATACAAGCAAACAGACACAGAGAGCAGACAACAGGGGGAATGGGGAGAACGGGGGTGGGGGGTGGGGAGAGGAATAAATGAAAAAATCAAAAATTAAAAATTTTTAAAACATGGTTTTTAGTTTTATCTTATATTGTCTTCATGAGTATTTTATTAAGAAAGATACTAATGTCTTTAAAAGAAAAACTTGGGGGAAGCAGACGTGGCTCAAGTTATTGGGTCCCTTCTACCATATGGGAAACCCCACATTCAGTTCCTGGGGCCTCCCAGTGAAGGCAAGCGGGCTCATGCGGTGAGCTGATGCAACAAAAAAGAGACACAGAGTAAAGACAACTGGAGACAAAACAAACCAGGAAGCTGAGGTGGCTCAAGTGACTGAATGCCTCTCATGTTGGAGGTTCCAGGATTGGTACCTGGTGCCCCCTTAAAGAGAAGACAAGAAGAAGAGACAAAACACAGGAGAACATGCAGGGAATGGACAGAGAGCAGACAGCAAGCGGAGGCGGCAAGGGGCAGGGAATAAATAAAAATAAAAATTTTTTTTTCAAAAATATTTAAAGAAAAACTTAGGAGGCGGATGTCGCTCAGCCAGTTGGACGCCACCTACCACATGGGAGGTCCTAGGTTTGGGTCCCAGTGCCTCCTAAAAGAAGACAACAAGCAGGAGCCACCCCTACCACCACAAGCCAGGCACCATCCCTGCCGCAGTGAGTGGATGCCACAAGCCAGCAGACACTACAGCCCATGGGGAGTGGATGTGGCTCAGGCCACTGGGCACTGACCTCTCATGTGGGAGGTCCTGGGTTCAGCTCTCAGTGCCTCCTGAAGATGGAGAGTAAACAATGAGCACACAGACAAAAGAACTATCTGGGGGGGGGGGGTAGGGATAAAGTAAATAAATAAATCTTTAAAAATAAAAAAGGGGCGGAGCTGAGGTGACACAAGAGATTGAGCACCTCTCTCACTCCGGACCATCCCAGGATCAGTTCCTGGTGCTGCCTAAAGAGAAGACAAGCAGACACAGAAGAACATACAGCGAGTGGACAACGAGAGCAGACAACTGGGGGGGGGGGGGGAGCGGAATAAATAAATCTTTAAAAAGAAAGGCAAACTTGATTTTAATTAAAAATCATTATTAGAACTTTTTAAAAAAAGATTTATTTATTTCTCCCCCCGCCCCCCGTTCCCGCCATTGTCTGCTCTCTGTGTCCATTTGCTCAGTGTTCTTCTGTGTCTCCTTGTATTCTCATTAGGCAGCTCCAGGAACCAATCCTGGGACCTTCCGGAGTGGGAGAGGTGATCACTCTCTTGCGCCACCTCAGCTCCCTGTTCTGCTACGTCTTCTTATTTTCTCTCCTCTGTGCCTCCTGTTGCACCGTCCTGCTGGGCCAGCTCTCCATGCTGGCCGGCACTCCTGCGCAGGGTGGCACTCCTGCATGAGGCAGTACTCCTGTGCAGGGCAGCATTCCTGCGTAGGCTGGCACTCTGCGTGGGTGAGCTCACCACGTGGACCAATTTGTCCTCACCAGGAGGCCCTGGGCATTGAACCCTGGACCGCCTATGTGGTAAACTATTTGAGCCACATCCATTTCCCAATTATTAGAACTCTCGAGGAAAAAAAAGAAGAATTCTCAGAGAAAAGAGACACTCTTTCATGGGAATTTAATTCAGGGTGCCCATTTTAAGAGAGAGAATGACAAAACCAATTTTATCCATGGAAGACAATGTAATTTACTAGAAGTCTAGAAACTACACCCAGAAGAGGAAGAGTTGAAAGAAATAGAAACATACAGCTCACAGAAAAGACAATTTAGGAGATCTGCCACATGAAAGTCTTATCTATGCTATTCTGGGGGAAAGAATTAAGACCAATACTAGTTGGCAGTAGTAGCTGGGGGCAATTTTTTGCCCAGTTTAAAAAAACAAGCAAATAAATTAATTCATTTTAAAATAATTGGAACTGTCCAACAATGAAAATGCCATTTCATAAGACTGGGTGCCGTTGCTGACTAGACAGAAGGAGTGAGATGCCTGCCTCTCTGAGGACCTTTGGAGGACCTGCTTCTAAGTGAACAGGACTGTGGACTAGATGGCCTAAAGCCTCTTTTAATTCAAGAGTCTAAAAGAAATCTCCCCAGTGTGACTCAAGTAAAGATAACTGAAAGGAAACCTAAAAGTCCACACAGAAAAACCTTTCGTGCTTTTAAAAAAATGTATGAATATTAACATGAGTTAAGATAAACACTTCATACCTATAAACTTTTAACTATATACCTAAAAATATGAACATATATGGTAAAATAATATAAGTACAATAATAGCTGGGCTATACTTTTACCGGAACTGTAGTTGGCGCTGGGGATTAGTGTATACCCAGGGGACCTAAATCTCTGGACTGACCATGTGATAGCCAGGCCCTGAGCCTCAACAGACTTCAGCTCCTACACTCTGGTTTATTGGACTTACCCCAGTCAGCTAACATGGAGGTGAAGAAGGTCAACCACCACACCAGGGAGCCAAGAGTGCCTACAACTGAAAGCAGGAGGATTGCATCCAGCATCCATGTGGAATCTAAGCCCCCTCTTGATATAGATGTGGAGTGGACACAACCATTCCAAGGTCCACAGGACGGAGGAATAGAGTATGGATTAGAGTGGACTTACTGATATTCTATTCATGAACTACTGTGATTAGTAATCAAAGAAAATGTGGCATTGGTGTGGAGAAAGTGGCCATGGTGGCTGCTGGGGGTAGGGAATGGGAGGAAGAGATGAGATGTGGGGGTGTTTTCGGGACTTGGAGTTGCCCTGGGTGGTGCTGCAGGGACAGTTACCGGACATTGTATGTCCTCCCATGGCCCACTGGGTGGAATGTGGGAGAGTGAGGGCTATGATGTGGACCATTGACCATGAGGTGCAGCGGTGCTCAGAGATGTATTCACCAAGTGCAATGAATGATGACGGAGGAGATTGTTGTTATGGGGGAGGAGTGGGGTGAGGGGGGTGGGGGATATATGGGAACCTCATATTTCTTTAATGTAATATTAAATAAATAAATAAAAGACGAAAAAAAATAGCTGGGCTAGCTTTAGAGAATTATAAATAATTAGTCATTTTCTCTACATGAGAATCACTGAAAAATGATCTCCAATTAGAATGGCTTGTTAAGATCTAAAAACTGCAATATTACCAGTATTATTATGCATATAATAATTGTATTCAATAATACCTCTTCAAAATCTTTTGGAAGCAGACAGAAAGGAATACACATGTAATACTGAGAATACCGGATTTATTTCTAGAGTTTAATTAGCAGAAGATTAGTTTATTATAATAATTCTATACTTGGTTGCAAATAACAACACTTTTCCTGAGAATTTGTCTTAAGCCCTTTACAGAATGCTTAATGGCACTGTCAAGGCTATGATAAAACTAGGACCACTCGTTATTTCTAGCAGCGCTTTTAGCGAAAAACAAAGAGGCAAATATATACTAAGCATCATAAAGACAATATACTCTCTTGATTTACTAAGGTCATTCTTAAGATTATTTTTTGGACAGAAGAGATATAACATAAAAGTCCAACATTAGAAAAATGGTTTAACGAATTGAGAAACATGATTCCTCAAAACAAGGAAGAACTAGAAGCTGTTAAAATAGTAAGTAGCAAACATAAAGGGGAGTGGATACAGCTCAGTGGTTGAGCACCCACTTTCCATGCATGAGGTCCTAGGTTCAATCCCTGGTACCTCCTAAAAATAAAAAAAAATTTTTTTAAATAAAAAAATAAAACACATACACACATATATATATATAGAGAGAGAGCAAATAAAACATAAGAGAATTTGCTAAATGAAATAACAAAACAAGAAAGAATATACATATTGCAGCTGGTATACATTTAACATAATATGAAAAATATTTGTATTTGGGATAACAGAATGATAGGTAATTATTCATTTTCTCTAATAGAAAAATCACTGAAATATCTCTCCACTTAGCTTGGTTCTTTTTAAGAAATAAATACATACATAAATATTTATGTGTACAAAAGAATTATTTTATATATGACACCACTGCACTCATTAATACTAACTCAAAATCTTTTGGAAAATTTGGGATGGAGGGTGTTAATGAGAAATATGCATTTTCTGCATGACTTTTCTGTAAATCTACAAATGCACTAACAAAAATTAACTGATTAAACTTTTAGAAGTAAATAGAAATTAATAAATATGTAATAATTTTTATTTCTAGAGTTTCATTAGCAATAGATTAGTAAGTATAAAAAAAATTCTACAGGCGGCGGACTTGGCCCAATGGTTACGGCATTCATCTACCACATGGGAGGTCCGCGGTTCAAACCCCGGGCCTCCTTGACCTGTGTGCAGCTGGAACTTGGGCAGTGCTGATGCGCACAAGGAGTGCCGTG
The DNA here is from genome assembly GCF_030445035.2 of Dasypus novemcinctus. Lineage (NCBI taxonomy): Eukaryota > Metazoa > Chordata > Mammalia > Cingulata > Dasypodidae > Dasypus > Dasypus novemcinctus. The sequence goes on from NC_080691.1 coordinate 7,043,978, forward strand.
CCACGCAGGAGTGTCCCCCGCGTAGGGGAGCCCCACACGCAAGGAGTACACCCCATAAGGAGAGCAGCCCAGCGTGAAAGAAAGTGCAGCCTGCCCAAGAATGGTGCCGCACACACGGAGAGCTGACACAACAAGATGACGCAACAAAAAGAAACACAGATTCCTGTGCCGCTGACAACAACAGAAGCAGACAAAGAAGACGCAGCAAATAGACACAGAGAACAGACAACCGGGGTGGGGGGGGGAGAGAAATAAATAAATAAATCTTTTTTAAAAATTCTACAATTGAATATAAATAATAAAACTCATACTGAGATTTTTTTTGTCCCAAAGAAAGTATATTTTTTCATTTCAACACTTTTCTAACAGACTTCCCATTTTTCTATTTCCTTAGATATTCATTGAAGCAAAATTTGATATTTGCCTCAAAGGTCTACAACTCAAAATGGAGGCTCCTTGGTTTTCCCATTTTTATTCCTTTAAATAATTATGAAATATTATCATATATACAGAAAAGATTATAAAACAAATATATACAATTTTTAAAAAGTGTAGAAAAATTCATTGCAATAACTAAATAGTGGGTATATGGGTTTACCTGAACAATGTGTTTGACTTTTCTGTATGTGAAAATTTTTATAATAAAATATTGAAAAGAAACATGGAGAAACTTACATGCAAGTGACTATGGCAAAGCAATCAATCACCCCTGGTTCTGTGAATCAGACCCAACTTGGAAAGTGCATCTGTGAAGAAGTGATTAGTTAAGATGAGGCCAAATGACCAGGGTAGGACCTAATCAAATAGACTGGTGTCCCTATAAGGAGAGGAGATCTGGCCACAGTCAGCAGGGGACAGAAAGGGGACAGCCGCAAGACAGAGGCAGAGATGGAGCTGCCGCGTGGCCTGCTGCCAGCCACCAACAGAACCTGAAGGGTACTGACGCCACGACTCAGGCTTCTGGTCTCCACCACTGTCAGACCATAAGCAACTGTTGCCTTAAGCCATTCGGCTGTGGGTTCTTTATCACAGCAGTCCCAGCAAATGAAGACACCCATCTAGGGAACTGGTTTCTGAATTGTGTTAAATATTTCCTTGCCTTTCTTTAAGGTGTTATCACCTACAGATTTATCTCTAAGCAACATTTTCTTCGGTTCTGCTTAGTACTGAACTTTATGTAAAGAGAACTCTACTCTCTGCATTCTTCTCTGACTCCTTCGTTCAATATTATGTTACTGCAATTCATCCATGTTGATGCATGGTGTTGAAATGGTTAATTCATTCACACTACTGTACTCTGTACAGATTCACACAATCCACTTACCCACTCTACGGCCACTGGATACTTCAGTTCTTTCCAGTTACAGCCAAGGCTTCCAGGAGCATTATTACATGTATTTTGGCACACAAATACCAGAGCATCTCTAGAATATATTGCTGGGTCGCACAGTATGCACATGTGCACTTTTTCCAGATAAAGCAAAAGGTTTCCAAATGGCTAGACAAAGTCACACGTTCATCCAAAGTAGAAGAGAATTCCCTTTGGTATGTCAACAGATTCCATTCAGTTTAATTCTGACAATCTGGTGAGTGTAATAACTCAAGAGTGGTTTCGTCTGCACCACTGTGAGACAAAGCATATTATTCCTATGTTTATGGGTACTCCTTGCCTTCTATTGGCCCTCTGATAACAAAAAGTTTTCTGTTCTTATGCAAATATTGATCAGGAAGACCTATAAATGCACTATTAGATAACACTCCTCTAAGCATTAAAAGGAAAGATGTCCCACTGATAAATTTTCAAACAATCTTCAATTAAAGATTTATCATCAGATTGTATCAAAATTATTACAGGGAAGCAGATTTGGCTCAATGGATAGAGTGTCTGCCTACCACATGGGAGGTCCAGGATTCAAACCCAGGGCCTCCTGACCCGTGTGATGAGCTGGCCCACGCGAAGTGCAGATGCGTGCAAGGAGTGCCGTGCCACACAGGGGTGTCCCCCGTGTAGGGGAGCCCCACGCGCAAGGAGTGGGCCCCATAAGGAGAGCCGCCCAGCGCAAAAAAAGCGCAGCCCACCCAGGAGTGGTGCGGCACACAGAGAAAGCTGACACAACAAGATAATGCAACAAAAAGAGACACAGGTTCCTGGTACCACTAACAAGAATATAAGTGGACACAGAAGAACACACAGCGAAGGGACACAGAGAGCAGACAACTGGGTGGGGGGGAGGTAAGGAAGGGGAGAGAAATAAAAAATAAATCTTAAAAAAAAACTCATTACAAACACCTAAATATTGGTTTCAAATTCTTATTCTCCACTAAATGGCACCTGAACTCCTTAGAGAAATGGCTGATTTCAGGGCTGGATCAAGAAATATACAAGATGAACATTTTGTGCCAGAAAGGAAGTGTTAAAATAGTTAAAATGGCAAATTTCATGTTACATATTACCACAATTAAAAAAAGAAAAAGAAAGGAAGGAAGGGAGGGAGGGATAAAGGAAGGAAGGGCAGGCTCAGAGAGCAGTAAGAATGTGTCACAAGTATACCAGAGTGCCTAAAGGGCTCCCTACTGGTTAATTCACAGATAATTTGAGCATCAAAACAAAGACAGAATGGGCAGGGGGGTGGACACAGCAGCTAACGGGCAAGGAGCAAAGGAAATTTCTTGGGGTGATGGAAATGTATGGCTTGAAAGGCAATGGGGGGAAACAGACTTTGGCCCAGTGGTTAGGGCATCCGTCTACCATATGGGAGGTCCGCGGTTCAAACCCCGGGCCTCCTTGACCCGTGTGGAGCTGGCCATGCGCAGTGCTGATGCGCGCAAGGAGTGCCGTGCCACACAAGGGTGTCCCCCGCGTGGGGGAGCCCCACGCGCAAGTGCGCCCGTGAGGAAAAGCCGCCCAGTGTGAAAAGAAAGAGCAGCCTGCCCAGGAATGGCGCCGCCCACACTTCCCGTGCCGCTGACGACAACAGAAGCGGACAAAGAAACAAGACGCAGCAAATAGACACCAAGAACAGACAACCAGGGGAGGGGGGGAAATTAAATAAATAAATAAATCTTAAAAAAAAAAAAGAAAGAAAGAAAGGCAATGGGGGTTACACAGGTGTATTTGTTAAAACTCAGTGAACTGTAACACTTAAGATCGGTGTATCTCCCTGTATGTAAATTACATCTCAATTTAATGTAATTCACCAATTAACAAACTAAAGAAGAAAAATCACATGATCATCTAAAAAAAATACAGAAATAGCATTTGACAAAATTCAACATCCATGCATGATAAATCCTCTCAAAAATCTACGAATAGAAGGGAACTTCCTCAACCTGATAAAAGATATGTATAAAACTTACAGTTAACATCATACTTAGGAGTAAAAGACTGAATGCCTTCCCACCAAGACCAGGAACAAGGCAAGGATATCTGCTCTTACCACTTCTATTCAGCATCATAGCAGAAGTCCTTGCAAGTGCAAAAAGGCAAGAAAAGGAAATAAAAGGCATATAAATCAAGGGAAAAAAAATCCTGTTCTGTTTGCAGACAACATGATGTCTATGTAGAAAAACTAACAGAACTAAAAAAAACCTCCTAAAACTAATGAATGAGTTTAGCAAAGTTGCAGAACACAAGTTCAAATAATCAATTGTATTTCTATGTACTTGCAGTGAACAAATGGAAGTAAAATAAAATTTAAAATACCATTTACAATATTACACAAAAAGCAGAGTACTTAATTACAAATTTAACAAAATATTTACAGGATTGTTATGCTGAAAACTACCACTGATGAAATAAATCAAAGATGACTTAAATAAATGGAGAGATGTACTAAATTCATGGACTGAAAGGCTCAATATTGTCACATTGTTAATTCTCCCTAACCGGTCAATATATTCAATATAATCCCAATCAAATTCCCAGCAGGATGTTTTGAAGATATCAACAAATTGATTCTAAAATTTATATGAAAAGGGAAAGGAACTAGAATGACCAAAACAATTCTGAAAAAGTTGGAGACCTCATACAACCTGATTTCCAGACTTATTATTAAGCTACTGTAATCAAGACAGTTAAATAGAAGAGAAGAGACAGCCCAGAAGTAGACCCACACATAATATGATGAAATGATTTTTGGCAGAGATGCAATGTCAATTCAACAGAGAAAAGAGAGTCTTTTTAAGAAAGAGAGCTGAAACAACTGGATACCTGTATGGTGGTGGGGGGCGGGGGAACCTCTCTACCTATTTCTCCCCCATTACATAAAAATTTACTTAAAATGGATCACAGCTCTAAATATAAACATGAAACTATAAAACTTCTGGAAGAAAACACAGAAAATCTTTATGACCTAAAGTTAAAGAGTTAAGATATGAAATCAAAAGCACAATCCATAAAAGAAAAAAATTGATAAGGTGGACTTCATCAATATTTAAAACTTTTGCTCTAAAAAAGTGTTAAGAAAATAAAAAGACAAGCCACATACTAGGAGAAAATATTTGCAAATCACATCAGACAAAAGACATATCCAGATCATGTAAATAACTCTCAAAATGTAATGATAAGGAAACAAACAACCCAGGGCAAAAGTGGGCAAAAGACATGAGCAGATACTTCACCCAAGAAGATGTTCAAATGGAAAATAAGTGCATAAAAAAATACTGAACATCATTAGTCTTTAGACATACACAAATTAAAACCACTACATACCTACTAATACAAGCTTTACAAAATGACAATACCAGATGCCAGGGTGTATGCAGAGCAACTGGAATTCTAAAATACAGCCAGTTTGGAAAAATTGGGCAGTTTCTTACAAAGTAAAACATAAAATACAACCCAGTAATCTGGCCCCAAATGAAGTAAATACCTATGTTCATGCAAAAGACTATGTCAGGAAGAAGATGTGACTGAACCGATTGGGCTCCCGTCTACCACAGGGGAGGCCCTGGTTCGCTTCCCAGGGCCTCCTGGTGAAGGCAAGCTGGCCACACCCGCAGAGGGCTGACAGCCCACGCCCGTGGAGAGCTGATGGCTCGCACTGGCGGACAGCTGGCGCAGCAAGATGACCCAACAAAGGGAGACAAGCAGACACAGAACACACAACGAATGGAGAGCAGACAGCAAGCGAGCAGCAAGGGGGGGTGGATACATAAAATAAATCTTTAAAAAAACACAAAACTGTATGTCAACATTTATAGCAGCTTTATTCATAATTGACAAAAACTGGAACAACCATGTGGTGGTTTGAAGTAGTATGTGCCACAGAAATTATGTTCTTACAAGTAATCCATTCCTGTGGATGGGAACCCATTTTAAGTAGGACCTTTTGATGAGGCTACTTCATTTAAGATGTGACCCACCTCAATCACAATGGAGCGTAACACTATTACTGGAGTCCTTTATAAATGGAACGATATTCCAACAGAAAGAGAGAAAAGTCACAGAAGCAAGAAGCTGAAATCAGAAAAACCCAGAAAAGAAGAGAGAGACCAGCAGGTGCTGCCATGTGGCCTACCATGGCAGGAGGAGCCCAGGATCACTGGCAGCTGGTCTTCGGGAAGAAAGCATTGTCTTAATGATGACTTGATTTGGACATTCTCACAATGTCAAATTGTAAGCTAATAAATTCCCATTGTTAAAGTCAACCCATTTCATCGAATCTGCTTTAAGGAGCCTACGAAACTAAAGTAAGCCCAAATGCCCTTCAAAGTGTGAATGGTTAAATAAATTATGGTCTATACATACCTTGGAATACTAGTTAGGAATAAAAAGAACAAACTATTGATACATGCAACATGAATGAATCTCAGATGCATTTTGCTAAGTGAAAGAAGCCAAACTGATAAGGCTACATATAGTATGATTCCATTTAAGTGACATTCTGAAAAAAAAGGCAAAATCATAGAAATGAAAAACAAAACTGCAGGTAGGGGATGGTTTGATTACAAAGATGTAGCATAAGGAAATTTTGGGGGGGGGGGGGAGGAGGGGAGAGAGAAACTGTTCTGTTTCCAGACAGTGGTGATGGTTACACAACTCAATGAATTCATCAAAATTCATAGAACTATAGACCAAAAAGAGCAAATATAGACCAAAAAGAGCGAATTGTACTGAATGTAAATGAAATAAATTTAAAGAAACAAAAATAAATACCGGGAGTGGTATGCCATATAACCCATGGATTTAAATAATTCATATATGAATGAAGACATAAATGGAGGCAAAGGGACAGTTCTTCATTAGAGTAGATGCCAATTATTAAAGGTAGAAGGAATGATGGGGTTAGGAAATCCATTTTGCAACCTTCAAAGTAACAACTGACTCTGGAAAGACTGAATAGATGCCAAAGGAGTGAGAGAAAGTTTAATAAGGTATAGGATAGATACACAGTCTCAAAATGTCTCCCCACAATTATTTATCTTTTGCAAAAGGAAAACTAACAACTTCGCAGTGAGAAGGCCTAATGCACACCACCTTAGCCAAGTGGTCACATTTAATAACAAGAGGCAGGGGACAAATGGACATAATGGCCTCCACTGCGACGGACACCTCATCGTTTCTGAAGTATTCTCCTCAAAAATGCATGACCCGAATCTAACACAAAGAAACATGAGAAAACCCATACTTAAGGAGGTGCTACAAAATAACTGCTCTCTACTCTTCAAAAATGTCACGAAGACTGACGAAAGGCCAAAGAGGCGAGACAGATCAACACAATGCGAGGCCCTGGATGGGGAGCAGAGCTATGAGGAGCACCACGGGGCAGCGAACGGAGTCTGGATGTGAACTGCGCGTGGACAAGTCTTGCGTTACTGTGAGTTCTCATGTGGATCACTGTACTGTGCTTAGGGACAAGAGGGTCCTTACCTAGTGCAGACCTCCTTGCAAATGGCTGGGGCCAGGGGCACTAGACGAGAACATGACTATGAGTGGGCAAGGGGGTGGGAGAAGGTGAGTAACACAAAGGGGATAAAAAGGCAACAACTGGCAAACTTGGGTAAAGGGAATAAGGGGAGTTCTTTGTGTTACTACTAGTCTTGCAACTTTTGTGGACGAGTGAAATTATTATATCAAAATTAAAAATTGTATAAAACATGTCACCACAAAGATCAAGCTGCTTTTAGAACCTAAACCTAGCACTATCTATGCCAAAATTATTAGAATTTGACCTTCACTCTTAGGTTCTTGACATTACTATGTAATATTTGATTGTCTTCCAAAAATTAAAAAGCATCAATTTGTTTTCAATTAACATCACTTAGAAGCCTATGGTACTGAGACTTTTAGGGGGTTTCACTTCAGTATTTCTTCTATCTACAAAAAACACCAAGTTGTCATCCATTTAAGTCTTTTTTCTTGTTCTGTTTAGCACTGTTCTAGAAAATACAGATAAAAGACACAAGAAAGAAACAACATTTAAAACACAGCACACAAGGGATCCCGAGCAAACACTGAACGGGACTTAAAGTATTAGATGACATGCATGCTAGAAGTTACTACTGCAATATATAGGTCATCAAGGAAAAAATAATGCATTAGGGTCTGTGTTGTTGTTTACTCATGCAAATTAATTTGATTATTTATATGAAGGAAGTTTTTTTTTTATTTTTTAAAAGTAAGGAATGGGCTCTGGAAAAAAAAATGCTGAAGAGCAAATAGTAAATTGAAGGTTAAAATATCTGGATGAAGGAAAAGTTTGGGATGAGACTACATTTTTAGAACCATCGAAAAGTACCTGAAGTGGCTGCTGCTGGGATGAAAAAGCAGCAGAAACGTTTGGAGGAAGCTGGGTTGCTATAGCAACAGGAGTACCAGTCTGCCCATCCTTTCCTGTCACAACCTTTACCTGGGAGGAAATATTTTGAGAAAAAAAGGTAACATAATTTTTAAGACTGCTCAAAATTTTGTTAGAATTTTACTGCTGACAGCTCACTGATGTCCGGTGTTTATGACTCAAAAGGCTTTTGCATCAAATCCTGTAAAAGGACACAGAACTGACAGTCATGACAACCGAATTCAACAGCAGACCTTGCAGCAGCGCCAATTCAAGTCACAAGAAAAAGGTCCTCCGATTCTGTAACTTCACATTTTAAAAACCAGATGGCAGCTCTTGTGGACTGTGTGTCAACTTCCAGGAACACAGGTCCTACGGGCTCATGGGGGATTTGCATAGGAGCCCCTCTCCATCTGCTCTCTGCAGGGCCAGCAGGGCACAGGGTGGGGTCAGCAGGAAGTCATAAAAAGGGACTTCCCTTTTCATTATAGGCACAGGTAAAGGGGATTGAGTTTACACACAACAAAGGTGTACAACATGAAGAGACTCGAATTTCATGCTTTCTTAAATGAAATCCTCAAAATAATCATGTAAACTTTTGGAAAATAAGATGGCCCCTCCTGAAAAGGGTGTTAAGGAGAACACAAAATGGCCAAGCCACACAGACACACCCATAAATATCAATGGGGACACCTTAAGCAAAGAGACAAGCTTTTGTTTCCCAAAGGCTGATTTCTTTGCAGGATAAGGGCTGGCAGGGATGCAAGCCCTTTTAGCTATCTCACTGAACTACAAAGCCCCCGGCTTCCCAGCACAGCACCAGCAAGGACCCAAGGCTCATCACAGTGCAACCCACCCCCTACCTGCTACGAGAAACTGGGGTTTTTCAGGAAGTACAGATACGAGGCTCTTAGGACCCACTACAGTATTAAAAAGTCTCAATTAGGGGATTTATTAAGCACCTATCTCAGGCACCCAAAAAGAATCTTAAATAGCACTCCGTAGGTATTTGCAAAAGTATAGGCTTAAAACGAGATCTAAGACCTAAGGCCATATCTAAAAATTGAAAAAACTCTCAAACATAATTTTTTGGCACATTTAAGTTATATAATCATTAAGATAATATATTAATGTATCTATACATTTGTAATTGTGGCCGCTATACTCTAAAACATTAGTGATTTAAATCCCTTAACCATATTCTTATGGGTGGACCTCCAGAAGTGCAATGTGAAACGGGGAAAACCAACCAGAGGGCATTAAAGCTAGAGAAAATCCCTGCCCGTGCCCCCGACACAGGCCAAAGGCAGTAGGGCTTACAACAGCTGTCAAACCATTTCAGTCAACAACCAAACACCTAGACTCAAGGGGCAAGAACTGGATCACACCAGATTAGCTGCCTGAACCCAGATGAATCCTTGTTTCCAAATGAAAATGTCTGAGTTTTTAATGACCATCAAGGACAGCCCTGTTATTTATCTTCCTTCCAACACACTGCTGCACTAAAAACAACTCTTCCTTTCCATGAAGGAAATAAGCAAAATGCACTCCACAGTCTACTAATGCATCAAATCATTATGAACCATATTAGCCAGAATATATGTTACGTTCTCATTTACTGTTGCATAGACTTGCGTATGCTTAACACAAGCCCTGTAGATTACTGAACTACTGACTTCTTACCTCATCATTGATAACCTCAGATTTTCCTTCCTCCTCTTCCTCCTCTTCCTCCTCTTCCTCCAGATCCAAATCATTCTGCCTAAGATATGCTTGTAACGGGGCATAATGCTTCTTCTTGAAAGCTAAGAAATCCATCATATTCCCTTGAAAATGTTGCAAGAAAAACAGTTCAATCAAATATTCTTTAAAGATTTCCTTCAGGGCTTCCATTTCTTTGTAGTGATACTCTAAGCACTGCTTCCTCATTTGAGCCATTTCTTGGGTGGCCGGTGGAATCTCCTCTAACTTCTTGGGTGCCCTTTTCACTCCTGGACTCGCTGTGGAAGCCAGAGGGAGACTGGAGAGGCCGGGGGGCATGGTGGTTCTGGAAGGGCTTGTGGGCGGGGGTGGGGTGGTCAGGCCGAAGGCGGCCGACCCGCCCACCCCGGGAAGGAGCACACCCGGGGCTCTCTCAAACCCCAGAGGCCTGCTCAGCGGCTGGCCCTGCAGCACCTGCTGCTGCTGGATCAACTGTCCCTGGATGATGCTACTGATCTGTGGGGGCAAGCTGGCCGTGGTGATGTGGCCGGGGCTGGCCAGAGGCTGGACGCTCGCACCACCCGCCGCAGGGCTCTGGGGTCCCAGGTGATGGATGGTGCCTCCCGACGGCGCGGGAGGCTGGGAGAGCCGCCGTTCTCTGGCCGGAATGGGAGCGCCTGCATGCTGGAGCTGCACCTGCGTCCCTGGAGCAATCTGGGCAATTCCTGATCCTTCCTGAAACACAAAGTGCCCGCCACTCGATGGGCTCAGGCTGATCTGCCGCACGAGCACGCTGGCATCCACGAACCCCCCAGGGGGGCTCGTGCTGCAGATGCCCAGTCCAGGGCCGGAGGCGCCCGCCCGCACGCTCTGCAGGGCCTGCCCCGGCCCGGGGCTGGGCTGCGTGGGGCTCTGAGTCTGAACCTGCTGGGACAGCGGTGAAGTGACTTGAATGTATGACGGCGAGCCATGCTCAAAGCGCCGCTGCTGAGCGCCGAACGGAAAGCCCGGCGAGGTGGGGCTGGGCAGCGGCAAAGGGGCCAGCGTGATCTGCTGGTTTCCTCCGACCACCGGACCAACGTTCTGAAGGGTGAGGTTCACGTTGGGCCCCGCCGCGGGGCTCCTGCTCATCAGCTGCTGTAGCTGGTACCCGGGGGACTGGGGTGCCGACGGGCTCGCGGACGGAGCGAAGGGCGTGGCAGGGGACTGGGGCAGATTGGAATGGGACTGCGGCGGCTCCTCGCCTTCGCTGCCGGTGAAGGACCTGGACCGCTGCAGCTGATGCTGGACATTCTGAGAGCTGCTGCCATGGTGCATTATCGCCCCCCTTTTTTATCCAACTTAATGTTATCCTAAAAAATCAAAATTAAAGTCAAGTTATTTAAAGGCAAATATAATTGTCTGATTACCATTTACTAAGATTACTATCCAACAGCACTGAAAAGATACTCGGAAAGCCTATTTCCACCGGTGTAAGGTTCAAAACCACAGTGCTATCAATTCACATCCAGGGCACTGAGATGCCTTCTGAGCCTCTGCCCAGGACAGGTGAGTGGCCCCACAGGCACTGCCGCATGCCACTAACATCACCAGCAGGGACAGCCTCTCTGCCACGCCCTTGGCCTGGGATGTCACACTGTCTGCTCACATCAACCCGTGGGGGAACTATTTCCCTCAGAGGAATAATAAGTTGCTCAAATAAGCAATAATAAGTTGCTCTTAAGTTGCTCAAAGCCAAGCAGCTAGTAAGTAGAACAAAAATTTGCACTTTGGCAATCAGACCTAATGCTTATAGCCAACCCATTTCTCTCCTAGGGCCAAAGGTCTCTTCCTGGGTCCTAACTTCCTGCAGTACGCACCTTAGCATTTCTCACTCTGGGGAAGCCCCCCTCCCTGCCGGGCTCTCCCCAACCCACTGTCTGCTCCCTGCAGTGAGAACTGCTGCTGGGCACTGGTGCAGTGCCTGCCACCCAGGAGGCCTTCAGAGGGACTACCACTGAATGAGTACAGGCTGGCGTGGGGTGTATGGCACAATTACTACATCTCTAAAATGACACACCTGAATCCCTCCATAGCCAGCAAGTTCTTATAAACTTGTAGGCGGTATACCTACTGAAAAGCATACCCCTGGGAATTCAGCTCAAAAACAGTAAGCTAGAGCAAACCATAGGAAATTAAATGTAGGAATGACCTAAGACCTCAGAGTTCTATATGAGGACACACAGAGGGAGCAATTTCAATGCAAAAATTGTAAGTGGAGGTGGGTAAGGACCTGGACCAGGGCTCTTAACTCTGGGGTAAGTCCTGTCCTGGGGGCTCTGCAAACTCTCTGGGAAATGGCATCACAGTCCCCAAGGAGCACACACAGCAAACAACACTCTGTGCATCCTGACTCCAGGAAGGAGTGGGGAAGCGGAGGCTCCACTGGGAGGACAGCTTTCAGCACAGGAGAGGAGAGGACCGAGCAGGAAGAGAGCGCCAGGGAGAAGGCCTCCGACCGTGCAGGTCAGACCTGGGCCACCCCTCGGGGGAGAACGGAAGGCACGCCGCCTGCGCCAGGGACTGGCACAACACAGGCAGTCCTCAGTCTGTCTTTCCATTTCCTCCCATGGATAGGGTCACACACACAGAAATGTTTTTCCCCCAGGAGAACAGTGCAAATGCAGCAAGAAACCGCAAGAGCCATGGAGCTCAGCGTCAGGCTTCAGACAGGAGAGGCAGGGGCACTGTCCCACATAAAGGGGGTTGCTCCTGCCCTGATGACTTCACCACAAAGGAAGCAAGCCACTGCGGCCCTGCCCCTCACTTAAGAGAAGCAGATGGAGAAAAAGTGAATCTGTTAGCACCGAATCACTAGTCTGAAGCCAACACACCCTGGCCTTTTGCTTAAGCCTATGTGACACAGGCTTTCATCACTAACAGACACCCCGAGTTCCCAGCCCCCTTTGGGCTCCTTCTGTTTGCCCCCACTGAGCCTGGCTGAGTGATCAAGAAGACTCCTCTCTGCTCCCCCACTTGCATACTGCTCCACAAGACAAGCAGGAGCCCCTTTTTACCAGAAGGAAAATACTGCTTATCCTCATGAAAAAACGGACAGGAGACGAAAAACAATCAACCTGAAGCAGTAATGAAACTTACAAAGCTTTACAGTGCCAAGTCACCAGATGAAGTACATAGGTGTTTGTATATATGAACCAAAAGAGAGCTTACAGATGCACAAGCATGTTTAAACATGTTTAAACTAGTAGGATATTCTTATCAGAGGAGGGACAGTCCCCCAAAGTTGGGGTCAGACAATAACAGACAAGCTGTATCAAATACACCTTGATTGGGGGGGGGGGGGACGAAGACCACAAGGAATTGCCTTATTAAGCCTAAAACCAAGCAAAGAGCCTGGCAGAGCTGGGGATCTGCAGGTGTGCCATGAGTTCTGTGGACACAAAGGAAGGGGCCAGTTAGCCACACATATTACTTTAGAAAGGGAGTTTGTTCTTGTTCTTTTCAAACAAGCATTATGAAGAAAAACTAGTTTGTAAAAGGCACAAGAATGAAATAAACAAACACATCTAGGACATATTTAGGGTCATTTCCTCAGAATCCATTCCCAGAATGTCAGAGGGGATCAAAGAGAGGCAACAAGGGGCCCAGAACAAAACTCTCACATATAATAATTTCTAAATCCAGGGGGAAAGAAATCACCAGGGAGAGACATATATATATATATACACATATATATACACACACACATACATACACACACATTATGACAATTGACACACTGAGACAATTCAGTTTAAAGTCTCACCAAACATTTATCAAAATGAATTAAGCTTCCACAACTGCCAAAAGGTGGAAGAAACCCAAGTGTCCATCAACAAATGAATGGATGACCACACTGTGCTACATACACAACAGAATATATTCAACCATAAAAAGCAACAAAGTTCTGATACACACTTATAACATAGATGAACCTTGAAGACGACATGCTAAGTGAAATAAGCCAGGCACAAAAGGACAATATTGTATGCTCACAATTATATGAACTAAGCAGAATGTGCAAATTCATATAGTCAGAAAGTGTAATACAGGTTAACAGGTACTGAGCAGGGATGGAGAATGGGGAGTTAAGGCTAATTGATATGAAGTTTCTGTTTGGGGTAACAGAAAAGTTTTGGCAATGGATGATGATGGAACCACAACTTTATGAATATAATAAACATCACACCAGACTGTATATTTGAAACTGGATAAAATAAGAAATTCTAGGTTCTATATAAGTTACCAGTGGGGAGAGGGGAACCCTAACGTAAACTACAGACTATAGTTGAAAGTATAATTAAAATAATATTGTTGGATGGACTGTGGGAGAGTGTAGACTATAATGTGGACCATTGACCATGAGGTGCAGCAGTGCTCAGAGATGTGTTCACCAAGTGCAGTGAACGTCCCATGATGTTGGAGGAGGTGGTTGTTTTGGGAGGAGTGGGGTGAGGGGGGTGGAGGGGTTTATGGGGACCTCATATTTTTTTAATGTAACATTGAAAAAATATAAAGAAAAATTTTAAAAAATAATAATATTGTTACGCCAATTTTAACACTTATGCAAAATGTTAATAATAGGGAAAACTGTGTGAGGGGTGCATAAGGGAACTCTACTTTCTGCATGATTTTTCTGTAAACATACAACTGCTTTAATAAAAAACAAAGAATTAACTATTTTATAAGTTAACATTCCAAGTGTTAGATTAAATATAAAAAAATCAAACCAGAAAAACTTTATAAGAACACAGAATTGAATACTCACTAAATCTCTGAAGTAAATTCAGTTTCCTAGACTTAAAGAAGGTATATCTGAAAAAATAGATTCATTTAACATACAATTTTTAAACGTTTAAAACTCAAAAGTAAATCAAAATTAAGACCGAAACATCTTGGAAAGAATATCTGAAGTAATTAATGGCAAAGGGCTGGCTAATACCAGTACTGGCTCATACAAATCCTTGAAATAGCTTTTTTATTTTTTAGGAGGTATGGGGGTTTGAACCCAGTACCTCATAACATGGGAAGCAGGCGCTCAACAACTGAGCTACAGCCACTCCCCACAAATCCTTGAGACAACACTGAAATCCCAATAGAAAAATGCTTACAGGCCAAGAACAGCCAGTTCACAAAAGAAAAATGTCCAACCTCACAACTAATAAAAACAATACAAATTGAAATAAGTATTTCCACAGATCCACCTAGCCAAGATATTAAATTAGACAAAAAGGAATTTGGGAAGATGCAGCAAAGATTTCAAAGGGGGCCCTGGCCCTCACAATGCTTACTGCAGTGACTAGAGAAAGCAGTGGGAAGAAGTGGGAAACTTACTTGACGCCATTGCCATGCATCCTAAGGAAATTAACCCACAAATTAAAAACAAAAAGCCTCTGCATTAAAATGCTCAGTGCAGATTAACACAGTAAAAGCAAAAAGTATAACCAGAACCATCGAGTGCTCAAGTGCTAGATGGGGAATATGTAATAAAAATGAAAAGTGTGCAGACATATTATATGGGAAAGGCAGGATTTAACTGTATGGCATAATCATTACTACGTAAAAAATTATATTTTTTAAAAAATCTAACCACTGGAAAACGGATGTGGCTCAAGCAGCTGGGCTCCCGTCTACCATATACGAGGTACAGGGTTTGATGCCCAGGGCCTCCTGGTGAAGGCAAGCTGGCCCATGCAGGAGTGCTGGCTGATGCGGAGAGCTGGCGTGGCAAGGTGATGCAACAAGAGACACAGAGGACAATAAGAGATGTGGCAGAACAGGGAGCTGAGGTGGCGCAAGAGAATGATGGCCTCTCTCCCTCTCTGGAAGGTCCCAGAATCAGTTTCCAAAGCCACCCAATGAGAATACAAGCAGGCACAGAAGAACACACAGTGAATGGACACAGAGAGCAGACAATGGGGGGTGGGGGGAGAAAATAAATAAATCCTAAAAAAAAACAGCCTATCAATATACTAATATTGATCATCAACTGGTGAAGAGATCAACAAACTGTGCTATAACCAAACAGCAGAATGCTCCTCAGCATCTCAAGAAAGAAACACCAATACACCAGCCCTGCAGGATGAATCTCAAATGCAGTATGCCATTATTCAGACCTTCTGGAGAGGCAAAACTATGGGAAAGAAAATGGATCAGACCTTGATGATGGCTAGGGGTGGGAAAGAGCTGACTACAAAGAGGAACAGGACTTTGAGGGGCTGTGGAAATGTTTTATATCTTAACTTGTGAGGGTCATTAGAGGACTGAATGTGTTTGTCAAAATTCACAGAACTATACACTTAAAAGCATGAACTTTACTACATGTAAATTATATCTCAATTTAAAAAAGAAATGATTCCTGACCTCAGTGAGCTTATAGTCACAACCAATTACAATTAACAGAACTGTCCAAGTAAAACAGCATTTCCAAAATGCAAGGTACAGGTACCCTGATGGGCAGCTACGTTACAACCAATGGCAAAACAACTTTTTAAAATTTGTAATGGTCATGTTTCTAATTAAAATCTCTTAGTAAAAATTACAACTAATCCATTAAACTCATAATTTCAAGAATTGGCTAAAGTAAACGGCCCTGAGCTAATCCACCTGATGCAGACTTGCTTTATGTTATATATATGTGTGTGTGTGTGTGTAACCACAATAAAATGTAAATATATGTATATGTATTTGCAGCATATAAGAGAGAAAAGGTTACCTGTGCCTAATATACCAAGGATTCACATAACCATCCCTAATATACTAAGAATCTCACAAATCAAAAGGAGCCAAACAACCCAAGAAACACAAAATGATAGGTAAACATTATTATTAAACAAAAAAGCTCAATCTCATTAATAAAGAAATACAAAATAAAGCAAGGCAACTAAATGTTATTTAGCAGATTAACCAAAATCAAAGAGACCAATAAAATTCAGGATTGATGAAACTGTTGGAAAATGGGCAATTCCGTACACAAACGAAGGAGGTGAAGCCAGCTATAAGCTTTATCAGGACAATTTGGCATTACCTATCACAATATTAATGTCTATTGATGAAGGAATTTCACTTTTAGGAATTTAGCCTATGGAAACACACAACTGCCTGAGAATGTTCATTACAATATCACAATATAAAAAAACTAGCAACAATGCAAATGCTTACCTATAGGGACTCATTTAATTACACTTTGGTACAGCCACTCCATAAAACACCAGGCAGCCACTAAAAGGAATCAGGAAATGTGTACGTACTGAAATTATGCATTTTGAAAAAAGTTAAACACATGTTTAGCATATGTATGTACACATATATAAGAACATATGCATAGTATGTTCAATTTATATTCTCAAAAACTCAGTATGACTGTATACATGCACAGCTCTCTCTGCATCAGAAGGAAAGGGGAAAGGTTCTGGCCTTTCGAGAGCTGGAGGATGTTACCAAAGGCGGGCTTCTACCTGCTGTGAGCCTGCAGCCGCAGAGCCCAGAGCAAGGCCTGGCCTGGGAGAGCCTATTTGCATCTGTGGAAGAGATGAGCAAATGGGAAGAAGGCAGTCGAGCAGTACACTTCCAGAGGACCTGGTGTGGAAGGGCAAGGCACAGCCAGTGCACTGTGTAATAGGAAGACTCTACCTGCCACCCTATAGGCCAGATGTCTCCCTTACCCCACTAATTCCGGACGGCAGACATTTTGGTTGGTCATGTCTGCTTTTGTTGGGATCTATTTTCATCAGTATATTTAATCTGCAATATTTCACATAAAAATGCAGATATCCAGCCTTGCCCATTCGAAAAATCTCAGCACTGCCAAGCCGGGCAGCACTTAGCTGGAGCTGAGCAGAGGCCACCAGGCAGCCCTGAGCCACCCGGGACAAAGCCAAGGACTGGGTGCTGTCCACGGGCAAAGGCACACTGCTGCCACTGGAGAAGTTCTCCACGTCCATGTCACTGTCAAAACTGAGAAGACAAAAGACAGACCAAGAGGGGCTAGTGTTTCAAGAAGCAGGAAGGGCAAGTTTCTTTCTCAAAGTGTTTAATATGCAGAGTGGGTCTGGGCCAAAAGAGTGCAACTTAAAAGGCCATCATAAAACAAACCATATTAAAAAAACTCATCTTCCAACTCAGCAGCATAAGCCAGATCCAAGGTTTAGCCTTCTGACTGGGGTAGTAATCCCCAAGACAGTGTGGGCCCTTCTCAACAAGGCTGGTCAAGGTAACGACACAGACATTGCACTCGGGCCACTTGTTCCTAAAGGTATTATTTGGCAAAGAATATTCTGGGCAACTGTCCTATGTTGAAATTCATCTCCAAAAATGACAATGATGGGTCTAAATTAAGAGTCCAAGACTGAAATCCAAAAGAGGCTTTCTAATCTTTGAAAATGAACTGACATTGATTCGTTTTCACTCACTGCTAGTAAGAGACAAAAATGGAATTGATTGAACTGCAGACAAGAGAGTACTTAAAACAAAATATGACAATAATGGATGACCACAACTCTACAGATACTCAGGAAGAGTGACCCTGAGCATGAAGGCAGCTGTGGAAACCTGCAGCCACGCTCAGGGTGCATACATTTACTAAAAGAAATTTTCAACAACAAAAAGCAATAAAACTAAGGGTCATTCCAAGGTAAAACTCAAAGCTGAATGTTTCAAGCATGTTAATTTGTAAATCCATCACGAGAAATGCAATTAAAAATTAATTTAATATATCATTTCTTATCTCAGACTGGCAAAAAGCCAGTCCACACGCTCCACTGGCAAGGCTGTGGGGAACCAGGCACTCTCACACACTATCAGCACAAACGGACACTGCACAACCCCTGGAGGGGAATTTGGCACTATCAAACAAAACTACATATGGTCCTACACTGTGACCCAGCAATACCATTTCTAAGAATTTACCCTGAATATCCACCTCCAACAGTATAAAAATACATAAGCACAAATATATATTCACTACAGAATTATCTGTCAGTATCTATTGGGAACAAACTACATGTCCATATTTAAGAGATTGGTATATCACTCAGTGGAAGATTACGCACCTCTGAAAAAATAAATGAGGACGATCACTATAAACTGTTAAAGAGGGAATTGCAGGGCATATACTGCCAGGTCAGAACAGCCAATTGAAGAAGACTACACATGGCATGCTACCTCTTGTACAGAAAGGGAAAGAGACAGAATCTTTCCTGAGCTCTTTTGGCAAAACTCAGCAGATACATATATAGTCATGTAAACATATTCTTTTCTTAACTATATTTCCTACTTAAGTCCATTAAAAGGGTCTAGAAGGAATGAGACCCCAGTATCTGCTTATTTTTACAAATAAGAAACTGAGGAAGAATACCCCAGAAACAAATGAACCTAATCACCTACGGGGGTAGGTGAACAGTAAGGAAAGGACATATCTCTGAGGGAATCTTTCAGTATATTTTTTAAATTTAGAGCCATGTTAAAGTGTTACATATTCAAAAAGTAAAATTAAATCAGTAAGGATGAAGAACACTCCCTCGAATCAAATACAAATATAAATAAGCAATTCTAACTATGGAATAGGTAATATCCTCACATATGGGATGGGGGTTGAGGAAAAAAGGAACTCTGGGAATTAGAATGAGAGGTATAAACTCATGGGGGGTTTTCTTTGTTTTGCTTTTTTAAAATATTTTTTATTTATTTGTCTCCCCTTTTTCCCCACCCCCCAGTTGTCTGCTCTCTGTCCATTCGCTGTGTGTTCTTCTGTGACCGCTTCTGTCCTTATCAGCAGCACTAGGAATCTGTGTTTCTTTTTGTTGCGTCATCTTGCTGTGTCAGCTCTCCGTGTGGGCAGCGCTATTCCTGGGCAGGCTGCACTTTCTTTCACGCTGGGCGGCTCTCCTTACGGGGTGCACTCCTTGCACGTGGGGCTCCCCTACACAGGGGACACCCCTGCGTGGCAGGACACTCCTTGTGTGCATAAGCACTGCGCGTGGGCCAGCTCCACACCCGTCAAGGAGGCCTGGGATTTGAACTGTGGACCTCCCATTTGGTAGGCGGACGCCCTATCCATTGGGCCAAGTCTGCTTCCCCATGGGTGTTTTTTATCTTTGGAAATATTTTGTCTTCTAACTCTGTTAAAATGGCCTAGAAGCAGTGAGCACACCCAGCACCTACAGCCTGGTTTCTAAACACCATTTCCCTCTAAAAGGAATGCCTTAGAGAAATGGCAGATTCTGGGGATGGGGCAGGAAATGTATAAGATAAGCCTATATAGATGAGCCTAGAAAGTATTGTAGGACCAGAAAGTCAGGAAACCTTCCAAAAAAAAAGATGGGGACATAAAAAAAGGTGAAAGGAGCCAGCTTGAGGAGTCCTGTTAGCCAAATCACAAGTTAAACTTCAAAATAAATTATGACAGTAGCATTATAAACCACTGAATAACAAAAGAACCCAAGAGTCCACACTAATAAAAATTATTAATTTTCAATAAAACAGAAGAAATGATTATTAGAAAATCTTATTTTGCAACCTTCATAGTAAAAGCAATACACTCAAGAATCATCAATGAATGTTAAAACTACTAGGTGAGCATTTGTTGAAGGACAAGATATTTAGTTTCAAAGCTTCTTCCCACAAATTATTTGTTACAAATCATTGGTAAAATCTTGCAAACACTACCTTGAAGAAGCAATCCAAGTTGCCATCGCCATAATGGCCCAGAGGACACCAGTGGGCCTGAGTGGAGGCACTAAGAAGGAAGCTATATCTGCAGGTGGCATTCCAAAAAGGCAGGAGCCTGAATCCAATCACAAGAAGAACAGACAAACCCAAAGGATGGATATCCTACAAAACAACTGACCTGGACTCAGCTCAGGGGAGCGTCATGATTGTTGTTACTGCCTGTTAGTATAACTTTAGAATCTTGGTAAACACTGGATGTGGACTAAACAATAGTGTGGATATCAAACTGCCTCTATCTGGTTGTTTTATCATGGTTTTCCCTCCAACACATTAAGGTGTCGGTAATGAAAGGTCACGATACCTGCGACTTGCCCTCAATAACTCAGACAAAAATGTATTACCTAATATCACAGACACAGAAAGAGAAATAAAGCAAACATAGTAAAATATTAACTACTGGAGATGGGTAAATGGGAGTTCACTATACTATCCTTGTAATTTTTCAGTAAGATTGAAATTTTTCAAAATAAAAGTTTAAAAATAAGAGGTAAAATCAAAGACCTGTTAAGGGTATCTGGATGCAAAAGAAAAGGTGTCAGCTTCCTGGTTCCAAATCAAAGCAGTTTTGATTTTAAAAAACAAATTTTAATTACTGAATGTCCTGGTTTTCAACTTATACTTTTCAACATTTTCAAATTCAAAATATAATCTCCCATCACAAACATGTATATATTGTCCCATGTACTTATACCAGAGTTTGGTAAAAAATAAAACTTAATAATACCTGAGTAAGTTTATTATTTTAAAACTTGGTCAGCTTCACTCATTTACATTACCTTCCTGGAATACTATAGGCATTTTTTTCTTTTTTTAACTTTTACTGTTATTCACACATATAACAAGAAATTTCCCATTTTAGTCACTTTCATGCCTACAAGTTAGTGATATCAATTACATTCACAATATTGTGTCACCATTACCACAATCCATTGCCAAAACTTTTTAACACCTGAAAAAAGAAATTCTGCACCCATTAAACAATAATTTCCCATTCTCGGCCCCCAGGTCCCTGGTAACCTATAATCTACTTTTTGTCTCTTCAGATTTGCTGGTTCTAGGTATTTCATATTAATGAAACCATACAATATTTGTCCTTTAGTGCTGCCTTATTTTACAGGATGTCATTTTCAAAGTTCATCTACGGTGTAGCATATAACAGAACTTTATTTCTTTTTATAGCTGATAGTATTCCATTGTGTGTGTGTATCACAATTTGTATACCTATTAACCTTTTGATGGGCACTTGGGTTGCTTCCATCTTTGGGCTACTATGAACAGTGGTGTACAAATACCTGTTTGATCCTTGTTTTCAATTCTTTTGGTGATATACTGAGAAGTGGGATTGCCAGATCACATGGTAAGTCTATGTTTAGTTTTCTGACAAAAAAATGGCTACACCATTTTACGTTCCTACCAACAATATATAAGGGTGCCAACTTATCCATATCCTCACTAATACTTGTTTTCCTTTCTTTTTTTTTTTAATACCATCCACCCTAGTGGGTTTGAAATGACATCTCATTGTGGTTTTTTGTTTTGTTTTGTTTTGTTTTTTTAAAAGATTTATTTATTTATTTAATTCCTTCCCCCTCCCCCCGTTTGTCTGTTCTTGGTGTCTGTTTGCTACGTCTTGTTTCTTTGTCCGCTTCTGTTGTCGTCAGCGGCACGGGAAGTGTGGGCGGCGCCATTCCTGGGCAGGCTGCTCTTTCTTTTCACGCTGGGCGGCTCTCCTCACGGGCGCACTCCTTGTGCGTGGGGCTCCCCCACGCGGGGGACACCCTTGCGTGGCAAGGCACTCCTTGCGCGCATCAGCACTGCGCATGGCCAGCTCCACACGGGTCAAGGAGGCCCGGGGTTTGAACCGCGGACCTCCCATATGGTAGACGGACGCCCTAACCACTGGGCCAAAGTCCGTTTCCCTCATTGTGGTTTTGATCTGCACTTCCTTAACAGCTAATGATATTGAGCATTTTTCATGTGCTTATTGGCCATATATATATATATATACTTTGGAGAAATGTCTAGTCAAGACCTTTGCCTATATTTTAACTGGATTGTCTTTCTGATGTTGACTTGCAGTTCTTTATATATCCTGGATATGAAACCCTTATTAGATATATGATTTCCAGATATTTTCTCCCATTCTGTGGATTGTCTTTTCACTTTCTTGATAATGTCCTTTGTTGTACAGAAGTTTTTAATTTGATGAAGTCCAATTCATCTATTTTTTTTTCTTTTTTGGTCATGTTTTTGGTGTCATATCTAAGAATTCATTGTCTAATACAAGGTCTTGAAGTTTTCCCCGTTTTCTTTTAAGAGTTTTGTGGTTTTACCTCATATATTTAAATCCTAATTGCTTTTGAGTTAATGATTGTATATAGTGTGAGAAAGGAGTCCAATTTCATTCTTTTGCATGTGGACATCCAGTTTTCCCAGCACCATCTGCTGAAGAGACTATTCTTCCCCCCCCTTTTTTTAAAGATTTATTTCTCTCCCCTCCCCTACCCCAGTTGTCTGTTCTCTTGTCTATTTGCTGCGTCTTGCTTCTGTTGTTGTCAGTGACACGGGAATCTGTGTCTCTTTTTGTTGAGTCATCTTGTCATCTTGTTGTGTCAGCTCTCTGTGTGGGTGGAGTCATTCTTAGGCAGGCTGCACTTTGTTTTGCGCTGGGCGGCTCTCCTTATGGGGGCACTCCTTGCGCGCATCAGCACTGTGCGTGGGCCAGCTCCATACGGGTCAAGGAGGCCCAGGGTATGAACTGGGGACCTCTCATGTGGTAGACGGATGCCCTAACCACTGGGCCAAGTCTGTTTCCCTCTTCCCCCCTTGAGTAGACTTGGCAGCCTTGTCAAAAATCAATTGGCCACAGACGTGTGGGTTGATTTCTAAACTCTCAACTCTGCTCCACAGGTCTATTTGTCCTTCCTAATGCCAGCACCACACTGTTTTGATAACTGTAGTTCTGGAGTGTGTTTTGAAATCAGGAGGTGAGAGTCTCCAACTTAGTTTTTCTTTTTCAAAATAGTTTTAGCTCTTCCAGGACTCTTGTTGCTCCATGAGGATTTGATGACTAGCTTTTCTAATCCTGGCAGTGGGGGAGGAAGGCTTGTGGAATTATTTTTTTTGAGATTTGCTCCCCCCCTCATTGTTTGTGCTTGCTGTCTGCGCTGTTTGTTTGCTGTATGCCAGTCTTCTCTTTAGGAGGCACCAGGAACTGAACCCAGGCCCTCCCATGTGAGAGGGAGGCACCCAATCACTTGAGCCACCTCGGCTCCCTGCTT
Source organism: Dasypus novemcinctus (assembly GCF_030445035.2). Classification (NCBI taxonomy): domain Eukaryota; kingdom Metazoa; phylum Chordata; class Mammalia; order Cingulata; family Dasypodidae; genus Dasypus; species Dasypus novemcinctus. The sequence goes on from NC_080691.1 coordinate 7,067,505, forward strand.
GTTGAGTCTGTCATTCTGTTTTCCTCCTTGTGTCTCTTTACTGCATCATCTTGTTGCATCAGCTCACCATGCCAGCCCATCACATGTACCCGTCTTGTCAGCTTGCTGTCTTGCTCATGTTCTTTAGAAGGCACCAGGAACTGAACCCAGGACCTCTCATGTGGGAGAAAGGCACCTAATCACTTGAGCCACCTCATTGTGTTTTCCTACTTGTGTCTCTTCATTGCATCATCTTGTTGCACTAGCTCACCACACCAGCCCATCATGTCAGCTCACTGTCTTGCTTGTCTTCTTTAGGAGGCATCAGGAACCGAACCCAGGACCTCCCATGTGGTAGGCGGACATCCAACTGCTTGAGTCACATCCGTGTCCCTGGAATTATTATTGATATTGTGTTGAATCACTTTGGGTAGGACTGACATCGTAACAATATTAATTAAGTCTTCCAATTCATGAACATGGGATGTCTTTCTACTTAGTAATTTCAGTGTACAAGTATTTTATAACCTTGGTTAAATTTATTCCTAGGTATTTTATTCTTTTAGATGTTACTGTAAGTGGAATTTGTGTCTTGATTTCCTTATTGTATTGTTCTTTGCTGGTGTTTAGAAACACAACTCATTTGTTTATGAGTTGTATGTGTATCTTATGCTCTGCAACTTTCTTTTTCTTGCCTAACTGCTCTGGTTAGAACTTAAGGTACAAGTTAGAATAGGAGTGATGAAAGTCGGCATCCTTGTCTTGCTCCTAAACTTAGGAGGAAGGCTTGCGGTCTTTCACCATTGAGTATATTAGCTATGATTTTTCCATATATGCTCTTTATCATGTTGAAGAAGAAGTGAGGTCATCAAGAAAGCAACATAAAACATCCCAGGGAAAGTTTCCCCTCAGAAACACACAAATAAAAGGGCAAGTACCACTTCCTTGGAACTCTGGAAGATGATAAAGAGTGGAGAAAGACTCCACAGGGAGCAGGTATACACAAATGCTGTACCAAAGAGGATTAAAAACCACCAAAAAAGAAGGTAGATCTGCAACTCCAACCTGCCATTCTGGAACACCCCTCCCCACACTTGGTCCTGTGTGGCTTACGAGTCACACAGCTGCAGCGTTCCATCCCGGGCACCTCCTGCCATGGTTGCAGACCACAGCCACATTCCATCCCTGGCACCTCCTGCCATGGCCACAGACCACAGTCGCTCACAGCAGTGATTCAGATCCCCACACACATCCAGGCACGGGGACCAAGGCCACACAGACCCAGGGATGGGACAAAGCAGTTGGCAAGCAGGTATATACCAAATGGCCCCAGGAAGCAAGAGGCCCACGGCTGAACTGCTGGCAAGTGGCACACACATCCAACCAGTCTCTAATCACTGGTGCACTCTGAAGAAAAAATGGGTGTTTCTGAACACCAACCCCATGTGGCTCCCTAGCATGAGATACCCTAACATGGAACTTACTAGAGGCAGAAAAGCCACATAGGAAAAGGGAAAACGGAACTGCAGTAAGTCTGGGTGCATCCCAAGACTGAACGCCATAGGGAAAAGTGGCACCGAGGGAGGGAGCGCAGTTGAGCAAATCATACCCACTGGGGAGGAAAATGTGCACAAAAACACACAAAACAGCCCAGGACTCCCAGAAAAGGAACCTAGGAAAGAAAATCTTCTGGAGGAGAAAGAATTACACATAAAAAGATAATCTTAAAAGTTGCATTTCATGCCCAGGGCAACAGACAGGAGCAGAAGATGTGAGAAAATCTGAACAGTTAAACATGGACAGTTCTGAAGGTTCAGTATAAGCTGAACCAAGTGTGGAAGAACAGCCAATGTGACCATGTGTTAAGACCCTAAGAAAGTGGGAGAAACTGACTTTCAGAGTTAGCACACCAAAATAATGAAAATTATCAGATAACATCAAAAATTTATAAGCCATACTAAGGAACAGGAAGATATTACTCATTCAACAAAACTTCAATTAAATTAAATCAACTCAATTCAATTAAAACTTCAAGAAAACACAGACATTTGAACAACTAATTAAAGAAGTTCAAATATGAACAGAAATAAACTAAGCATGAATTTAGAACTAAAGGATATTAAGAAGACAGTGTGTGGGGAGAGGATGTGACACAAGCAGTTGAGTGCCTTCCTCCCACATGGGAGGGTCCTGGATTCAGTTCCCAGGGCCCCCTAAAGAGAAAAACAAAACACAGAAAATGAGCAAAAACAAATGAGCAGGGTGCAGGAAGTGACTCAAGCAGTTGAGTGCCCACCTTCCACATAGGAGATCCTGAGTTCAGTCCTGGTGCCTCCTAAAGAAAACAAAACAGACAAGGAGGACAAAACACAACCAGCAGACAACCAGCAGGCAGGCAAGAAGTCAACTTGGGGAGCAGATGTGGCTCAGTGGCTGGGTGCCGGCCTTCCTGCATACAAGGTCCTGTCCTGGGTTCAATCCCCATCCTGAGACATAATGAAAAAAAAAAGAGGACAGTGTGTGAACACAAAGAATTAGAAAGTTTTAAAAGGAACATAACCACAACAGTGGAGAATAAAAACACACTAGAGGAATACAGCAGATTTAAGCAGGCAGAAGAAAAAATCAGCAAACTAAAAGACAGAACAATCAAAATCACAGTCAGAAGAACAGATAAAGAAGAGAACTGGGCAGAGACTAAGGGTCCTGTGTGACTGCAAGAAGCACACAAACATATGAACCATGGGAGTCCCAGAAGAAGAGAAGGGAAAAGGGGCAGAAAGAATATTTCAGGAAGTAATGGCCAAAACTTCCCCAACTCTTAAAAAAGACATACACATACATATGCAAGAAACACAAGGTACTCCAAACCAAATAAAGTCTAACAGCCCTACTCCAAGACACATACTAATCAGAATGTCAAATGCCAAAGACAGAGAATTCTGAAAGCAGTAAGAGAAAAGAGATTCATCATATACAATAAGACTAAGTGCCAATTTCTCATCAGAAACCAGGGGTCACATGAGAGGGCAGTGAGATACCCTAACATGCCAGGGGGGCCGCGCCATCGTGTGCCCTGAAGCCGCAGCGGGCTGAAGCTACACGACCCTCCCAGGCTCCTCTACTAACAGGGACTGATTGCTGAGGACTCAGAGGGGAGGGGAAATATTTCCAACCAGGGAAAAGGAAAGGGGCTGCCAGAGAAGGCTAGAGAACTGTCTCAGACAAAGTCTGAATTACAAGGCTCCTAGTCCCTGGACAGGACACGCTAGCACATTGACCCGGACTGTGTTGCAGCAAACACACTCCATCCAGGCACGGAACTGAGAGCTGCCAAAGAGCGCCGTCTGCAGGCAGACCAAGGAAGTGCACACAAGAAAATACAAAGCAGGAGAGGCTTTTTCTGGCCCCTCTAGCTTCCCTCCCCAAGGCCCTAGGAAATGACTCTACGACCAATTACTGGGTCCAGTGCCCAGTTCTCAGCAACCAGGACAATCCTAACAATCCAGGTCGAGCCAAGAATCAAAGAGCAGTAGTAACACACAGCCTCCTGCCACTAAATCCCTACGAAAGAGAAGGAAACTGAGCAGCTGAGTAAACTACATCCTAATGAGATGCCTAGATATCAGCAAAAAATTAAAATCATACTAAGAAAAGAGAAGACATGGCCCAAGAAAAAGAATATACCAAAGCCCCAGAAGAGATGAAGAATTTGAGAGAACTAATCAGTGTAATATACACAAATTTCCAAAATTAAATTAATGAGTTGAAAGACAGCATGGTCAAAGAAAGAAATGACATCAAGAAGAACTGAGTGAACACAAAGAACAATCTAAAATCCTGAACAGAAAAGTAACAGATGGGGAGTGGGGAGTGGGTTATATGGGAACCTCTTATGTTTTTTAATGTAATGTTCTTCGTGATCTATTAACTTTAATTTTTAAAAAAGTCTTAAATTTTTAAAAAAAGTAACAGAGCTCATGGGAAACAAAGGCACAATAGATGAGATAAAAAAAAATTTGAGGCACACAAGAAGAGACTCGAAGTGATAGAAAGTGCACCCAAATAGCCAAAAGCATTCTAAAAAAGAAGAGCGATGTGGGAGAAATTTCACTGCCTGACCTTGATACATATTACAAAGCTACAGTGGTCCAAAGAGCATGGTACTGGCATAAAGATAGACACATTAATCAATAGAACAGAACTGGGAACCCAGAAATAAACCCTCACCTCTGCTGACAACTGGTTTTTGATAAACCTACCAAGTTAATGTTAATGGGACAAAACTGTCTCTTCAACAAATGGTACTGGGACAACTGGATATCTATAAACCAAAAGAATGAAAGAGGATCCCTATCTCACTCCCTATACCAGAATCAACTCAAAATGGATCAAAGACCTAAATATAAAAGCCAGGACCATAAAACTACTAGAAGGAAATGTAGGGAAACAACTTCAAGACCTTGTCATAGGTGGTGGTTTCTTTAAACTTACACCCAAAGCATGTGCAACAAAAGTAAAAAATAGATAAATGGGACCTCCTCAAAATTAAACACTTTTGCACCTCACAGGAGTTTGTCAAAAGGGTGAAAAGGCAGCCCACACAATGGGAGAAAATAGTTGGAAATCACATATCTGGTAAGGGCTTAATACCCAAGATATATAAAGAGATGATATAATGCAACAATAAAAAGACAAATAACCCAATTTTAAAAATGGGCAAAAGACTTGAATAGACATTTGTCCAAAGAAGAAATACAAATGGGAAAAAAAAAACACACACATGAAGAAATGCTCAATGGTTAGGGACTATGGTTAGGGAAACACTAATGGTTAGGGAAATGCAAATCAAAACTACAATTAGATATTTCACACCTATTGGACAGAGAACTACAAGTGTTGGAAAGGATGTGGAGAGATAGGAACACTTATCCACGGCTGGTAGGAATGTAGAATGGTGCAGCCACTGTGGAGGACTGTCTGGCAGTTCCTAAAGAAGCTGAATATAGAGCTGCCATGTGGCCCTGCAACACCACCACTGGTATATACCCAGAAGACCTGAGAGCAGTGGCATGAACAGACACCTGCACACAGATATTCACAGAGACATTATTCACGACTGCCAAAAGCTGGAAACAACCCAAGTGTACATCAACTGATGAATGGGTAAACAAATCACGGTCTATTCACACGATGGAATATTACGCACCTGTAAGAAGAAATGAAGTCGCAAAGCATATGACAACATGGATGAACCTGGGGGACGTTATGTTGAGCAAAGCAAGCCAGACAGAAAAGGACAAATACTAATATGATTGTATTACTGTGAACCAAATATATTGTGTGACATATTGTATGATTAAAAAAAAGTTTATGGGAGGCAGATGCGGCTCAACTGATAGTGCATCTGTCTACCATATGGAGGGTCCAGAGTTCGATGTCCAGGGCCTCCTGACCCGTGTGGTAAGTTGACCCACACACAGTGCTGCCACACACAAGGAGTGCCATGCCACATAGTGGTGCGCCACACGCAAGAAGGGCACCCCGCAAGGAGAGCCACCCCGCATGAAAAAAGCGCAGCCCATCCAGGAGTGGTGCCACACACACAGAGAGCTGACACAGCAAGATGATGCAACAAAAAAGAGATGCAGTTTCCCGGTGCCACCTGACAATGCAAGAGGATGTAGAAGAACACATAGCAAATGGGCACAGAGAGTAGACAACAGGGGGGAAAGGGAGAGAAATAAATAAATCTTTAAAAAAAATTTTTATAGGTATCCAGTACATTTAATTGAGAAATGTATGTTTTTATTCACGTGTGTTTTCTTTTTAGGTTTTAACTGTTTATATTTTCAACTATTAAATGTACGAAATAAAAAAGAGAAACTAGAAGGAAAAAAAAGAAATGCCAGAGGAACCACAAAGAAAGCATTTTAAATGTATACAAAAAGTGAAATGAGGGAAACGGACTTTGGCCCAGTGGTTAGGGTGTCCGTCTACCACATGGGAGGTCCGCAGTTCAAGCCCCAGGCCTCCTTGACCCGTGTGGAGCTGGCCCATGTGCAGCGCTGATGCGCGCAAGGAGTGCTGTGCCACACAGGGGTGTCCCCCACGTAGGGGAGCCCCACGCGCAATGAGTGCACCCATAAGGAGAGCCGCCCAGCGCGAAGAAGGGAGCAGCCTGCTGAGGAATGGTGCCGCCCACACTTCCCGTGCCGCTGACGACAACAGAAGCGGACAAAGAAACAAGACGCAGCAAAAAAAAAAAAAGACACAGAAACAGACAACGGGGGAGGGGAGGGGAATTAAATAAATAAAAATAAATCTTTAAAAAAAATAAAATTTTAAAAAAAAGTGAAATGAGAAAGGGACCTATCAGTTACATCACAAAAGATCAACCATATACAAAGGAGGCTGCAATAAAGAAAAAGGGAGACAAAATGATATGACATAAAAAGCAAAGGACAATATGGTTCAAGTTGTGCCTCATCAGTAATAACATTGAATCTTTATGGATTAAACTCCACAATCAAAAGACTCGTGTTGGGGAGCAGAAGTGGCTCAAGCAGTTAGGCACTCACTTCCCATATGGGAGATTCCAGGTTTGGTTTCTAGTGTCTTCTAAAGAAGACGAACAGACAATGAGCAGACAATGAGCAGAGAGATGAGGGCGGCATCTCGGGGGAATAAATATTATAATATATATACATAAAGACATACAACGGCAGAATGGGTTAAAAAAAGACAATCAACATTTATTTAATCTAAGTATCTTCTTTAAAAAAATTAAAAAGTATATTAAAAATAAACTGTAGACCACGAAAAAAAAGAAAAGCACAATCTAACTATATGTTTTTTACAAGATGCTCACCTTAGACCCAAAGACACAAATAGTTTGAAAGTGAAAGAATGGAAAAAAATATTCCATGCAACCAAGAGAGCTGGGGTAGCTATAGTAATATCAGTGAAAATAACCTTTAAGTAAAAAACTTTTACAAGAGACAAAGAAGGCCATGATATAGTAACAAAAGGGTCAATCCACTAAGAAGAAATAACATAAATATTTACACACCTAACCAGTGTCCCAAGATACATGAGACAAACATTGGCAAAACTGGAGGTAGAAATAGACACTTTTACAATAATAGTTGGAGATTTTAATATGCCACTTCATCACTGGATAGAATATCTAGACAGAAGATCAATAAGGAAACAGAGACAAAGAACAATATAAGTGAAACATACAGAACAGTGCACTCCAAAATAGCAGAATACACTTTTCTCTAAAGTGCACATGGATCATTCTTCAGGATGGATGACATGTTAATTTACAAGACAAGTTTCAATAAATTTAAAAAGGTTGCAATTATACAAAGCATCTTCTCTAACCATAATGGAATGAAACTAGAAATCATTAATAGAAAGAAAACCAAAAATCCACAAATATATGGGAATTAAACTTACTCTTAATCAATGGGTCAAAACAAGAAATCATATTGAGTATGTTCTCTTCTATTCCTAGTCTTATTAGTGTTTTTAACAAGAAAGGGTAGTGGATTTTATCAAATGCCTTTGTTAACTGAGATGATGACATCTTTTTTTTCCCCTTCATTCCATTAATGTAATATATTACACCAACTGACTTTATTGATTGATTTTCTTATGTTGAACTACCTTTGCATTCTGGGAGTAAATCCTACTTCATCACAGTGCATGATCCTTTCAATATGCTCTCAGATTTGATTTGCTAGATTTTGTATTAAAGGCATTTTGAGTTTGTAATCACTGCTGTAGGCATATGTGGAAAAACTGAAGTTTCCAGCAATAACGACGTAAGAGATGTGGTCAGAGATTCTTTCAGAAGATCACTATGGCAATAACTGAAGAACAGATCTGTGCCACAGCAAAGCCTGAGATAAGGCAGCAAGCATGAAGCTACACAGTACAAGTGAGCAATGAAGGCTGTCTAATAGGGGCAGTGATGGAAGATGGGAGGAAAAAAACATTTTAAGAAATATTTAGGACAGTGGCTCTCGACTATTTTAATCTTCCCTACCTTTGAAAAAATAAAAAGTCACACTCTCACTTAACATTATTTGAATTTCAAGCTAAATATATATATTTTTAATAGCTACTATGCTTTTTTTTAAAAAAATATATTTATTTTATTTATTTCTACACACACATACGTTGTTTGTGCTTGCCGTCTGCTCTGCATCCATTCATTGTGCACACTGTATCTGCTCGCCTTCTCTTTAGGAGGCACCAGGAACTGAACCCAGGACCTACCTCCCACGTGGGAGGGAGACATCCAATTCTCTGAGCCACCTCTGCTCCCTGCTTTGTTGTGTCTCTCATTGTGTTTCCTCTTCATGTTTCCTTGTGTCATCTTGTTGCATCAGCCCACTCCACCAGCACATCACAACAGCTTGCTGTCTTGTTTGTCTTCTCTAGGAGGCACCAGGAACTGAATCCAGGACCTCCCATGTGGTAGGCAGGTACCCAAATGCTTGAGCCATATCTTCCTCCCACAAAGTAAATACTGTAACTAAAAATAAATCAAGAGAATAAAGACAAAGTAAAGCTGCTCACTTCAACCTTCCACTCTCTCTAAGAGATGCACACTCTCACACCCTTTTTAAAGTAGAAAGGGGATTAAAAAAAAAAGACAGGTGTGGAAAATGGCTACCTGTGGGATTAAGAATGGTTAAGAGTGGCTCCTTCTGTCTAGAAGAGCCCACACCAAATCTCGGTGTGTATTTCCCCCTTGTGGCTTTTTGCGTGCTGTCTGCTTTCTGTGTCCATTCGCTGTGCGTTCTTCTATGTCTGTATTTATTTTTATTTATTTAAACCCCTCTTGCGGCTTGCTTGCTGTCTGCTCTCTGTGTCCATTCGCTGCGTGTTCTTCTGCGCTTTTGCTTGTCTCCCTTTCTGTTGCGTCACCTTGCTGAGTCAGCTCCCCATGGTGCTTGAGGGCTGGCAGCTCTCCGCAGCATGCCGGCCAGCCAGCCTTCAGAAGGACGCCCCGGGACGTGAACCCAGGGCCTCCCACATGGTAGACGGGAGCCCAGCTGATTGAGCCACAGTCACTTCCCCCCTCTCATATTTTTTGATGTGGCATTTTGTGTGATCTATGTATCTTAAAAAAAAAGTTCTATTTGGAAAAAAAAAAGAATCTAGAGGAATCCAACACTTCCTTGTCTTCATTCAGCAAGTCACTGGTAGGAGGCAGATAAGTAAATGGTGCTCCCCGATCCCCTCCAGAGACTAATCAACACCTCCTAGAACAAGACATTCGTCAGGCGGGGACTCCAGTCAGCTGCAGCCACTGTCAGACCCATCTTTCCTCAACCTCAACAGGAGAGGTGGAGAAGTTCACGCCTGTCAGGCGGAGACTACTGCCCTAACCAGCAGGAGGTAACCACAGAAGAACGCCCACCACCCTTGAGCACCCCCTTTAGAAGAAGGGTGTGAACTCTCTGAGGGGGGACTGAGGCAGGTCAGCCAGGGAAATGAGGACAAGACGAGCCACAACAGGGCCGACAGACAACACGCTGCAAGACCTCGCTGAGAACTTGAGTGTAACCCTGAGGTCCCAGGTTCTCTTCCCTTAGCCCCGGATATTCCAAACAGTCCTCACCATTGGCCCCCGCGCCTTAGCACTGGCGAGGGGGAGGAATAATGAACAATGTAAAGTAACTACACGAGGCAGAGCTTGCACTCTCTGCCTAGAGGAGCCCTCACCAAATCTCAGTGTGTATTTCCGTCCTTCTCTCCCATTTCTCAGCAAGTTCTGTTCTTGTTCCCCATTTCCCAAATTCTTTTTACTGGCTTAAAAAAAAAAAAAAAAAAAAGAATGGTAAGGTGAGGCACACACTCAGGCTTCAAGCTTAGGGGCTGTGTGAACCATGTTCCCCAGGCCGCACCGAACAGGCCTGGGCACCCTGAATGAGACTCTATGTTCAGTGCTAGCCTCATGGTGCACGAGACGCCTGTGAGATACCTGCACCACAAACATGTTTGGTTTCATGAGACTGCCGCCCAGAAAGAACCTGGGCTGGGATAGAATCAGACTGCGAGGAACATGGCGATGCCACTTATACCATAAGAACCTTCCTGAGCTGGTCCCAGGCACCCTCTCCATCACCCACAAACACCCCATGTGGCCACACGAACCCTCTGCCCTTTCGCCAGAAAGAGCCACCGTCCCTCAGCACTCCCACAGCTCCACCAGCACAGAAGACCCTCTGCTGTCTACTCACCCAGCCTTCACGGGCTTTGCAAGCCTTATTTGTTGTACTCCCCTACGGAAGGTGATAAGCTCCCAACAATGGGGAAACCACCTCTGCCTAAGCAAGTCAAAAAGCACTGTAAACATAGTAAAAAAACAATGCTATCACTTACTTTGAAATGCATAAAAAGAAAGATGGATGGATGGATGAATGGATAGACAGATATGTGATAAAGTAGGTCCAATAAAATGCTAATAATAAAACCTAGATGGGAGTATATGGGTACTAAATGCAAAATTCTTTCAAACTTTCTGTATCTTTGAAAATTTTCATAATATGTTGGGGGAAAAATACTTTCTATATAAGATGATAATGCCAGATAACAAATAAAGGACTATAACAAAAGTCCTGTATGCTACTAAAATGTTCTTCTCCCACCCCAGGGCAAATTATTAAGGGTCTCTACCACTTCCTAAAATACATAAATTCCAAATGACAAAAACTGGCTACACTGAGTCCAGGGTTTACTGACCCATGTGTCATTACTGAGAACTGCTCTGTAGGTGCTGTGGTGGATACACAAGGAAGCCCCCCCAGACCGGCTCCTGCTCCAGGACCAGCGATCGCTAACGTCGCTAAAGTAACAGCCCATCCTGAACCTTATGGAGCCAAGCCCCCTCCACCAGGCCAGTGGGTATACTTCAGCTTGAGAGAGACATTTAAGACAAACAGAAGGAAGTGCTTCATCAAACAGCAACTAATAAGGTTACAAATCCCCAGTTCATTATTCTATTGCTGTTCTTCAACCTTTTCCCCCCACTGTCCCAAGGAGACTTTTCACACATTTTCTCATAATCATGCCCTGCCCCAATGAAACTTTAATACCATAAATATACTTTATATCTGTCTGTGTGTTGTGACCCTTTGGAAGACTACAAACCACTGTAATATCTAAGATTTTTTTAAACTCCTCCAACAAGAACCAATTTTCAACACCTTATTGAGCTAAGAATGTATGGAAAAATGAATACCAAATTGGTTAGTTCTGGGAGGAGGTTAAGAATGGAGAGAGGTTCTCCTCGCTCGGGTCGGGCTGACTGGGTCCTCTCTCGGCCGCTGCTCCTCCGCGCTGTCCTGATCCGGCCGCTCCCTGAAGCTCCGGTTCTGGCGGCCCCGGCCAACGAGGACGCTCCGGGCGTCCCCCTCGGGCCGCTGCCTCCGGGGCCAGGGGAACGCGGGGACACGAGCGCGCCCGGGCCGCCGCCTCCCTCGGCTCCGGGGCCGGCATGGAGCTCTTCCAAGCCAAGGACCACTACATCCTGCAGCAGGGCGAGCGCGCGCTGTGGTGCAGCCGGCGGGACGGCGGCCTCCAGCTTCGACCCGCTACTGATCTACTTCTTGCTTGGAATCCCATTTGTTTGGGGTTGGTAGAAGGTGTTATTGGGAAAATTCAACTTCATTCAGATCTTCCTTGGTGGCTTATTCTAATTCGACAGAAAGCTTTGGTGGGCAAACTTCCAGGGGACCATGAGGTCTGTAAAGTTACCAAAATTGCTGTGCTTTCACTCTCTGAAATGGAACCTCAGGATCTTGAGCTAGAGCTCTGTAAGAAGCATCATTTTGGAATTAACAAACCAGAGAAGATTATCCCATCTCCTGATGACTCAAAATTTCTACTGAAGACCTTTACACATATTAAATCCAATGTGTCTGTTCCTAATAAAAAGAAAGTTAAAGAGAGTAAAGAAAAGGAAAAGTTGGAGAGGAGATTACTTGAGGAGTTGCTGAAGATGTTCATGGACTCAGAATCTTTCTATTATAGCCTGACTTATGACCTGACCAATTCAGTGCAGAGACAGAGCACTGGGCAGAAGGATGGCCACCCTCTCTGGCAGAAGGTTGATGATAGATTTTTTTGGAATAAATACATGATACAAGATCTTATTGAACTTGGTATACCAGAGGTGGACTTTTGGATTATCCCTATCATCCAAGGTTTTGTGCAGATTGAGGAACTTGTGGTTAGTTATAATGAATCATCTGATGATGAGAAAAGCAGCCCAGAGACACCACCTCAGGAGTCCACTTGTGTAGATGACATTCACCCACGATTTCTAGTGGCTCTCATTTCACGCCGGAGTAGGCACAGAGCAGGAATGCGCTATAAACGAAGAGGAGTTGATAAAAATGGAAATGTTGCAAATTATGTGGAGACTGAGCAGTTAATTCATGTTCATAATCATACCCTATCGTTTATTCAAACACGAGGTTCTGTGCCTGTGTTTTGGAGTCAGGTTGGGTATCGATATAATCCAAGACCTCGGCTGGACAAAAGTGAAAAGGAAACTGTTGCCTATTTCTGTGCCCATTTCGAAGAACAACTGAAAATTTACAAAAAACAGGTTATTATTAACTTAGTAGACCAGGCAGGAAGAGAGAAAATTATTGGAGATGCTTACCTAAAGCAAGTGTTACTTTTTAACAACTCACACCTTACTTATGTATCTTTTGACTTCCATGAGCACTGCCGAGGAATGAAGTTTGAGAATGTTCAAACACTAACAGATGCCATTTATGACATTATTCTTGATATGAAATGGTGCTGGGTTGATCAAGCTGGGGTAATATGTAAACAAGAAGGAATCTTTCGGGTTAATTGCATGGACTGCCTGGATCGCACCAATGTGGTTCAAGCCGCCATTGCACGTGTGGTCATGGAACAGCAGCTGAAGAAATTAGGTGTGATGCCCCCGGAGCAGCCACTGCCAATGAAATGCAATCGGATCTACCAGATAATGTGGGCCAACAACGGTGACTCCATTAGTAGACAATATGCCGGGACGGCTGCTCTGAAGGGTGACTTTACAAGGACAGGAGAAAGGAAGTTAGCAGGAGTAATGAAAGATGGAGTTAACTCAGCAAATAGGTATTATCTGAATCGATTTAAGGATGCTTATAGGCAAGCTGTTATAGATTTGATGCAAGGCATTCCTGTGACAGAAGACCTTTATTCCATATTTACCACGGAGAAAGAGCATGAAGCTTTGCATAAGGAAAATCAGAGAAGCCATCAGGAACTAATTAGCCAGCTTTTACAGAGTTACATGAAGTTACTGCTACCTGATGATGAAAAGTTCCATGGCCCTCATTGATTGTGATCCCAGCCTCATTGATGCTACTCACAGAGATGTGGATGTGCTGTTACTGCTTTCTAATTCTGCCTACTACATGGCCTATTATGATGATGAAGTTGATAAAGTAAACCAGTATCAACGACTAAGTCTGGAAGACTTGGAAAAAATAGAAATAGGTCCTGAACCCACTCTTTTTGGTAAGCCAAAGTTCTCCTGCATGCGACTGCACTACAAGCATAAAGAAGCAAGTGGCTATTTCCACACACTGAGAGCTGTGGTGCGTAATCCAGAAGAGGATGGAAAAGATACCCTTCAGTGCAATGCAGAGATGCTGCAGATTACCAAACAAGCCATGGGATTGGATGTACCTATAATTGAGAAAAAACTTGAGAGGAAGAGCAGTAAAGCTCATGAAGACATCATTGGTATTAGATCTCAAAACCAAGGATCTTTGGCCCAAGGGAAGAATTTTTTAATGAGTAAATTTTCATCTTTAAATCAAAAAGTAAAACAGACCAAATCAAACGTAAACATTGGCAATCTACGAAAGCTAGGAAATTTTACAAAACCTGAAATGAAAGTTAACTTTCTAAAACCAAACTTAAAAGTAAATCTTTGGAAGTCAGATAGTAGTCTTGAAACCATGGAAAATACAGGTGTGATGGATAGCAAGGACCGGGCAGAGTCTGAAGGGGAAATATCTTCAGATGATGACTCATACCACTCTGATGAAGACAGGCAGCTAGCTAATTCTTTAGAGAATGTAGGACCAATAGACTATGTTCTTCCTAGTTGTGGTATTATTGCTTCAGCACCTCGATTAGGCAGTCGATCCCAGTCCATAAGCAGCACTGACGTTAGCATTCACATTCCTTCTGAGATTACTATCGATCATGGAAGTGGGTTTGGAAAAGGCCATGAGTCTCCTTTGAAGAAAAGTCCATCTGCCGACAACATACACATATTGACTACCTTTGCCAAGCCTGTGGATATTTACTGCCACAGATTTGTGCAAGATGCACAAAGCAAAATCCAGACTTCAGAGACCAGGTCTGTTTTTCAGCAGGCTAAGGAAGGAAATCAAATGACCAATCAAGTTTCTAATGAAGAAACCCAATCTGAAACAGGACAGACACCTTCTCGACCTTCTCAGTTAGATGTGTCTTTTTCTGTGACAGGGCCACAGTTTTTGTCAGTTGAACCAGTGCATTCAGTTGTTTCTCAAAAGAGCTCAGGCTCTGGATCTAGTGTGCTTGAACTTGACATGGGGCTTCATGTAACTCCTTCTCCTTCAGAAAGCAGTAGCAGCAGAGCAGTTTCTCCTTTTGCAAAGATTCGAAGTTCCATGGTCCAGGTTGCTAATATTACCCAAGCTGGATTAACCCATGGAATCAACTTTGCAGTGGCAAAAGTTCAAAAGAGTCCTGCAGAACCTGAAGTGGTTAATGAAGGCCAGCAAAATGAACTTAAAAACATGTTTACACAATGCCAGACCCGAATAATTCAGATTTAGTTTTTAGCCACAAAGACTGTGTGTGGCTTTTATTTAATCCAAAGGAGGTTTCCTGTATTAGCCTCTTGTAACTTGTACTGTCTTTGACCTAGAGATTCACAAATACTAATTATGTTTATTGGAAAAGGTTTTAAAGGGATATGAATCTGAGCAGGTTTCCAAATTTGAGAGCCAAAAAATAAATAAATAAATAAATAAATAAAAAATAAATTAAAAAAAAAAAGAATGGAGAGAAAGAACAAATAGGAAACGTTAATATCCTCTGTATTGTTTGGGTATCATTCAGTGTGAACTATTCATGTATTACTTATACATGAAAAAAAAGGAAACAAAGAAAAACTGGAAACAACCCAAATGTCCTTTACTAGGTGAATGAGTAAACAAACTGTGGTCTATCCTTACAACAGGATACTACACAACCATAAAAAGAACAAACTACTGCTACATCCAACAATCTAGAAGCCAGACTTGGGAAATGGATGTGGTGCAAGCATTTGGGCACCCACCTACCACATGGGAAATCCCAGATTTGGTTCCCATTGCCTCCTAGAGAAGACCAGCAAGACAGCAAGCTGACCCAGCGGGCTGGCATGGTAAGATGACACAACAAGATGATGCAACAAAGAGACATAAAGAAGGAACACCATGAGACACACAAAAAGGCAGGGAATGGAGATGGCTCAAGCAACTGAGAGCCTCTCTCCCCCAGAGGTCCCAGGTTTGGTTACCGGTGCCTCCTAAAGAGAAGATGAACAGACACAGAGAGCACACAATGAAAGGACACAGAGGGAAGCAGATGTGGCTCAACTGACAGAGCTTCCGCCTACCATATAGGAGGTCCAGGGTTCGAAACCCAAGGCCTCCTGGCCCATGTGGCGAGCTAGCTCATGTGGAGTGCTGCCATGTGCAAGGAGTGTTGCCCCACACGGGTGCCCCCGTGCAAGAAGTGCAGCCCTGCGCAGGAGTGCAGCCCACCCAGGTGTGGTGCTGCCCACACAGAGAGCTGACACAGCAAGATGATGCAACAAAAAAGAGACACAGAGAAGAGACAATATGAGAAGCAGCAAACTAGGGAACTGAGGTGACACAAGACAATGATCATCTCTCTCCCATTCTGGAAGGTCCCAGTCTGGGTTCCTAGAGCCACCTAATGAGAATACAACAGACACAGAAGAACATGCAGTGAATAGACAGAGAGAGCAGACAATGGGGCGTGGGGAGGGAGGAGAAATTTAAAAAAAAAAATGAATGGACAGAGGGAGCAGACAGCAAATACAAACAACACAGGGAGGAGGGGGGAGAGAAATAAATAAATTAAATAAATCTTAAAAGTCAGACTCAAAAGCTTCCACACTATATGACTGCCTTTATAGGACATTCTAGAAAAGGCAAAAGTTTAGAGGCAGAGGACAGAGGTTGTACGGGCTGGGGAAGGATTTGACTACCGAGTGGCAGCTTGAGGGAATTTCAGGGGTGAAGGACTATGTTGTGTCCTGATTGTGGTGGAAATTAAATGACTATACATTTTTCAAAATTCTCAGACGTGTACACCAAAAAAAAAGAACGATTATTATAAGTATATTACAAAAGCAAAAACAAACAAAAATAACAACAACAAAAACAGCCAAATATGATGGCAAAGTGAAGCTACGGAAAGATCCTTCCACTCTGAATATAAGTGATTTTAAAATTTTATTTTTATAACATAATATTTAACTAGAAAAAGAAAAAATAAAATAAAAGGGAACAAAGAAGTTGAGGAGGGGAATGAGATTACAGGCAAAATAATACATAAGAAAACACTGAGGACCAGAATTTCAACTCCTCAGGGCGACAGCCAGCGCTGTAAAGCCAAGGCCTGGGATCTGACCCCAGCACCTGCACAAAGGTTGAAAGAGCGCCACCTGCCTACAGGCTGGCAACCAGCAATTAGCCACCTGCCCTTGGCAGGGGAAGGAAGCAGATCCACCTACACAGCTAGGAGCCAAGTAGACAGTATCAATGTCACTGGATTGGGATTGTGGAGCCAGTAGGAATAAGAACACCTGTTTCTAGTTGTGGGCTCCAAGAAGTTGAGCTGGGACAACCACAAACTCTCCGAGAGAGAAGGAAAGACTCATTCTCATGCAAGGTGTTATGGCTGAGTTCATATGTCAATGGCTAGCTTATGATATTCAGTTGTTTGGTCAAACAAGCATAGTCTGATTGTTACTGGGAGGAGATTTTGTGGATGTAAATCATCATTAAGTTGACTGCATCTGTGGCTGATGACATCTACAATCATTTGAGGAGACTGTGTTCAACAATGAGAGAAGTCTCATCCAATCAGTTCAAGGCTCAAAAGAAGCGATGATTTCAGCAGTGAGAAGGAAGACTTTCCATCTCTATTTCAGCCAGCCAGTTTTTCCTGGAGAATTCATCAAAAACCTTCACCAAAGATGCCAGCTTGCAAATCCACCCAACATTATTTCCAACTTGTCCATTCCCATAGTCGCATGAGCCAACCTCTTATAATAAACCTCATAATACATTTAGCCTGTCAGTTCTGCTTCCCTGGAGAGCCCTGACTAATAGGATCTGGTACCAGGAGTGGTTCTTGAGAAAAAGAATCTTAAGGATGAGATGCTGGAGTTGACTGGGGGATTTTGGAATTGGTTCTCTAATCTGATTAGATTCAAAGGCACTAAAGACCCAATTTCCAATGATCAAGATGGCAATGATAGGCAACAGAGACAGAGCTAAACAAAACATCACCACTAGATACTGCTACTCAATGAGGCAAGGCTCTCAGTGAGCATGCATCTGATACCTTATCCGAGTTTTGTGGTGTTAAAAAGTACAGTGATATCGGCTGGTTGTTCCTAAACATGAAGGTTACAGTTGTTAAAGAATAGGATATTGGGAAGCGGACTTGGCCCAGTGGTTAGGGCGTTCGTCTTCCACACGGGAGGTCCGCGGTTCAAACCCCGGGCCTCCCTGTCCCGTGTGGAGCTGGCCCACACACAGTGCTGATGTGTGCAAGGAGCGCCCTGCCACGCAGGGGTGTCCCCGTGTAGGGGAGCCCCAAGCACAAGGAGTGCGCCCCGTAAGGAGAGCCGCCCAGCGCGAAGGAAAGTGCAGCCCACCCAGGAATGGTGCTGCCCACACGGAGAGCTGACATAAGAAGATGACGCAACAAAAAGAAACACAGATTCCTGTGCCGCTGACAACAACAGAAGTGGATGAAGAAGTTGCAGCAAAATAAACACAGAGAACAGACAACCGGGGCGGGGGGAGGGAAGGGGAGAGAAATAAAGAAATAAATCTTAAAAAAAAAAAAAGAATAAGATATCATCAAGGCTTCAAATTACCAGCTGAAACACCATATTAAAGACATGAAAGTTCCATGTGCACACTAAAAGAAACCTATTTCATGCACCCACATACCTGAGATTTCTGAAAACCAGACCCATTGTACAAGTGGCTAACTTACAATTTAATTTGAATTTCCAACCTCGCAGGGTGTCTGCAATTAAAATGAGGGCACTGAATGGAAAGGAAAGGGATCCTGAAAAGTAGAATGGAGATATGTGGGCAAATAATGATGGTGGGGACACTGCTGAGTCTTCTTTGCCAGATAAACCTATAATGATCTGCCCTGAGGAATAAGCTACTCTACCTCCAGTCTGCTTTAAGAAACCAGCCACCCAAGGTCCAGTCTGCCCTAAGGAACCAGCCATCCTGCCTCCAACTGAAGAAATTAACCCTGCTATGTTTGATAAGTCTATAACTGCCTCCTTTGAGGAAACAGCCTTGAAGTCTGTCTAAAGAGATTAATCCTGTTTCACTAGATGAAACTGCAGTGGAATGTCCAGAGGTACTTGGCTTGTAAATCACTGCTAATTCCTCTTGTGACCACCCACACAACCCCTCTTTCTTCTAGACCTATAAGTAAAATGAGTCCCAAAAAGGAAGGTGAGGGTACAAAGTGTGACCAATGAGGAAGCAGGCTACACTCCAAAAGAAATGTGTGGTTTTTCCCATCTATAAAGACAGAACCCAGGAGCACATGTATGGGAAGGGATGTTAATGGACACAGTGGTGGACATAAAGCTGGGTCAAGCTGAATTCATTGACACAGGCCCACTAAGCAAAGATTTTAAATTCAGGGCTGTGGCTCAAGGGGTTAGAAGGGCTCTAACAATTAGTTCCACTGGTTGGCTGTAGCATGGACCAAAAAGTGGCTTCCATCGCCTTAAGTAGAAATACCAGAACTGCTCTAGTATAATGCAGATAAGGGAATCCAAAGGGTTAGAGAGACTGTTATGTTAAGGTGGATTTAGCATTTAAGACCTGCTCACCCATACCAGGAAGGCCCAGAGGACACATCTTTCACCAGGACTGTGAGAAATGAATCTGTGAGAGCAGCTCCATCATCCCTGAAGAGCTCTGTGGTTGCTCTTCTCCGCAGGTTAGATATTACTGTGGGAACTGTTGCTACTGAACTTGGATCCTTAAAGTCAAAGGGGATGACTAGATTCTGGATTGGCAAGAGCCAAGTGGCATATGTAATTGCCAAAGACAAGGTGGGCACGGCTAACATAATGGATAGCAAAGATGAAGCAGTAATAAGAATAGTGTGACCCACAGAGACCTATGGCATTGGCTAGCTGATCATGGGTACTTAGAAGTGAAACAGATGGGCAGGCTACTAAATTCTTACAATCCATATAAGCAGAAGAGTTCTAGGTCAAATTAACAAAAGTCTAACCTGAATCACAAAAACAGGGTGTCATGGCCCTTCAATCAATTCCCAGACCTGAGTTTACAGACCCAGAACCTCTTGAATGAAGGGAAGGCTAAGTCTCCATGGGGAAGGACTCTGTAACTGACAAAAATTTATGCTGTTAACCTTCCTCTCAGCCTTCCCCAAAGGGACCAACTGCCGTTTACCAGAGTGACTGTACATTGGGGAAAAGAAAATTATTTGACATTTCAAAGATTATTAGACACTGGCTTGGAACTGACACTAATTCCAGCAGACCCCGAACATCACTGTGGTTTACCAATCAGAGTAGGGACTTATGGAGAGCAGGTGATCAATGCAGTTTTAGCTCAGGTCCATCTCACAGTGGGTCCAGTGGATCCCCAGACCAATTCTGTGGTTTTTTCCCCAATTCTAGAATGCATAATTGGAATAGACATACTCAATAACTGGCAAAATCCCCACACTGGTTCCCTGATATGTAGAGTAAGGTTTCTTACGGTAGGAAAGGACAACTGTAAACCACTGGAACTGCCTCTACCCGGCAAAATAGTAAATCAAAAACAATACCAGATTCCTGGAGAGATGGCAGAGATCAGTGTTACCAAAAAGGATTTGAAGGAAGCAGGGGTGGTGATTCCCACCATATCCTCACTGAACGCTCTTATTTCGTCTGTGCAAAAAAACAGATGGATCTTGGAGGAAGATAGTACATTACCATAACCTTAACCAGGTGATAACTCCAACTGCAGTTGCTATTTCAGATGTGTTATCATTGCTTGAGCAAATCAACACAATCACTAGTACCTGGTATGCACCTACTGATCTCGCAAATGCTTTTTTCTCCATACCTGTTAGGAAAGACCACCAGAAACCACCTGCTCTCAGCTGGCAAGGCCAGCAGTATACCTTCACTGTCCTGCCTCAGAGACAGAGTGACTCTCCAGCCCCGTCATAAACTAGTCCCCAGGGACCCTGATCACCTTCCCTTCCACAAGACACCACACTGGTCTATTATACTGTTGACATGACGCTGACTAGACCCTAGTGAGCAAGAAGCAGCAACTATTCTAGACTTATTAGAAAGACATTGATACTATTGTGTAGAGGGTGGGAGATAAATCCAATGAAAATTCAGGGCCTTCCACCTCAGTGATTTTTCTAATCATCCAGGGGAGTAGGGGATATCAAAATAGTCCTTCGAAGCTGAAAGATAAGCTGTTGCATCTGGCCCCTCTTATAACCAAAAAAGAAATACACTGCCTAGCTGGCCTCTTTAGATTTTGGAGACAACATATTCCTTATTTGGGTGTGTTACTACAGTCCATTTACCAAGTGACCCAAAAAGCTGCCAGTTTTTGAGCGGAAACCAGAACAAAAGGAGAATGCAACAGGGGGCATTCAAGCTGCGCTGCCACTTGGGCCGTATGATCCAGTAGATCCACTGGAAGTGTCAATGGCAAAGAGAGATGCTTTCTGGAGGCTTTGGCAGGCCCGTATAGAAGAATCGCAGCATGGACCCTGAGGATTTTAGAGCTAAGCCTTGCTATCCTTTGCAGAGAACGACTCTCCTTTTGAGAAACAGCTTTTGGCCTGCTACTGAGGCCTGGGAGAGACCAAATGCTTAACCATGGGCTGCCAAGTTACCAGGAGCTCTGAGCTGCCCATTATGAGCTGAGAGTTGTCTGACCCACCAAGCCATAAAGTTGGGTGTGTACACCAGCATTCCATCATGGAATGGAAGTGGTTATGTTGTTACAAGATCAGGCTCAAGCAGACCCTGAAGACACAAGTACTTTACATGAGGGAGTGGCCCAAATGGCAACGGCCCCCATTACTACCACATTACCTTCTCTTTCCCAGCCCACAGCTATATCCTCTTGAGTGTTCCCAATGATCACTTAATTGAAGGAGAGAAAACTCAGACCTGGTTTACAGATCGTTCTGCGTGATATACAGGAACCAACCAAAAGCGGCCCACTGCAGCACTACAGACACTTTCTAGAACATGATGATGGTAAAGGGAAATCCTCCCAGTGGGCAGAACACTGAGCAGTGCACCTGGTTGTTTATTTTGCTTAGAAGGAGAAAGAGCCAGGGGAGTGTCTGTAAATTGTCTAATGGGCAGTGGTCAAAGGTTTGGCTGAATGGTCAGGGACTTGGAAGGAACATGACTGGGAAACTGGTGACAGAGAGATCTGGGTGAGAAGTATGTGGATAGACTTTTTTTTTTTTTTTAAGATTTATTTATTTATTTATTTATCTCCCCTTCAATATCACCCCAGTTGTCTGCTCTCTGTGTCCATTCACTGTGTGTTCTTCTGTGACCACTTCATCCTTATGAGCGGCACTGGGAATCCGTGTTTCTTTTTTTGTTGCATCATATTGTTGTGTCAGCTCTCCGTGTGCAGCGTCATTCCTGGGCAGGCTGCACTTTCTTCTGTGCTGGGCGGCTCTCCTTACAGGGCGTACTCCTTGCACATGGGGCTCCCCTACACGGGGGACACCCCTGTGTGGCACGGCACTCCTTGCGCGCATCACCACTGCGCGTGGGCCAGCTGCACACGGGTCAAGGAGGCCTGGGGTTTGAACCCTGGACCTCCCATGTGGTAGGCAGATGCCCTATCCATTGGGCCAAGTCCACTGCCCAATAGACTTTTTTGAGTGAGCAAAAGACATGAAGATATTTGTGTCCCATATAAATGCTCACCAGAAGGTGAATTCAGCAGAGAATTTTAATAATCAAGTGGACAGGATTAATATTCTGTGGACACCAGTCAGGTTCTCTCCCCAGCCTTTCCTGTCTTTGCCCATAGGGTTCATGAACAAAGTGGCCATAGTGTTAGGGATAGCCATTATGCATGGGCTCAGAAACATGGACTTCCATTCACCAAGGCCCACCTGGCTACAACCCCTGCTGAGTGCCCAATCTGCCAGCAGGAGACACCCACACTCAGTCCCCAATATGGACCATTCTCTGAGGTGATTAGCCTGCTCCCTGGTGACAGGTTGATCACACTGGACCACGTCCATCATGGAAGGAGCAGTTGTTTTTTAATTGCAATAGACACATACTCCAGATACAAGTTTCCCCTCCTTGTGTGCAATGCTTCTGCCAAAACTACCCTCCACAGGCGTAGAGGATGTCTTATCCATCATCATGGTATTTCACACAGCATTGCTTCTGAACAAAGGATTCACTTCACAGCAAATGAAGTGTGGGAATGGGTACATGCTCAAGGAATTCACTGGTCTTATGTTTTCCACCAACCTACAGCAGCTGGATTGACAGAACAATGAAATGACCTTTTGAAGACTCATTTATAGCACCAACTAGGTGGCAAAACCTTGCAGGGCTGGACAATGTTCTCCGGGAGGCTGTATAGGCTCTAAATCAGTACCCACTACTTGGTACTGTTTCTCCCAAAGCCAGGATTCAAGGCTTCAGGAGTCAAGGAGTGGAAATGGGAATGGCACGACTCTTACCCCTAGTGATGCACTAGAAAAAAATTTGCTTCCTGTTCCTGCAACCTTAAGCTCTGCTGGTCTACAGGTCTTAGTTCCAAAAGGAGGAGTGCTTGTACCAGGAGACACAATTCCATTGAACTGGAAGTTAAGAATGCCACCTGGCCACTCAGGCCTCCCGATGCCTGTGTGACAACAGACAAAGAAGGGAATTACTGTACTGGTTGGGGTGAAAGGTCCTAATTATCCAGGGGAAATAGGACTGCTACCACACAGTGGAGGAAAAGAAGAGTTTGCCTGGAATACAGGAGCTTGTAGGGCATCTCTAAGCACCACCATGCCCTATGACTATAGTTGATGGAAAAATATACAGCCCAATCCAGGTAGGACTACTCATTTCAGAAACTTCAGGAATGAAGGCTTGGGTCACCTCACCAAGCAAAACCATGACTGGCTTTGAGGTGCTTGCTGAGGGTAAAGGGAACATGGAACAGGTTGTGGGAAGACGGTGGTTATAAATATGAATTACAACTAAGTGACCAGTTACAGAAATGAGGAATTATGAAATATCAGTTCTATTTCTTCCTTGTTTTGTGATGAATGTTTGTATAAATACATAAAGCAAATATCTTTTTTTCTTCTCTACCTTATTCCCCTACCAAAAAATGAAAGTTGTAGTAGTTTCATGTCATAGTACTTAAGTTATAAACTATCAAGTTTAAGAATGAATATTACCCAAGGTCATGCACCCTCTTCTGGGGAAAGAGTGTATTTCTGGTTGTATGCAGGACAGTTTAATACTGATAGGCAAAAATACAACTGTTACTGTTTGTATTTAGAGATGAAGTATGGTTTAAGGAGAGGTGTATGAGTGCCAAGCTGATGAAGGCTAGACTGTGATGGTTAAGTTCATGTATCAACCTGGCTAGGTTATAATATCCAGTTATTTATCCAAGCAGGCACTTGCCTGATTGTTACTGTGAGGATATTTCATGGTTTTAAATCGCCAGTCAGTTGGTTGCATCTATGGCTGATTACATCTACAATCAACCAAGGAGATTGACTTCAGCAATGAGAGAAGTCTCATCCGATCAGTTAAAGGCCTTAAAGTGAGAAGAGAGATTTCAGCAGTCAGAAGGAAAAATTTCCATCTCTACTTCAGCCAGAAAGCTTCTCCTGAGGATTTATCAAAAATCTTCATGGGAGCTTCCAGCTTGTAGCCCGTCCTGCAGAATCTGGACTTGCCCATTCCCTGAGATATGTGAGGCAATTCCCATAATGATTCTCACAATACTTATATATATCCTGAAACAAAAAGTTTGGGGGAAAGGGGTGACCAAGAGATACACCAGGAAAATTCACATAAAGGAAACAAAAATACTGGAAGGATTTTAAAGCAAACATGAGTAAAATTCTTAGAGATAAAGGAAAGAATAAAATAGTAATTGACAGGACTAAGTCCCATCCTAGCCCCCCACCCGAATGAATAACAGCCACAACTTGCAGAAGTTGCGAGTTTATTATTGACCTGCCCCGTTATGGAAGGGCGACCAGCCTTTTACTCAGAAGGAGCCACGTCCCATTACATAAAACAGCCCCCATCCAGAGCATACGTGTCCAGATACAGTCCATTTCCTCACAAGAATAGACAAAGGGGCCACATGACACCACCAACCTCTCCCGCATCCCTAGAATTCACTACCCCTAGCCCACCACTCATACCCCTAGCCCACCACTCACTAGCCATCCCTATAGGCCCTCAAGTCTTCCCCTCTCCCACTAACTAAGCATGCACCTGCCTATAGATGTACTGTATAAATGCACGACTGCCTCTGCTAGAAGTGGGCTAGAGTTTCTATCTTCAGACCCCTTCCTCTTGGATTTTCTCAGTAAATCCTTGCCTGCAATCGCTGGTCTCCACGTCCCAATTGTCTCACTGTGACATCTAACAGTAATGAATCAAAAACTGAGGACTATGAAAAACAACCAACTAAAAACGTCCAAAAGGAAAAATCTTTTTTTTTTTTAAGATTTATTTTTTACTTCTCTCCCCTTCCCTCACCCCCAGTTGTCTGCTCTCTGTGGCCATTGGCTGTGTGTTCTTCTGTGACTGCTTCTATCCTTATCAGCCGCACTGGGAATCTGTGTTTCTTTTTTTATTACATCATCTTGTTGTGTCAGCTCTCTGTGTGTGCGGCGCCATTCTTGGGCAGGCTGCACTTTCTTTTGCGCTGGGCGGCTCTCCTTACGGGGCGCACTCCTTGTGCGTGGGGCTCCCCTACACGGGGGGATACCCCTGTGTGGCACAGCACTCCTTGTGCGCATCAGCACTGCGCGTGGGCCAGCTCCACACGAGTCAAGGAGGCCCAGGGTTTGAACCTTGGACCTCCCATGTGGTAGGCGGACACCCTATCCATTGGGCCAAGTCCACTTCCCATCTTTTTTTCTTTTTTAATTGAATGGGATACACAGTAAGCTGTACACAGTTAGAGAGACAATTAATGAAGAGAAAATAATTCTCTGTGGAAGAAAAACCTAAGTAAATTACTCAAATCATTGCAGAGAAAGAGATTGTAAATATAAGAGAAAATTTTTACAGACATGAAGGAAAACTAAGAAGCTCTGAGAGACATCTAAAAGTAGTTTCAGATGATAGGCTAGAGCAAATTGAAGAGAGTGGATGTGAAAAGAACTAAAAACACTATGTAGTAATGGTTGGAATTGATGGTAACATGTTATAATGAATGTAACAAACTTGATTTATGAATGTGATTGTGGCTGAAACAATAAGTAGTCCAGAATATTAATATTAGAAGACAGCTAGAGGATAACGTTGGGAATGTATAACAATGATTTTGGAAGTAAATGACGGACTGTGGCTAATAATATAAATACAGTAACGTTCTACTACAGGGTTTTTCAGAATGATATCACCAATGTAATTTGTGGACTATGGTTGTAATGTTTTGTAGCAAAAGCCAAGTTAGTACTATGTTAATTCTAAAGGTAAAAAAAATACGGGGTTTGGTTTTGTGAGACATGAATACGATTAGGCATTTTTTTCTCTTCGCTTTTTTTTTCATTAATAAGGAGAGCGTGACAATGTTATTTAACTAATCTGTGTTCATCTGTATATTCTTTCTGAACACTAGAGAACAAGTAAGTTAGGAGTTGGAATTAGATGAAAGTGCCTGGAAAAGGGGAGCAGATGTGGCTCAAGTGGTTGAGTGCCTGCTTCCCACATGGGAGGTCCCAGTTTGGTTCCCGGTAGCTCCTAAAAACAAAAACAGCAAGGAAACAAATGAAAGAACCAACTCAGGGGAGCTGGCTTCCCACTAAGTCCCAGGTTCAAACCCCTGCCCCAATACCTCAAAAAAAAAAAAGGTCTGAAAAAGAAATGTTTAGGATTTTTAGGAGGAATGTTTCTATAACTTGTTGAGCTGCCTTTTTGTGTTCTTTTATTTTTGTGAATTTGAAATAAAGTTGTTAATCAAAAAAAGGGTCAAACACAGTCATGAGCCCTCAGACTAAGTAACATTAAAAGGGGGGGGGTTCAGATTTGAGTTCTATTGTCAAAGTGGTGATTGCTCAGATTGAAGCTGAGAGAAGTATAGTCAAGGATCACTACAAAGAGCTTTGACCTGAGGAACTTGAAGAACAGAGTTGCCTTTTACTGAGAGAAGCAAGTTTCAGGCAAATAAAAGCAGTAGTTTGGGGTGGGAAGATCCAGCCAGGAGCTACACATCTGAGACACATCAATATGTGGACACAGTGAACACAGCCGTGACAAGGATGAAATCAACTACAGTTTATAGACCAAAGAAAAGGTCTGTACCCCATCCTGAGCCACTGTAATATTTGTGGGTAAGGGAGAAGAGAAGGAGTCAGCAAAAAGGCTACAGCCACTCCCAGTAAGACAAAGTATATAACAGAACGAAGAGAGTGCAGGATCTCAGTGGCAGAGGAGGAAAGTTCCAAAGAGGCAGTGATCAGCTGTGCAAAACTCTGCTGACCAGGGGATATGATGACTAGAAGGCCTGGTGACCCCCAATGGGAGTATTTCCTAGGGAGTGTAGGGTACTAAAAGCTTAGGTGAATTTAAAGAGAAATAGGAGGCAAGGTAATGATGACAGGAAGTACAGACAACCCTTCCCAACTCTGGAATAAAAGGGAGCTAAGGCCTGGACAGAGTGGCTGGAGGGGAATGAGTGGTCAAGGAAGAGTTTCCAACTGAAGGTAAGGGAAAAAATTGAGAATTTTGGCCTTGAATAGGCAAGAAGGGCTGGGATCCACTACAAGTGGCTTATGGTTCAGGAACAATGGATCCAGCAAACATTACTAGCAACATTTTAATGACATAAGACCATATTAAAATGTTTTTAAAATTCGTACTAGGCCTAGAGCTGCAGGGTGCCTATGAGTTACCTCCTGAGAGCCTCCATTTTTGCTCAAATGTGGCCACTTTCTAAGCCAAACTCAGCATGTAAAAGCATTTACTTCCCCCCCGCCACCCCACTGTGGGACATGACTCCCAGGGATAAGCCTCCCTGGCACCGAGGGATTACTAACAATCACTAAAGGGTGATGCAACTAGAAAAAGACCTTGAATAAAAGGGGGAAATGGTAAAGACACATGAGTTTATATGGCTAAGAGTCTTCAAAAAAGTTAGGATATTATCAGAGGGGTTGCGCTTATGCACGCCTCAGCAGGATCCCAGAGACAGCCAAAGTAGATACAACCCCAGGTACTGGTGCTCCTGAAGGAGGTTCTATGATCACGGAAGTTGGCTCTGGAGTTCAGTGCCTTGTCAGTGGGCCCTACTTTGGTATTTGTATTCCTGAGTGTGATGGAGTTGGACCCAGATGTGAACTTTCTACACATGCCTCTTCTGTCACTTTTAGTGAACCTGTGGTTGGTGCTGGGGTTGGTGTATACCCAGGAGACTTCAATCTCTGGACTGGCCATGTGCCAGCTGGGTCCTGAGCCCCAGCAGAGTTGCAGCTCCTACTCTCCGGTTTGTTGGACTTGCATAGGTCAACCACCATACCAGGGAACTCAGAGTGCCTACAACTCCAAGTAAGAGAATCGCATCCATCAACCATGTGGGATCTAAGCCCCCTCTCAATATAGAGGTGGAGTGGACATCACCAACCCAGGGTCCACAGGATGGAGAAACAAAATATGGATGAGAGTAAACTTACTGGTATTCTACTATAGAACTACTGTGACTAGTAATGGAAGAAACTGTAGCACTGATGTGGAGAAAGTGGGCACGGGAGTTGCTGAGGGCAGGGAGAAAGAAGGATATGATGTGGGGACATTTTCAGGACTTGGACAGATGCTGAACATTATATATTCTGCCATAACCCACTGAATGTCCTGGGGGAGAGTGTAAACTACAATGTAAACTATAATCCATGCAGTACAGCAGTGGTCCAAAATGTATTCACCAAACGCAATGGATGTGCCACAATGATGAAAGAGGTTGTTGATGGGGCGGGGGGGGGGGGGGGGGGATGTGGGGGATGTGGGAACCTCTTATATTTTTTAATGTAACACTTTTTGTGACCTACGTATCTTTTAAAAAAAGGCAACTTAATTTAAAAAAAAATAAAAATGAAAAAATTTTAAAAAGCACACAAAATTATGTCATCTAATCCCCTTTATTAAAAAAATTACATAGCTAGATCAAGGGGCCATAAGAAAACTGTTAATTGTGGGGTATCCCTGGGTGGGAGAATTTTGGATGATTTGGGCTTTTTAAATATATATGTATATATTTTTAAAGATTTTATTTATTTCTTTCCCCTTCCCCCCCGCTGTCTGCTCTCTCTGTCCATTCGCTATGTGTTCTTCTGTGTCTACTTGCATTCTTGTCACGTGGCACCGGGAAACCGTGTCGGGAAACTGTGTCGCTTTTTTTGTTGCGTCATCCTGCTGCATCAGTTCTCCTTGTGTGTGGCGCCACTCCTTGGCGGGGATACACTTTTTTTGCGCAGGGCAGCTCTTCTTGCGCATGGGGCACCCCTACACAGGGGACACCCCTGCATGGCACAGCACTCTTTGCACGTGGTAGCACTGCGCATGGGCCAACTCACCACATGGTACTGAACCCTGGACCCTCCATAGGGTAGGCAGATGCTCTATCAGTTGAGCCACAACCGCTTCCCTTTAAATATATTTTTATGTTGGTTTTTAAAGTTTGTTTTTGGTTCTTGATGTCTTTTTTTTTTTTTTTTTTTTTAACTATTTGGGGAGCATACAGTTTCGGGGATTTCTACTAAAAAAAATCACTTTACTGGACAAATTCTCAAAGACCTTAGAAAACACGAATAAGGAAAAAAAAAGGCAAGACAAACCCCAGAAATACGCATTATTAACATTTTTATACGTTCTTTTTCTCTCACTGATAAAATGAAATTTGAGCAGAGACCTGATAGTGTTCCATGCAGAGGGAACAGCATGTGCAAAGGGAGAAGGGGGTGTGAGGGTATCTAGAGGGGAGGAAATGATTCTAACTATATCACAAATGTAAATCCTTGCTGTGGTGAGCTGTGAAGGGCACTAGGTATGAATCAAAAAGACCTGGGTTTGACTTCATCCCAGCTGTCACAAACGAGTTCAACTTCTGGGCACCACTTGCCCCTCAGTTTCCACATCTGTAAAAGCAGGAAAACCACAATTCACCTCAAACAGAGAATCACGGGCAATGGTGATTTCCATTTTGTGAAAAGGTTGATCGAGGCATCAGAAAATACCAGAAAATCAAAAAGCACCACCAGCTATACAGTTGGCTTTAGTTACAAGGTATGAAAAAAAAAGCCCCTCCACCCCCCGCTTTTTTGTTGCACTACTTCATGGGCGTAATGCTTACACCAGGGAAAAGGGGGGGGGCAGAGACCAAGGAAGAGAAGAGGAAGCTGTCATCTCCCCTGTCGTGCTCACGAAAAGCTTGTGCTAACCCGACCGAAAGAAAAGAAGTCGCCGCACTATGTAAGGTCCTGCGGGGCGGGAGGAGACTGGGCGGCACGAGCCGCACGACGCCGGGCCTGGACCGCGCCCCGCGGCGTCTTCGCGACGCG